>NC_091312.1:8354891-8607391 GCF_038502225.1 Cherax quadricarinatus | reverse complement strand
TGAGGATGAGGAATAAGATGGGAGCGAGTACTGTGCCTTGCGGAACAGAGCTTTTCACCGTAGCTGCCTCTGTGGACTACTACTCTTTGTGTTCTGTTTGTCAGGAAATTATAGATCCATCTACCAAGTTTTCCTGTTATTCCTTTATCACGCATTTTGTGAGCTATTACACCATGGTCATACTTGTCGAAGGCTTTTGCAAAGTCTGTGTATATTACATCTGCATTCTGTTTGTCTTCTAGTGTATCCAGGACCTTGTCATAGTGATCCAGTAGTTGGGACAGACATGAACGACCTGCTCTAAACCCATGCTGCCCTGGGTATCTAGATGGATGGGGATCTTGCTCCTTAGAACCCTTTCAAAGATTTTTATGATGTGGGACCTTAGAGATATCGGTCTGTAGTTCTTTGCTATTGCTTTACTGCCCTCTGTGTGGAGTTGGACTATGTCTGTTGTTTTTAGTAGCTGTGGGACGACCCCAGTGTTCATGCTCCCTCTCCAAAAGGATGTTAAAAGCACGTAATAGGGGATTCTTGCAGTTCTTGATGAATATGGAGTTCCATGAGGCTGGGCCTGGGGGAGAGTGCATGGGCATGTCATTTATCGCCTGTTCGAAGTCATTTGGCATCAGGATAATATCAAACAGGCGTACTCACCTAATTGTACTCACCTATTTGTGGTTGCAGGGGTCGAGACTCAGCTCCTGGCCCCACCTCTTCACTGATCGCTACTAGGTCATCTCTCTCCCTGCTCCATGAGCTTTATCATACCTCATCTTAAAGCTATGTATGGTTTCTGCCTCCACTACCTCACTTGCTAGACTATTCCGCTTCCTGACTACTCTATGACTGTAGAAATACTTCCTAACGTCCCTTTGACTCATCTGAGTCTTCAACTTCAAATTGTAACCCCTTGTTTCTGTGTCCCCTCTCTGGAGCATCCTGTCTCTGTCCACCTTGTCTATTCCACACAGTATTTTGTATGTCGTTATCATGTCTCCCCTAGCCTTCCTGTCCTCCAGTGTCGTCAGGCCGATTTCCCTTAACCTTTCTTCGTAGGACATTCCCCTTAGCTCTGGAACTAACCTTGTCCCAAACCTTTGCACTTTCTCTAATTTCTTGACGTGCTTGATCAAGTGTGGGTTCCAAACTGGTGCTGCATACTCCAGTATGGGCCTGAAATACACGGTGTACAGAGTCTTGAACGATTCCTTACTAAGGTATCGGAATGCTATTCTCAGTTTTGCCAGGCACCCATATGCTGCAGCAGTTACCTGGTTGATGTGTGCTTCCGGAGACGAGCTCGTTGTTATACTCACCCCAAGATCTTTCTCCTTGAGCGAGGTTTGCAGTCTTTGGCCACCTAGCTTATACTCCGTCTGCGGTCTTCTTTGCCCTTCCCTGATCTTCATGACTTAGCAATTGGCGGGGTTAAATTCGAGAAGCCAGTTGCTGGACCAGGTGTCCAGCCTGTCCAGGTCCCTTTGAAGTCCTGCTTGATCCTCATCTGATTTAATTCTCCTCATTAACTTCACATCATCTGCGAACAGGAACACTTCTCAGTCTGTCCCATCCATCATGTCATTCATATATACCAAAAATAGCACTGGTCCTAGGACCGACCCCTGTGGGACCCCGCTCGTCACAGATGCCCACTGTGATACCTCATCACATACCACGACTTGTTGTTGCCTCCCTGATCCATTGCAGTGCCCTTCCTGTTATAGGTGCCTGATCCTCCTCTAGCTCGTGCAGTAATCTCTCGTGAGGAACTGTGTCGAAGGCCTTCTTGCAGTCCAAGAAGATGCAATGAACCCACCCCTCTCTCTCTTTTGTTACTTTATCATAAAACTCCAAAAGGCTTGTGACTTAGGATTTGCCTTCCGTAAATCCGTGCTGGCTGGCATATATACTTTTGTTCTGTTCCGGGTGCTCCACCATTCTCCTCTTGATAATCTTCTCCATGACTTTGCATTCTATACACGTCAGTGACATTGGTCTATAGTTTAGTGCCTCTTTTCTGTCTCCATTTTTAAAAATGGGAACTACATTTGCCGTCTTCCATACTTCAGGTAGTTGCCCAGTTTCAAGGGATGTATTGGAGATTGTGGTTAGTGGCACACAGCATTTCTGCTCCCTCTCTAAGGACCCAAGGGGAGATGTCCGGTCCCATTGCCTTTGAGGTATCAAGGTCCCTTAGCAGCTTCTTCACCTCCTCCTCAGTTGTGCGTATGTTATCCAACACTTGTTGGTATATTCCTTGTTGGTGTCTCCCTCTGTTCTGTCTTCCCAGAGGCCTTCTTGTCTCCGTTGTAAATACTTCCTTAAATCTCATGTTGAGCTCCTCCTTCTTGGTGTGTGTGTGTGTGTGTGTGTGTGTGTGTGTGTGTACTCACCTAATTGTATTCAACTAACTGTGGTTGCAGGGGTCGAGACTCAGCTCCTGGCCCTGCCTCTTCACTGAGTGCTACTAGGTCCTCTCTCTCCCTGCTCCATGAGCTTTATCATACCTCGTCTTAAAGCCATGTATGGTTCCTGCCTCCATTACATCTCTTTCCAGACTATTCCACTTCCTAACAACTCTGTGGCTGAAGAAATACTTCCTAACATCTCTTTGACTCATGTGAGTCTTCAACTTCCAATTGTGGCCCTTGTTTCTGCGTCCCATCTCTGGAACATCCTGTCTCTGTCCACCTTGTCTATTCCACACAGTATTTTGTATGTCATTATCATGTCTCCCCTGACCCTCCTCTCCTTCAGTGTCGTCAGACTGTGTGTGTGTGTGTGTGTGTGTGTGTGTGTGTGTGTGTGTGTGTGTGTGTGTGTGTGTGTATGTACGTGTCCGTGTGTATTCACCTATTTGTGGTTGCAGGGGTGGAGTCACAGCTCCCAGCCCCGCCTCTTTAGTTTAATATGTTTATTATGCACCCCATACCCATCCTGTGGGTGGTAGTCGAAAGATTACAGAGGTACATAATGGGTCCAGGGAATGGGCCCCAAAGTTATGATAGCTGAACTAGTTACAAAGGTAATGAATCATCTACACTCCTATACATGGTTACAATCATGAACAAATTACAAAGTAATGAGCCACTGATAGGTCCACTCTTCACTTATCGCTACTAGGTCCTCTCTCTCTCTCTCTGCTCCATGAGCTTTGTCAAACCTCGTCTTAAAACTATGTATGGTTCCTGTCTCCACTACATCACTTGCTAGACTATTTCACTTCCTGGCAACTCTACGACTAAAGAATTACTTCCTAACATCCCTTTGACTCATCTGAGTCTTCAACTTCAAATTGTGGCCCCCTTGTTTCTGTAGCCCATCTTTGGAATATCCTGTCTCTGTCCACCTTGTCAATTCCTTGCAGTATTTTGTAAGTTGTTATCATGTCTCCCTTAACACTCTTGTCCTCAAGTGTCGTCAGGCCGATTTCCCTTAACCTTTCTTCGTAGGACATTCCCCTTAGCTCTGGAACCAGTCTTGTTGTAAACATTTGCACTTTCTCTAATTTCTTGATGTGCTTGACCAAGTGTGGGTTCCGAACTGGTGCTGCATACTTCGGTATGGGCCTGACGTACACGGTGTACAGAGTCTTGAACGATTCTTTACTGAGGTATCGGAACGCTATTCTCAGGTTGGCCAGGCGCCCATATGCTGCAGCAGTTATCTGGTTGATGTGTGCCTCAGGAGATGTGTTTGGTATTATACTCAACCCAAGATCCTTTTCCTTGAGTGAGGTTTGCAGTCTTTGGCCACCTAGTCCATACTCTGCCTGCGGTCTTCTTTGCCCTTTCCCAATCTTCATGACATTATATTTGGAGGGGCTAAGTTCGAGGAGCCAGTTGTTGGACCAGGCTTGCAGCCTGTCCACATCCCTTTGTAGTCCTGCCTGAACCTCATCCAATCTAATTCTCCTCATTAGCTTCACATCATCTGCAAACAGGGACACTTCTGAGTCTATCCTTCCATCATGTCATTCATATATACCAAAAATAGCACTGGTCCTAGGACTGACCCCTGTGGAACCCCGCTCTTTACAGGCGTCCACTCAGACACCTCGTCATGTACCATGGCTCGTTATTGTCTCATTGTCAGGAATTCTTTGATCCATTGCAGTGTCCTTCCTGTTATGCGTGCCTGATCCTCTTGCTTTTGCACTAATCTCTTGTGAGGAACTGTGTCAAAGGCCTTCTTGCAATCCAAGAAATGCAGTTTGCCCATCCCTCTCTCTCGTGTCTTACTGCAGTTACCTTGTCATAAAGCTCCAGTAGGTTTGTGACACAAGATTTTCCTTCCCTGAATCCATGCTGGTTGTCGTTTATAAGCTTATTCTTCTCTTGGTGCTCCACCAGTCTCCTCCTGATAATCTTCTCAATGATTTTGCATATTATACACATCAGTGACACTGGTCTGTAGTTTAGTGCCTCGTATCTGTCTCCTTTCTTAAAAATGGGAACTACATTTGCAGTCTTCCATACCTCAGGTATTTGCCCTGCTGCAGTGGATGTGTTGAAAATTATTGTTAGTATTATTATTATTATAATCAAGGGGAAGCGCTAAACCCAGAGGATTATACAGCGCCTGGGGGGGGGGGGAATGTGGAAGGCATTCAGGCTTAATTCGGGGAACTGGAGAACAGATCCAATTCCCTAAATCAAGAGCCCCTCACCAACATCAAGGAACCTTCCTTGAGGGGTTTATTGTTAGTAGCACACACAGTGTCTCTGCTCCCCTTCTAAGGATCCACTGAGAGATGTTGTCTGGTACCACCGCCTATGACATATCAAGTTCGTTTAACAGCTTCACCTCCTCCTCGGTTGTGTGTATTTCATCCAACACATGTTGGTTTATCCCTTGTTCTGACTTCTTGGTGTCCTTTCTGTAAATACTTTCTTAAATCACATGTTGAACTCCTCACATACTTCTTGCTCGTTTCTTGTGAGCTCCCCACCTTCCTTCCTCAGCCTGATTACCTGGTCCTTGACTGTTGTTTTCCTCCTGATGTGGCTATACAACAGCTTCAAGTTAGACTTGACTTTCGATGCTATGTCGTTTTTGTCCTGCCACTGGGCCTCTCTCCTTATCTGTGCATACTTGTTTCTGGCTCTTCAACTAATCTCTTTATTTTCCTGGGTCCTTTGTCTTCCTTACTTTTTCCATTCTCTGGTGCACTTAGTGTAAAACAAAAGCCTGTAATTGTCTTACACGGTGGTAGGATTGCTGGTGTCTTTTCTTCTCATAAACATGCAAGATTTCAGGTACATCTTGCTACTTCTACTTACACTTAGGTCACACTACACATACATGTACAATCCTATATGTACACACCCCTCTGGGTTTTCTTCTATTTTCTTACTAGTTCTTGTTTATTTCCTCTTATCTCCATGAGGAAATGGAACAGAATTCTTCCTCCGTAAGCCATGCATGTTGTTGGAGCCGATTAAAATGCCGGGAGAATGGGGATAGTAACCTCTTCTCATGTATAAATTAAATTTAGAAAGAGAAACTTTCGTTTTTCTTTTTAGGCCACCCTGCTTCGGTGGGATACGGCCGGTTTGTTGAAAAAAGAGTATATATATATATATATATATATATATATATATATATATATATATATATATATATATATATATATATATATATATATATATACATATATATATATATATATATATATATATATATATATATATATATATATATATATATATATATATATATATATATATATATATATAATTTTATTCCACAGAAAAATATGGCGTTGATGGTATCATGACCCAGGCTGGTGTAGCCACGTTGACATCCTTCTGGTCGAAAAAGACATTTGCAGCTGTGTGGGTGTCGACTCTTAGTGATGGGCAACCTGCAACAGTGGTGGTGTTAAGGGAGGGTGGATTTGGGGCTTCAAACCTCTAATCTCCTTCAGCCCCCACGATCCGTGATGAAAATGATAAATTATTAAAGTTATTATTAAATATAAATCTACTCTCATAACAAATATGGGTCAGTAGGTATATTTCGGATCTCCTCATTGATTATACAAGAACATAAGAACGAAGACTGAAGAAGGCCTACTGACCCATAGTTGGCAAGCCTTTCTGAAATATAACTTGAGGAACAAAAGCAGTGATTGTAGAACAAGTGATATTATAGTTATATATATAAATTCGAAGAGATCCAGGAGTGTGAATGATGACGGTACCATTGATATGTTTGCTTCCAGCCATAACAGGAAAGTCACACTATAACTTTTCAAATACTCTGAGCCTCTTATGTGAGAGCAGAACAAATATTATTCACCTGTCTTACTGCATAAATAAAACAGGTGAATATCATCTTTTTGATAAGTTACATGTTGATGTAAATTTAGTGTAATTTTTGTTCGTATTCTTTGATACAAATTTTTTTCCACTCTTATATAGTGTGAATAAAAGGATCTTTAGAAAACGGTGCTGCCTTTTTTTATTGACCTGTAATATACACTCTAAGTAAAAACAGAATATTAGTTATGTAAACAGTACCCTCTCCTTTCAACCAGACAGCCACCCCTAAGCCCTCCAGAATAGAAATTCTGGAGCCTTCCCTGAGTGCTGGGTATCCTGTGATAGTGCTGGGCATCCTATTACACTGCTGGGCAGCCTTCTACAGTACTGGGCAGCCTTCTACAGGACTGGACAGCCTTCTACAGTGCTCGGCATTTCAGCTGGGATTATTTGATGAAAGTGACCATCTCTTAACCAAAGGAATTGGAGCTACCCCTCTTTTGTAGATCGAATCTTATTACCTCACACTGCCAAGGCATTGTATTACTCTCACAGGTTTTGCTCTTCCCGTGGATATAATAATAATAATATGTGAAGATGGGTACAAAATATGAGGCTTTTACAGCTATCAAGAGAGATATTTGAAAAGTTATGAACAATGCATGAGTGACATTACTTAGGTTCAGCGTAATAGATACAAAGGCAGTGGGAACATGTCTCCCACATATGATTCATATGAATCTGACTCATCTGTCGACTCATGGGAATATTTGTCATCTATCATTTCATAGGAATAGATGCTGGACCCGTATGAAGGCCAACTGACAGGTCTCCGAATCCTAGGTATTTCTTGGAGTGGAACTGGTGAATGTTCTTGGATTTCTCCATTATGACTAACTGGTCTTATTACACTAGTGGGCCTTTTAAATTCATTGAGATTTTCAACTCGTTTTGGATATCCAGTCTGACTTTCAGATGGTCCAAGAAAAGGATTTCTTTGGTATGAATACGCAGGTCTCGGGACCGGACTGGGGAGTATGATTGGTCTTATAACTGCAATGGGGTTGATAGAACCAGAATCCTCATTGTGTCCAGCAGTGGGAATAGAAGGGTTATGGCCTCCATGTCCATGAGCGTCAGTACAAGGAGTTTGGCCTACAGTCCCAGGTCTAAGGTAGTTTCTTAGTGATACCGGAGCTGATGTGATCGAAGCTGTGCCATCATCTGATGCTATGGGTGCAGGTGGTAGGTTTAAAAATGCTGTAGGTTTAAGACCGTCCGTGTTGTTTATAGGGAAAGAAATGTTGATTTTTTCATCAGCATCCTGTACTAAAACAGGGTTGTCAACGATGACTCTAGATATTTCTGATTCAGAAGCCAAGTTATTAGATTTAAATAAATTATCCAAGATACTATCGATTTCTTTTATGTCTTGGGCCATGTGAGCACTATCACTGGTTCCATCATTTTCATCTACCACCCAAGTCCAAGCATTCATGAAGTTATTGAGGACACCGAGAACTGGTTGATTTGAAGAGGTGGGGGTCCCTTGAGGGTCATTCGTCTTCCATACAGCCTTGAACTTTTGGGCTGCCTGCTTAACTGGCTCAGAATTCTGAATCCGGTCAGACATCTGATTTACTAAGGGCATGTAAACCATTCCAATCTCTGGCCATGCATTTGTCACTTTTAAATAGGAAGCATTTAGTCGAACAGCTTCCTTATTCCAAACAGATATATAATGAAGTTTAGCTTCTTCTATGACGGGATCTTCATGAATGCTCCGATTCTCAGCATTTCTCAAAGAACTTCTTAGGATATCAACAACTGAGCTTGCACTTTCAGAATTTGGAACACTGTTATCATTTTGGTGAGACACTAGTGCTGCGACATTATTGAATGGCGTCCCAGAATTGTTTCCAGTTTCTGCTTCAGAAGCATTTTCCGGTTGGCTGAAAATTTTCCTGAAGTAGGCCGCGTCAACTGTAAGTGGGTGATACATTTCTTCCGCAGAGTTCTCTGAAAGTGGTCTCTCATCATCGAAGTCTATAATTGTTCTAGTCTCTGCACTGTTTTGTTCAGGAGTGTTATCATTAGTTATTTCCGAATCTGTTAACATTGTGTCATTATTTTGTGGAAGCATCGTTTCAGCAGCTGCATCTGTAGTTGTCGTAATTTCTGCACTATTTACTCCCGTTGATGCTAGCGCATCTTTTGCTGTAAGTTTTGGGGTCTCCCCTACATGTGTTGCCTCTATGACTTTCTTTGGAAGATCCTCTGATCCTTGCTGTGTGGACGTAAATGGATGAGAGGAAATTTGTGTATCGGGAGAAGTCATATCTCCATTGCTTTCTGGTCTACCTTCAGCCATGAAGCCAGACTCAACACTCAGGAACCCGTCTGTGGGCTAAAAAAAAAATAATTATGAAGATTACAAAGAATCAGATGATACATTATTGCTATACATGAAAGACAAATTTTTTTTTAAAGTAATTGGGTATAATTTAAAAAAAATATATTTATACCGATGTAGATATTCAACAGTTATGAAATTTATAGTAAGGACAAAGTAATTATTCTTACATATATTTAATGTCTATAAATTACATGTCTTTAAAACGAAATTACACTTTAGTCTTAACTAAACAAGTTGTGCACAAAGCAGACTTTGGAAAAACTACAACTACGTCTGTTTAGTTTTTTTCTTAAATCTGTACTGATGAAACATATTGTATTTTTTTAAATACAGCAATTATTATTATTATTGTTATTATTACAACCTGTGTAGTTATTGCTTGTTTTCCTTCAATTTTGTCTGAATATAATGTTTATGATTAGTTTCCTGGATCTCCAGTGCGAGGAGAGGAGGAGCAGCAACCATAATTAATAACTCTTCATTAGATTGTTCAGAACTCGACCTATGTTTACCAGGTTCAGAACTGTTCATCAGGTTGTTCAGAACTTAAGATAGTGACAATGCCGACCCTTCAAGTGAGGGGTGCCTTGATTCTACTGAAGGGCTCTTGTTCGAGGGAACTGGAGCTAACTCCCCATCCTCGGATCAAACCTGATTACCTCTTATACCCCAGGTGCTGTATGACCCCTTTGTACTTCTCCTTAAATATATAATAGATGAAATAGAATGCCCATTAAAATCATATATACCAAAAATTAGTCTATTATATACTGTATTTACAAAGTTGTTTGAATTTGGTATAACTAAAGCTAACTCACCGAGTGCAAGTGTTTAAACCTGGGGCTGATGGCCCGGTGGCCTGGTGGCTAAAGCTCCCGCTTCACACACGGAGGGCCCGGGTTCGATTCCCGGCGGGTGGAAACATTTCGACACGTTTCCTTACACCTGTTGTTAGGTAAGACACATATGCAACAGTTAGGTATCTTTATTTTGAAACGTTTCGCCTACACAGTAGGCTTCTTCAGTCGAGTACAGAAAAGTTGATAGAAGCAGAAGATACTTGAAGACGATGTAATCAGTCCATCACCCTTAAAGTTTTGAGGTGGTCAGTCCCTCAGTCTGGAGAGCATTGTTCCATACTGTTCACCTAGCAGCAAATAGGTACCTGGGTGTTAGTCGACTGGTGTGGGTTGCATTCTGGGGGACAAGATTGAGGACCCCAATGGAAATAAGTTAGACAGTCCTCGATGACGCACTGACTTTCTTGGGTTATCCTGGGTGGCTAACCCTCCGGGGTTAAAAATCCGAACGAAATCTTATCTTATCTTAGTAACTCACCGATGACAGGGTGTCCAGAGTGGGTGTTGCTAGCACCGCGCTGCTCAATATGGCCGCCACACACACAACCTATAATAATAATAATCATAATAATAGTATCTATTTCTAAAAATACATATACAAGGTATACAGGCCTAGGTGACATCACTGACATACTACTGTATAGAAAGCCGCTTGTTATGCAGAACATTTCGGGCAAACTAGGTCAGTTTTGTCCCAGGATGCGACCCACACCAGTTGACTAACATCCAGGAACCCATTTTATACTGATGGGTGAACAAGGACAGCAGGTGTTTTACGGAAACACGTCCCTAATGTTTTCCAGCCATACCGGAAATTCGAACTCCGGACCTCAGTGTGTGAGTCGAGTGCGCTAGCGATCGCGCTACAGGACAACTTTATAAACAAAAGTTTTAACCTCCAGAATACATCACAACACCGGGGCTTCAGTAACTCACTGCTAACCCAGAATTTGGAGAGAAAACTTTGAATGGCGTTTCTGTTAATCTTGAACAATATAATGGTTTAGGGTAGATCGAAACGTCATCTAAAGTTCCCCTCCAAACTGTTAGTCGTGAAGTATATATAATATATATATATATATATATATATATATATATATATATATATATATATATATATATATATATATATATATATATATATATTGATATAAATATTTATATATAAATATTGATCAATTAGCAAAAACTCATTTAAAATTAAGTCCTTTCTAAAATTTTCCCTTGTACGTTAACAGATATATTTTTTTCATTTATGTTAATGTAAAAATTAATAATTTTGTACCAAAAGAACCTTAGGAAACTTACCTAACCTTATTATAACAAGCGCAATTTAATTTAGCCTAATCCAACTAAATATATTTTATATAGGTTTACAATAATTTAATAAACAAGCACAATGAAATATGCTTTTTTCGTTAGGTTCAGAATGGTTTTTGCGACATTATTGCATACAAAAATTTTCGCTTGCCCTATTCGGTAAGAAGTGCGTTGCTATTTAATCCAAAATCGCAAGTTTTACGTATTCGGCACGACATATATATTCAAACAGCTCCGGGGAGAACCTTGAGTTTTCCTTGAGGTACGTTCATTGTCTTCTTTGAAGATGAGGGTCCCCAGTCCAGTTCTAGAGGTGGTACCTCCCTAATATATATATATATATATATATATATATATATATATATATATATATATATATATATATATATATATATATATATATATATATATATATATATATATATATATATATATATATATATATATATATATATATATATATATATATTATACCTGCTCTGAAAACTATGTATGGAGTCTGCCTTCATCACTTCATCACCAAGATCATTTTATTTCCCGACCATTCCGAGACTGAAGAAATACTTTCTTACAGACTTGCTGCTCATCTGCGACTACCATCGGTGTCCCCTGAGTTTCTGTTTCTCACCTCTCAAACAGCCTATCTTTGTCTACTTTTTCAATTCTCCTGAGTATTGAATATTTTGTATATTATTATCATGTTCCCCTGGTTATTATATCTTCCAATGTCGTTAGGTTCTATTCGTTCAATTCCGTTAACCCTCTCCTCGTGGCTCATGCCCTTTAGCCCGGAAAAAAGCCTTCTTGTATACTTATGCGCTTTTTCCAGTGTCTTAACTTGCTTTTTCAGGTGACGGTTCTATACTGGTGCTGCATAGTCTAAGAGTGGCCTAACGTATGTTTTATAAAGCGCAAGGAATGACTTTGTTGAGATTCCTGAAGGATACTCTTTGATTTACCAGACGAGAATTGGATGTAGACGTTATTCGGCTGATGTGAGCCTCTAGCAATATACAGGGCACTATTCTCACCCCTAGGACTTTTTGAGTGAAGTCTGCAGCATCTGTGCCCTTAGTCTATACCCCTTTTTGGTGATTTTCTTGCTCTTCTCAACCTTCATGGCCTTGCAGTTACTGGAATTGAACTCAAAAAAACACTTATCTGACAACTCTTCCAATTTATCCAGATACCTTCTGAGCATTTCTGAAATGTCATTCAAATAAACCAGAAACAGTATTGATCCTAATGCCGATCCTTGCGGAGCTCCTCTAGTTATTCTTCCTTATCCTGACGTCTCTTTCCTGGCAGTCACTCTTTGCTTCCTATCCTTAAGATACTCTTTGATCCACCGGAGTACGTTCCCTGTTATTCCCGACAAGTTTTGGCCCAGCTTCTTGCGGGGTGCAGTATCAAACAACTTCATGCAGTCTAAAAAATGCAATCCACCCAACCCTTTGTCTTTTTTGTCGCACATTTCTTACTTTGTCATAGAACTCCAACAAGTTAGTAAAACAAGAGTTGCTATCTCGAAATCCATGCAAGGTATACCTTTCTGAGGAACTGGTCTGTAGTTTAATGCTGCCTGTTTGTCTAATTTCTTAAAAACAGGAACTACATTTTTTGTCTTCCAGATCTCTGGTAACTGTTCTATATCCACTGATCATTGTAGATCATAGCTAGTGATTTAGACTGCTTCTGTATCCTCTCGCAAACTCCATGGTAACACCGTTGTCAGGTCTTATTACCTTTGGTGTATCCAAGTCCCTCAAAAGTTTCCTTACCCTTTCCTCTAGTGTGTGAATGTCATCTTTATTTATTTATTTATTTATTTATTTGAACATGATACAGTGAAGTACATGACAAAGCCCCTTGTATGCAGAGCATTATGGGCAGGCTTAAAATTAACTTAAGATTAACTAAGCAATGATATATTCAGTGGTAAAAACATTATTGTAAACAGATAACAATTTAGCACAAATGAGTATTACAAAGACAGGTCATATGGTCATTTACTGTGTTGCTGAGCATTCAGTAGAATGGAATAATCTGTTAGGTAATATAGTTAAAAAATAAAGTTTGATTGGATCACAGGTTAGACATTTATGAGATACAATAATGAGAAACATTAACGCGATACAATTTATGAGATACAATTATTCAGTATTTATTTAGTTGTGGGTGAGAAAGTGATTTTTGAGAAGAGACTTGAATTTATAAACAGTGTTTCTTTTATATTCACAGGTAATGAATTCCAGATTTTAGGGCCTTTTATGTGCATTGAGTTTTTGCATAGTGTGAGATGGACACGAGGAACATCAAAGAGTGATCTGTGCCTTGTGTTATGATCATGTGTTCTGTTGAGGTTGGTAAGGAGACGTTGGAGGGGAGGGTTTATATCCGAGTTAAGTGTTCTATATATGTAGTAGGTACAATAATAAGTATGGATGTTGTTTTGTATGGTGAGTAGGTTAAGAGTTTTGAATATTGGTGGAGTGTGCTGCCTGTAGTGGAATTTTGTTATCATTCTGACTGCAGCCTTTTGTTGGGTAATTAATGGCCTGAGATGGTTTATTGTTGTTGAGCCCCATGCACAAATTCCATAGGTGAGATAGGGGTAAATAAGTGAGTGATATAGGGTCAGGAGGGCTGACTGTGGAACATAGTACCGTATCTTCGATAGTATGCCTACGGTCTTGGAATTTTTTTTTGGAAATTTGTTGTATATGTGTTTGAAATTTGAGTCTATTATCAAGGTGGATTCCTAAGAATTTTCCCTCTGTGAATTTTGTGATAGGTGATCCGTTTATCATTATGTTAAGAGGGACGTCTGTAGCTCTGTTACCAAACTGAATGAAGTAGGTTTTGTCAATGTTTAGAGTAAGTTTGTTAGTACTCATCCAGGTAGATATTTTCTGTAATTCGGTATTTACAGTATTGGCTAGCGTGACTGGGCTCGGGTGAGAGAAGACGTATGTAGTGTCATCTGCAAATAGTGTGGGTTTGAGTAGTTGCGATGCATTTGGTAGGTCATTTATGTATATGAGAAAGAGAAGAGGGCCTAGGACACTTCCCTGTGGGACACCAACTGTAATTGGCTGTGCTGAAGAGTTTGCCCCGTTTGTGTACACATATTGGCTTCTGTTGCCGAGGTAAGACTTTAGGTAGTTGAGGGAGTGCCCTCTTATACCATAGTGAGACAATTTTATATGGAGCAAGCCATGGTCAACTGTATCAAAAGCTTTACGTAAGTCTATGAAGATCCCCAGTGGGACTTCTTTTTTCTCTGTTGCAGTGTATATGTGCTCTAGCATGTGTTGGTGTTCCCTCTTCTTCAGTGTGTGTGTGTGTGTGTGTGTGTGTGTGTGTGTGTGTGTGTGTGTGTGTACTCACCTATTTGTACTCACCTATTTGTGGTTGCAGGGGTCGAGTCTTAGCTCCTGGCCCCGCCTCTTCACCGGTTGCTACTGGGCCCTCTCTCTCCCCGCTCCATGAGCTTTATCAAACCTCGTCTTAAAACTGTGTATGGTTCCTGCCTCCACTACGTCATTTTCTAGGCTATTCCACTGCCTTACAACTCTATGACTGAAGAAATACTTCCTACTATCTCTCTGACTCATTTGTGTCTTCAACTTCCAATTGTGGCCTCTTGTTTCTGTGTCCCCTCCCTGGAACATCCTGTCTTTGTCCACCTTGTCTATTCCACGCAGTATTTTATATGTCGTTATCATGTCTTCCCTGACCCTCCTGTCCTCCAGTGTCGTCAGGCCGATTTCCCTTAATCTTTCTTCATAGGACATTCCCCTTAGCTCTGGAACTAACCTTGTCGCAAACCTTTGTACTTTCTCTAGTTTCTTGACGTGCTTTATCAAGTGCGGGTTCCAAACTGGTGCTGCATACTCCAGTATGGGCCTGACATACACGGTGTACAGTGTCTTGAATGATTCCTTACTAAGGTATCGGAATGCTGTTCTCAGGTTTGCCAGGCGCCCATATGCTGCAGCAGTTATCTGATTGATGTGTGCTTCCGGAGACATGCTCAGTGTTATACTCACCCCAAGATCTTTCTCCTTGAGTGAGGTTTGCAGTCCTTGGCCACCTAGCCTATACTCTGTCTGTGGTCTTCTGTGCCCTTCCCCTATCTTCATGACTTTGCATTTGGCAGGATTAAATTCGAGAAGCCATTTGCTGGACCAGGTGTCCAGTCTGTCCAGGTCTCTTTGAAGTCCTGCCCGGTCCTCATCAGATTTAATTCTCCTCATTAACTTCACATCATCTGCAAACAGGGACACTTCTGAGTCTAACCCTTCCATCATGTCGTTCACATATACCAAAAATAGCACTGGTCCTAGGACCGACCCCTGTGGGACCCCGCTCGTCACAGGTGCCCACTGTGATACATCATTACGTACCATGACTCGTTGTTGCCTCCCTGTCAGGTATTCTCTGATCCATTGCAGTGCCCTTCCTGTTATATGCGCCTGATGCTCTAGCTTCTGCACTAATCTCTTGTGAGGAACTGTGTCAAAGGCCTTCTTGCAGTCCAAGAAGATGCAATCAACCCACCCCTCTCTCTCGTGTCTTACTTCTGTTATTTTATCATAAAACTCCAGAAGGTCTGTGACACAGGATTTGCCTTCCGTGAATCCGTGCTGGTTGGCATTTATACTCTTGTTCCGTTCCAGGTGCTCCACCACTCTCCTCCTGATAATCTTCTCCATAATTTTGCATACTATACACGTCAATGACACAGGTCTATAGTTTAGTGCCTCTTTTCTTTCTCCTTTTTTAAAAATGGGAACTACATTTGCCGTCTTCCATACCTCAGGTAGTTGCCCAGTTTCCAGGGACGTGTTGAAGATTGTGGTAAGTGGCACGCACAACATATCTGCTCCCTCTGTGTGTGTGTGTGTGTGTGTGTGTGTGTGTGTGTGTGTGTGTGTGTGTGTGTGTGTGTGTGTGTGTGTGTGTGTGTGTGTGTGTGTGTGTGTGATCTTGAGGAAGATTGCGTAGTGAATCATCAGTAAATTAGAATATCTATCCTGTGCGGTCTTTTATTGACATACTTGTTCACACTTGTTGCGAGTGAACCACCCAGGAACCCTAGCGAGTAAAATGCTGAAAAACTAAAGTTCAGTAATCACAGCTCCAGCAGCTTAGTGGCATACAATCAAATAATTCTGGGATTTGAGTGCAAAAATGACCTCGATGACTAATAAAGACTGGGAGCTATATGGAAATTAATGTACAAGAAGACAGGCTGGAAGATCTGAGGCTGAAAATTTATGGAGGCTACAGATGTCTGAGAAAGCAGAAAGTTATCTTTCTGCTTTACAAGAGTGAACAGGTTCGTCAAAGATCAAGATTGATAAAATAAGCAGACCACATAAACATAAGAAACATTCTGCAGTAGCCAGCACCTGCTGAGGAAATCATATTTCCGAGTTGCAATATACATACAGTAGTGTATGTACTGCATATCTCTAGTTACGCTAGAACCTCATTATAATTCTATGAACATGTATAACAGAGTCCTTTACTTTACCTATAATAATTTAAAGAATATTATTGCTACGAATACACCACCAAAGGAAATAAATAATTTTCTCGGAGATAATCATGTGTTGAATATAGTCAGATATAAATATAATAACTCACACTTGTGAATTTATGAGAATTATAATTATTACCATATTTACGAGGAGTCATAGGGATCATACAACGGCTGAGGGAATGGGAGATAATCAGGCTTGAGTCAAGGAAAGGGAGGAGAGGTCTATTTCCTTGGGTCAAGAGTCCTCCCTCACCACCATTAAAAGCACCTACTTCGAGGAGTCATAAGTACGAAAAGACGGGGAGTTCAAGGGAGGGACATGACTCTTATACTCTAAAACAAACTCGGCACACACTGAGCATGACTGTCCACTATCATCACTTACAAAGCTAGAAGACACTCGTGGCTTAAATACAAACTAATCATCATGGCCAAGTGCGTTGCGGGTCTGCGGTGATTTCGCTTACCTCAAAAAATGTTCTCAGTGTTCAACATTTTCTGAGTAAGAAGTCTAGCTGCGTGCTTTGCGCTTGAGTGAGCTTTAAGGCCACCAGCAAATGTTTGAATGCTGCTGGAGTCTGACAGCACATCTTAGCCAGACTCAGCTCCTCTACAACACACCACTCAGTGTTTTTGTACCTCACACACTCTTCCAGGGAGAAGTGCATTTACAAGTTTGTTTATAACACATTCCTCCGACTTCAAGTTATGAGTAACTTTCACTTAGTAACCACTAATTCCACGACCACCACTAGCCACGACCACCATCAGCCACGACTAATATCTTTATTTCTACAAGTACATGTACAAGGTATACAGACTTAGTTGACATCAGTGACGTACTACCACACAGAAAGCCGCTAGTTATGCAGAGTATTTGGGCTAAATTAGGTCAGTTTTGTCCCAAGATGCAACCCACCCCAGTCTACTAATTCCCAGGTACCCATTTTACTGATGGGGAACATAGACAACTGGTGTATAGAAATACGCCCAATGTTTCTACCCTCGCCGGGAATCAAACCCGAACAAGGCCGTGTGAAGCGAGAGCTTTAGCCACCAGGCCGCAGGGCACCTTAGCCATCAGGCCACGGGGCACCACCACCACAGGCACTGCCACCATTTGCCCCACTATTACTACCAGGGACAGCTACAGTACTACCAAGACTCAGTACTCGCCTTCTTTTTCTCGTCCTCATATCTGTCACAGACAGTACTGTATCATCCTAGGCAGACGATACTAGAATCAGCAAGAGAGTGGCAGCCATAGAAGATACAGCGAGCCTCCAGACTGATTAATAAACAGAGTTGTCCATGATAGGGCTACTGACAACAATATGATGTTCAAAGAGGACAAATTTTAATTACAACGTTACAGAAGGATTAAGGAAATAACAAGATCGGAGTTCAAGACAAACTCAAATCACTCTTTAGAGCGTAAGTCTAATGTGAGATCTGGGAGTGATAATGGCAGCAAATCTCACGTTCAAGGAGTACAACAATGTCATAATCGTAACTGCGAGGATATTGATAGGCTGGAAAACTAGAACTTTCAAAACAAAGAGATGTCAAATCAATTATGAAACTCTTCACTTCATTTGTTCTCTCTAGATTGGAATATTGCTGCGTTTTAATAGCCCTCCCCCTCTTTAAAACAGGAAAAATTCCAGAACAGAAATATGTAGCTCGTATAAATTCAATCAAGTACCTAAATCACTGGAGGTGCTTGAAGTCCCTCGAAATGTACCAGTTAGAATGAGGACGAGAAAGCTACATCATAATTTATAACCTTTGTCTCAAAGAGGGAACTCGACAGAGTCCTCAAATCAGTTCATGATCAACTGTGCTGTGGTGCATACGTTGAGCTGCGGGTGACGAGGCACCAACAACCTGATCGACTAGGCCGCGGGGACGGTGACCTCCGAAAGCGACTTCAGGTAACCACCCAACCACAGCCATTACCACCATGATCCGTTGTAGCCACTACCTTCACCACCCCAACAACAGCCACTACCCCCACTCCCCCTTTGTCCCCATTACCGGAGAAGAGTCCATGCCAGCACGACACCTGTGGCTTTCCCAAGTGAGGTAACGTTACTCCAGCAGGTCACCGGTAGACATTTGGTGACACATGATGGACTGGAAGGATTTGTGGGTTGGTTAATTGGGTTTAAAGCTTGTCAACTACACAAAGGTCACTGAGGCTACATGTAACTCTTTCACAACCAGTGAAGAACACTAATCCCTAAAATAAGGAATAAAGTAAACTCTGTATATGCACAGAGATATATACCCCTCGGTGTATATCTCTCGTGTATTCAAGAGGAGTGACATTATACTATTGTGTTTTCAACCTAACCCCTGTCCCATCCCAACCCCACTCTTGCCTTAACCTCTACCTCAACCCTGTAAAACCCCTGCCACAGTACCTTTGACCCAAACATATTACACCTTACCCCAACCTTATCCTACACCGACTCTGGCCCATTGCAGTCTACAGTTAAGTCTACCTCCTTCCCTAAACCACCCCTGAGCCTACTCTACCCCCGAGTCAGTCCTACCACGTTAATATGTGATGCTTCCTAACTTAACATATACACGCTGATTTACTTTTATTTTCCGAAAAGTAACAATTCAAAAATATTCAACAAACTGGGAAAAAATAAAAAAAAATCATCACTGGGAAACACTTTTCGTGAAAAACTTGATCATAGTTAATAACACATAATAATAATAATAATAATAATAATAATAATAATAATAATAATAATAATAATAATAATAATTTTTATTTGGACATGATACATAGTTGTAAAAGGAATTATAGTAGTTGGGTGTACATGCCAAAAGCCCCATACACAAATAACCCGCACATAGAAGAGAGAAGCTTACTACGACGTTTCGGTCCGACTTGGACCATTTACAAATGGTCCAAGTCGGACCGAAACGTCGTCGTAAGCTTCTCTCTTTTATGTGCAGGTTATCTGTGTATCGTTCCAGTCACGGTATTGTGCTTTTTTTGTTATTCAAAAGCCCCTTGTATGCAGAGCATTATGGACAGGCTTAAAATTAACTTAAGATTAACTAAGCTATGATAGATTCTGTGGTAAAAATTAGAGTAAACAATTTACAATATGAAGTACAATTGAGTATTTTAAACAATGAAATCTGAACATTACAATTATGAAACATTATAGTTGTACAAATTTGTAGCATTAAAATTAAAAACATGTTATTCAATATTTATTTAGTTCTGGGTGAGTAAGTGTTTTTTAAGAAGAATCTTGAATTGATAAAGTGTGAATTTCCTAGAGGAGAGAGAAGCGAGTCGAGGGTGACGGTGAGGGTCAGATAGTAGAGACAGGTAACAGTACCTGACTCGACAGGTAACAGTACCTGACTCGACAGGTAACAGTACCTGACTCGACAGTTAACAGTACCTGACTCGACAGGTAACAGTACCTGACTCGACAGTTAACAGTACCTGACTCGACAGTTAACAGTACCTGACTCGACAGTTAACAGTACCTGACTCGACAGGTAACAGTACCTGACTCGACAGTTAACAGTACCTGACTCGACAGTTAACAGTACCTGACTCGACAGTTAACAGTACCTGACTCGACAGTTAACAGTACCTGACTCGACAGGTAACAGTACCTGACTCGACAGGTAACAGTACCTGACTCGACAGGTAACAGTACCTGACTCGACAGGTAACAGTACCTGACTCGACAGGTAACAGTACCTGACTCGACAGGTAACAGTACCTGACTCGACAGTTAACAGTACCTGACTCGACAGTTAACAGTACCTGACTCGACAGTTAACAGTACCTGACTCGGCAGTTAACAGTACCTGACTCGACAGGTAACAGTACCTGACTCGACAGTTAACAGTACCTGACTCGACAGTTAACAGTACCTGCGCTGAGTGAAGCATGGTGATGTAGCGGAACTAGCAACTGGTTGAGGTCGCCTGGGATGGAGCGTTCAAGGTGGTGATGAGCTGCTCTGCCCTAGACCCAACACTCACCCACACTGCCAGCTCTACCACTGTGCTCGCCTAGTTACCTGGGCACGCTTCCTCCCATCCCCCCATTCACCCACTTCCCCACACACCCTACCTCTTAGCTCAACATTAATATCCTTCTAGAGGTTTCTGCCCTCATCGCCTTATCCAGCTCTTACCACAGCATCGTTCTAACTTTCTGTTAACCTCCACCTTCACATCTCTCTACACTCTTTCCTTACGTGTTCTGCGGTTATGTCAACGACTCCATCACACTCAAAAATCCTCCAACCAGTTTTAATCCTAGAGCTGTGGGCTTGTCTTGAATGCACTTGGCCATCCTAGTGGTTGGAGGTATTATGGCCGTGTTTTAATCTGTTTATTTGTGGTTAAAAATATACGTTTATATAAAAATATGTATCTCTAACTTGACCCAACCTGGCTTAACTTTAACCAAAGTATATATCATAGTCGTAACCTTACACAGCACTAGGGCTTAGAGACCAGTCTAGGAAATCATGCCTGAAGGCTAAATTTTGGAAACTAGGCTTGGAGACCAAGCCTGGATACAAAGCCTGGAGACCAAACGAAATGTTGCCTAACTAAAGTTTTCCATTCTGCTTCGGTATTTTGTTTTTCATATCAACCTCTCAGTCTTGAAGCCATACTTCCGGCAAGCGTCAAGAAACCGACGTTGGGTAGTTCTTGGGAAAATAAACTTCCTACACTCTGGCTGGTTTTTCACCGGGCTGCAAGGTTAAGTTATTGTACCTTGTGACCTGCTTCCTACTCATCCAGGTGGCTCACTGTTCATCATCCAGGTGGCTCACTGTTCATCATCCAGGTGGCTCACTGTTCATCATCCAGGTGGCTCACTGTTCATCATCCAGGTGGTTCACTGCTCATCATCCAGGTGGCTCACTGTTCATCATCCAGGTGGCTCACTGTTCATCATCCAGGTGGTTCACTGTTCATCATCCAGGTGGCTCACTGTTCATCATCCAGGTGGCTCACTGTTCATCATCCAGGTGGTTCACTGCTCATCATCCAGGTGGTTCACTGTTCATCATCCAGGTGGCTCACTGTTCATCATCCAGGTGGTTCACTGTTCATCATCCAGGTGGTTCACTGTTCATCATCCAGGTGGCTCACTGTCATCATCCAGGTGGTTCACTGTTCATCATCCAGGTGGCTCACTGTTCATCATCCAGGTGGTTCACTGTTCATCATCCAGGTGGTTCACTGCTCATCATCCAGGTGGTTCACTGCTCATCATCCAGGTGGTTCACTGCTCATCATCCAGGTGGTTCACTGCTCATCATCCAGGTGGTTCACTGCTCATCATACAGGTGGCTCATTGTTCAGCACCCAGGTGGTTCACTGCTCATCATCCAGGTGGTTCACTGTTCATCATCCAGGTGGTTCACTGCTCATCATACAGGTGGCTCACTGCTCATCATCCAGGTGGCTCACTGCTCATCATCCAGGTGGCTCACTGCTCATCATCCAGGTGGCTCACTGCTCATCATCCAGGTGGCTCACTGCTCATCATCCAGGTGGCTCACTGCTCATCATCCAGGTGGCTCACTGCTCATCATACAGGTGGTTCACTGCTCATCATCCAGGTGGCTCACTGCTTATCATACAGGTGGTTCACTGTTCATCATACAGGTCGTTCACTGTTCATCATCCAGGTGGTTCACTGCTCATCATCCAGGTGGTTCACTGCTCATCATACAGGTGGCTCACTGCTCATCATCCAGGTGGCTCACTGCTCATCATCCAGGTGGTTCACTGTTCATCATCCAGGTGGCTCACTGCTCATCATCCAGGTGGCTCACTGCTCATCATCCAGGTGGCTCACTGCTCATCATCCAGGTGGCTTACTGTTCATCATCCAGGTGGCTCACTGTTCATCATCCAGGTGGCTCACTGTTCATCATCCAGGTGGCTCACTGCTCATCATCCAGGTGGCTCACTGCTCATCATACAGGTGGCTCACTGTTCACCATCCAGGTGGCTCACTGCTCATCATCCAGGTGGTTCACTGTTCATCATCCAGGTGGCTCACTGCTCATCATCCAGGTGGCTCACTGCTCATCATCCAGGTGGTTCACTGTTCATCATCCAGGTGGCTCACTGCTCATCATCCAGGTGGCTCACTGCTCATCATCAAGGTGGCTCACTGCTACCAAGAGTCTACCTGGAGGGTGTTCCGGGGGTCAACGCCCCCGCGGCCCAGTCCTTGACCAGGCCTCCCGGTGCATCAGGGCCTGATCAAAGAGGCTGTTGATCATCCGGATGGCTCACTGCTCATCATGTGGGTGTTACTAGTGACTGATCGGTGACACCTGCATCATTTTCATGTTATAAGTGTATTGATTCTTACCAGTTGATACCTGTAAGTCATGACTGCGATAGTGACTAAGTCATGACTGCGATAGTGACTGTCTTATTGATAAACCCCGATTATGTTGTTGGCTTTGTTGATGCTGTTCGTGTTGTTAACAATTTTGTCGCGATTTTTATGTTAACCTTATTACTGTGAAGGCTAACTTGTCTAGAGGTTAACACAATAACACCTAGAGGTGAAGAGAAGTGTGTAGTTGGCAGTGATCCATGAGTCAGAGAGGATTCTGACCCCACGTGTGTGATGCTCCGGGAGGTGTACCACCTATATGGCCAGCCTCTCCGATCTTCTTGTTGCCCCGTGAAGATCAAGTCACCGTCAATAGTCTACACTTATAAAAACGCTTCTGAATTTTGTGTCATTTGTAAAAAAGGAATACAGTCATTTTGTGTTTAATTTATTCCTCAGGAAAAAAGCCAGGTGATGTAAGTCTCCTTCATGTGATGATCTGTTCTGTGGCTTGTTTTGACATTATAGCGTAAAAGATTTTATTATAATATTGGCACAGGTTTTTTTTTTAAACGCAAGGTGGTGGTAGGTAGTGTTGTAGTGGGTAGACAGGACTGGCAGAACCGTACGATATGGTACGGAATTCGATACAGTATGTTTGATTTTTTGGTTGAAAATACCGGACGCTGTTTCTCAAAGGTACGAAAAACGGAAAAAAATACTGTACTTGTGGGTAAGAACCAGCGTACTGTACAGTACTGCCAACCTTGTGGGTAAGAACCAGCGTACTGTACAGTACTGCCAACCTTGTGGGTAAGAACCAGCGTACTGTACAGTACTGCCAACCTTGTGGGTAAGAACCAGCGTACTGTACAGTACTGCCAACCTTGTGGGTAAGAACCAGCGTACTGTACAGTACTGCCAACCTTGTGGGTAAGAACCAGCGTACTGTACAGTACTGCCAACCTTGTGGGTAAGAACCAGCGTACTGTACAGTACTGCCAACCTTGTGGGTAAGAACCAGCGTACTGTACAGTACTGCCAACCTTGTGGGTAAGAACCAGCGTACTGTACAGTACTGCCAACCTTGTGGATAAGAACCAGCGTACTGTACAGTACTGCCAACCTTGTGAGTAAGAACCAGCGTACTGTACAGTACTGCCAACCTTGTGGGTAAGAACCAGCGTACTGTACAGTACTGCCAACCTTGTGGATAAGAACCAGCGTACTGTACAGTACTGCCAACCTTGTGGGTAAGAACCAGCGTACTGTACAGTACTGCCAACCTTGTGGGTAAGAACCAGCGTACTGTACAGTACTGCCAACCTTGTGGATAAGAACCAGCGTACTGTACAGTACTGCCAACCTTGTGGGTAAGAACCAGCGTACTGTACAGTACTGCCAACCTTGTGGGTAAGAACCAGCGTACTGTACAGTACTGCCAACCTTGTGGGTAAGAACCAGCGTACTGTACAGTACTGCCAACCTTGTGGGTAAGAACCAGCGTACTGTACAGTACTGCCAACCTTGTGGGTAAGAACCAGCGTACTGTACAGTACTGCCAACCTTGTGAGTTTTACAATTAATTACTTGACATAATATATACTTCAGGAGTAATCTTGAGGAATTATTTGTATTTATAAATTTAAAGTTTTTATCGATAATTTCGACACTTCCAGGCCATAAAACCTGGTCACAGACCGGGCCGCGGGGGCGTTAACCCCCAAAACCCTTTCCAGGTACATATATATATACATATATATATATATATATATATATATATATATATATATATATATATATATATATATATATATATATATATATATATATATATATATATATATATATTGTTTAATGTATACAGCGTCAAGAAACCACTGTGATTGAAGAAATGTTTTCTTCCTGCTTTCACATGGGTTTAGAAAGCTGGTGTGCGTTTATTGTGGGACTTAACAGGTATGAGGTATGAGTAGAGGACATGATTTTCCTAGAGAGAGAAACTGGAGGGTCTGGGGAAGGACGGATGACAGGGGTAAAGAGATGGAATGAGGGAGCGAGGTAATGCTAATTCCCTTGGTAGGTCACTACCCTGACATCCTGCCATTCCCCCTACCTCTCTCTCTCTCTCTCTCTCTCTCTCTCTCTCTCTCTCTCTCTCTCTCTCCCTTTTTTTTTTTACACAGGGTTTGACAAGATTAGGTTAAGGATCCCTAACAAGCTAAGAGCTGTTACCTACATCAGCTCATTTGAAAGCATTTTATTGTTATGAAACATATTAGGGGGGATATGATTGAGGTGTATAAATGGAAGACAGGAATAAATAAAGGGGATGTAAATAGTGTGCTGAAAATATCTAGCCTAGATAGGACTCGCAGCAATGGTTTTAAGTTGGAAAAATGCAGATTCAGGAAGGATATAGGAAAGTACTAGTTTGGTAATAGAGTTGTGGATGAGTGGAACAAACTCCCAAGTACAGTTATAGAGGCCAGAACGTTGTGTAGCTTTAAAAATAGGTTGGATAAATACATGAGTGGGTGTGGGTGGGTGTGAGTTGGACCTGATAGCTTGTGCTACCAGGTCGGTTGCCGTGTTCCTTCCTTAAGTCAATGTGACCTGGTAAGACACATATGCAACAGTTAGGTATCTTTATTTCGAAACGTTTCGCCTACACAGTAGGCTTCTTCAGTCGAGTACAGAAAAGTTGATAGAAGCAGAAGATACTTGAAGACGATGTAATCAGTCCATCACCCTTAAGGGTGATGGACTGATTACATCGTCTTCACGTCTCTTCTATCAACTTTTCTGTACTCGACTGAAGAAGCCTACTGTGTAGGTGAAACGTTTCGAAATAAAGATACCTAACTGTTGCATATGTGTCTTACCTAACAACCTGTCGGTATTTTATACCATTTTATTATTCAATGTGACCTGACCTGACTAGGTTGGGTGAATTGGCTTAAGCCGGTAGGAGACTTGGACCTGCCTCGCATGGGCCAGTAGGCCTGCTGCAGTGTTCCTTCGTTCTTATGTTCTTATGTTCTTATATAAGTAGGGAACAGGATGAAGTTGGAGCCATCTCTGGGCCAGCAGTTTCATTTGATCAACTGACTATCACGTTGACATCATAATGCTGTACGAATGTGTTCCATACTCGAGTCATCCTGGGGATAAATGATCTCAGATGAAGTGATTTTCTGGAGATTGTATAGCCAGAGTGAAGTTGCTGCTTTCTGCCCGTCTTGTGATATAGAAGCTTGCTCTTCGCTGTCCTCTCTCTCTCTCTTTCTCTAAGAAACAATTCATGCTCTTCAGTTACTAAAGAATATTTAAAAAACTAATTTGCGTATAAAAACACAAATGGTAAGTAGAACAAGAACGGGGAATCGCTAAACCCGCAGGGGTCGCGTACCGCTTTTGGAACGGGAGGTGATCAGGTACGACTCAAGGAAGGGGCAAGGTAACTCCATCATCTTGCATCAAAGGCCTCTCACCCCTGGACGAGGTTCATGTTCTGCCATGTAGGTCAAATTTTTGTTCAGTAACAGAAGCCACAAATTCGGTAATAAAAGTTGGCACAATAAACAATAAAGGAACAATAAAAGTCACAATACCGTGGCTGTAACAATACCGTGGCTGTAACAATACCGTGGCTGTAACAATACCGTGGCTGTAACAATACCGTGGCTGTAACAATACCGTGGCTGTAACAATACTGTGGCTGTAACAATACCGTGGCTGTAACAATACCGTGGCTGTAACAATACCGTGGCTGTAACAATACCGTGGCTGTAACAATACCGTGACTGTAACAATACCGTGGCTGTAACAATACCGTGGCTGTAACAATACCGTGGCTGTAACAATACCGTGGCTGTAACAATACCGTGGCTGTAACAATACCGTGGCTGTAACAATACCGTGGCTGTAACAATACCGTGGCTGTAACAATACCGTGACTGTAACAATACCGTGGCTGTAACAATACCGTGGCTGTAACAATACCGTGGCTGTAACAATACCGTGGCTGTAACAATACCGTGGCTGTAACAATACCGTGGCTGTAACAATACCGTGGCTGTAACAATACCGTGGCTGTAACAATACCGTGACTGTAACAATACCGTGGCTGTAACAATACCGTGGCTGTAACAATACCGTGGCTGTAACAATACCGTGGCTGTAACAATACCGTGGCTGTAACAATACCGTGACTGTAACAATACCGTGGCTGTAACAATACCGTGACTGTAACAATACCGTGGCTGTAACAATACCGTGGCTGTAACAATACCGTGGCTGTAACAATACCGTGGCTGTAACAATACCGTGACTGTAACAATACCGTGGCTGTAACAATACCGTGGCTGTAACAATACCGTGGCTGTAACAATACCGTGGCTGTAACAATACCGTGGCTGTAACAATACCGTGACTGTAACAATACCGTGGCTGTAACAATACCGTGGCTGTAACAATACCGTGGCTGTAACAATACCGTGGCTGTAACAATACCGTGACTGTAACAATACCGTGGCTGTAACAATACCGTGGCTGTAACAATACCGTGACTGTAACAATACCGTGGCTGTAACAATACCGTGGCTGTAACAATACCGTGGCTGTAACAATACCGTGGCTGTAACAATACCGTGACTGTAACAATACCGTGGCTGTAACAATACCGTGGCTGTAACAATACCGTGGCTGTAACAATACCGTGGCTGTAACAATACCGTGACTGTAACAATACCGTGGCTGTAACAATACCGTGGCTGTAACAATACCGTGACTGTAACAATACCGTGGCTGTAACAATACCGTGGCTGTAACAATACCGTGGCTGTAACAATACCGTGGCTGTAACAATACCGTGGCTGTAACAATACCGTGGCTGTAACAATACCGTGACTGTAACAATACCGTGGCTGTAACAATACCGTGGCTGTAACAATACCGTGGCTGTAACAATACCGTGGCTGTAACAATACCGTGACTGTAACAATACCGTGGCTGTAACAATACCGTGGCTGTAACAATACCGTGACTGTAACAATACCGTGGCTGTAACAATACCGTGGCTGTAACAATACCGTGGCTGTAACAATACCGTGGCTGTAACAATACCGTGACTGTAACAATACCGTGGCTGTAACAATACCGTGGCTGTAACAATACCGTGGCTGTAACAATACCGTGGCTGTAACAATACCGTGACTGTAACAATACCGTGGCTGTAACAATACCGTGGCTGTAACAATACCGTGACTGTAACAATACCGTGGCTGTAACAATACCGTGGCTGTAACAATACCGTGGCTGTAACAATACCGTGGCTGTAACAATACCGTGACTGTAACAATACCGTGGCTGTAACAATACCGTGGCTGTAACAATACCGTGACTGTAACAATACCGTGGCTGTAACAATACCGTGACTGTAACAATACCGTGGCTGTAACAATACCGTGGCTGTAACAATACCGTGACTGTAACAATACCGTGGCTGTAACAATACCGTGGCTGTAACAATACCGTGGCTGTAACAATACCGTGGCTGTAACAATACCGTGACTGTAACAATACCGTGGCTGTAACAATACCGTGGCTGTAACAATACCGTGACTGTAACAATACCGTGGCTGTAACAATACCGTGGCTGTAACAATACCGTGGCTGTAACAATACCGTGACTGTAACAATACCGTGGCTGTAACAATACCGTGGCTGTAACAATACCGTGGCTGTAACAATACCGTGGCTGTAACAATACCGTGGCTGTAACAATACCGTGACTGTAACAATTCACACGACAACCAGTAAAATGACAACGAAAACTCTATATGTGTCCTTCACCGGGACATGAATTATGCACTACTGAACTGATCATGGTTTAGACCGGACCGAAACATCGTCTTATGTGTCAGTTGTGAATAGCAAGAGTCAACACAGGGACAGCCTAGTGTGCAGGGACAGCCTAGTGTGCAGGGACAGCCTAGTGTGCAGGGACAGCCTAGTGTGCAGGGACAGCCTAGTGTGCAGGGACAGCCTAGTGTGAAGGGACAGCCTAGTGTGCAGGGACAGCCTAGTGTGCAGGGACAGCCTAGTGTGAAGGGACAGCCTAGTGTGCAGGGACAGCCTAGTGTGCAGGGACAGCCTAGTGTGCAGGGACAGCCTAGTGTGCAGGGACAGCCTAGTGTGCAGGGACAGCCTAGTGTGCAGGGACAGCCTAGTGTGCAGGGACAGCCTAGTGTGCAGGGACAGCCTAGTGTGCAGGGACAGCCTAGTGTGCAGGGACAGCCTAGTGTGAAGGGACAGCCTAGTGTGCAGGGAAGCCTAGTGTGAAGGGACAGCCTAGTGTGCAGGGACAGCCTAGTGTGCAGGGACAGCCTAGTGTGCAGGGACAGCCTAGTGTGCAGGGACAGACCCTGAGCTGCTTTGGGGATTAGTGTGGACGGCTACAAAGCCATAGCTTGCTTTTGCAGTGTTTTAAAAATTGAGGTTGGAGAGTTGAAGGAGGAAGTCTTGCTTCTCCAGGAGGAAATTAGGAGGCTGGAGGTTCACCTCAATGGCTTTGGGAGTGAGTGTGAGGTAGCTCGAATGGTGGAGGGGAATGAGGCTACCAACAGCGAGGTGCAGTCTGTCACTCGCTGCGAGGAGGCTGTAGGTGGGGAGGTAGTAGCAGCTACCAGCAGTGAGGTGCAGTCCAGCACCCGCTACAAGTGGCAAGTGGTTCCTAGTAATGGGAGGAGCATCAAAATAAGGAAAGTTAAGAGAGAAGGTTTGAAGGTAGGAAATCGCTTCTCTGTTCTTCAGGATGAGTGTACTTCAGTGGCCAGTGAAGGTAGAGGTACTACTTCCCCTGCAAATAGAGGTAAGCGCATCCTTGTGGTTGGTGACTCACAGGTAAGATATATGGACCATGCTTTCTGTAATAGGTATAAGAAGGTAAGAGATAGAGTGTGCTTCCCTGGAGCTGGTGTTAGTGACATAGTCAATAGGTTGGATAATATCATGTCAGATAAAGGGAACAAGCCTATTATCTGTCTCAGTTCTAGTGGAAATGTTATTGGGAAGGGTAGGAGAGAAGAACTGCTAGATAAATGCAGGTCAGCTATAGCTTTAATTAAGTCTAAGGGAGGGGTCCCAGTCATATGTAGCATCTTGCCTAGAAGGGGAGTGAGCAATAAATGGTTGTTTGTGGCAATTGGTGTAAATTGCTGGCTAGACAGATACTGCAAGGAACTTGCAGTCCCATTTATTGACAACTGGGACAACTTTTATGGCAAACATGATATGTATGCAAGGGATAGGGTACATCTCTCTGGGGCTGGGGTGGTAGCACTTGCAAACTCGATCGAGAGGGCCATTGCTGAAATGCCTAGGATTTTAAACTGATAGAAGATAGAGGTATGGGTGTGTGTGGGAAACAGTCAGGTTGCAACACTAGAGTTGAAAACAGTAAATGTATAAAAGACATTCATCATGAAGTTATAAATAAAGACAATAGATCAGGTCAGCAAACAAAGGGAGACAACAGAGGGCAGCAAGGGATTAGCTCCCTTAAGGTTTACTATACTAATAGCAGGAGTGTAAGAAATAAGATAGATGAGCTGAGATTAATTGCAAATGCAGGAAATATAGATATTATTGCTATAACAGAGACCTGGCTCAGTTTGAAAGATAGAGAGACGCCTTCTGAATGTCACATACAAGGCTATAAATTATTCCACACTGACAGGGTCAACAGGAAGGGTGGTGGAGTAGTGATGTACGTCAGAGACAGTTTAAATTGTTGTGTTAGACAAGATATAAAATTAGAAGCGACAGCCACTTAATCTGGTTACAGCTTCTCGAGGGCAGTGAAAAACTAATTTTGGGTGTGATTTACAGCACCCCAAATCTTGATAGGGAGTGCAGTAAACTTCTATGGGACGAAATTCGTAAGGCATCTACATATGAAAATGTTGTGATAATGGGAGATTTCAACTATAGACAGATTGACTGGAGCAGTTCGAAAGGAAATTTAGAGTGAAGTGACTTTCTTGATACGATTCAGGATTGTTTTTTAAAACAGTTTGTGACAGAACCAACTAGAGGAAATAACCTGCTTGACTTGGTTCTTACCAGCCGGGAGACACTAATTAATAATCTTGAGGTTAATGATGAGCTTGGGAAAAGTGATCACAAATCACACAGTTTTAATATATCATGGAATTCCCCTAATAATGGCAATCAAGTCTCTGTCCCTGACTTCTGCTTGGCTGATTTCATCGGACTGAAAAATTACTTGGGTGGGCTGAAATGGAATGACCTGACTATGGGTCAGGTAGGTGGTGATGATTGCCGATATGACGTTTTTCAGGGCATGGTTCTAGCTGCTCAGATAACTTATGTTCCAAATAGGGAAATCAGATCACACAAAAATGATCCTAAATAGATGAACAATAGATTAAAACATCTCATTGGTCAAAAGAGAGGCATATAGAGGCAAATCAAAAGAGGAGAGGGGCAATTAAGAAATCAATATATTCAGTTAAAGAAAGAAATAAAAAAGGGAATAAGAAAAGCAAAAAGAGATTATGAGGTTAAAGTTGCAAGAGAATCGAAGACTAACTCAAAAGGATTCTTTCAGGTATACAGAAGTAAGATCAGGGACAAGATAGGCCCACTCAAAAGTTACTCGGGTCAGCTCACGGACAGTGATAAGGAAATGTGTAGAATTTTTAACACATACTTCCTCTCAGTTTTTACACAGGAAGATACTAGCGATATTCCAGAAATAATAAATTAAGTAGAACAGGACGATAATAAACTATGCACGATTAGGGTCACAAGTGACATGGTCCTTAGGCAGACAGATAAATTTAAACCTAACAAATCCTCAGGCCCTGATGAACTGTATGCAAGGGTTCTAAAGGAATGTAAAGAGGAGCTTAGCAAACCTTTGGCTAATCTTTTCAACATATCACTACAAACTGGCATGGTGCCAGATAAGTGGAAAATGGCAAATGTGATACCTATTTACAGAGCAGGTGACAGGTCCTTAGCTTCGAACTATAGACCAATAAGCCTAACCTCCATAGTGGGAAAATTTATGGAATCAGTAATTGCCGAGGCAGTTCGTAGCCACCTTGAAAAGCATAAATTAATCAATGACTCTCAGCATTGTTTTACAAAGGGGTGTTCCTGCCTTACGAATTTATTAACTTTTTTCACTAAGGTATTTGAGGTGGTAGATCATGGTAATGAGTATGATATTGTGTATATGGACTTCAGTAAGGCTTTTGACAGGGTCCCACATCGTAGACTATTGAGGAAAATTAAGGCACATGGAATAGGAGGAGAAATTTTTTCCTGGATAGAGGCATGGTTGACAAATAGGCAGCAGAGAGTTTGCATAAATGGGGAGAAATCAGAGTGGGGAAGCGTCACGAGCGGTGTTCCACAGGGGTCAGTGTTGGGCCCCCTGTTGTTCACAATCTACATAAACAACATTGATGAGAGCATAAAGAGCGACATAAGCAAGTTTGCCGATGACACCAAAATAGGCCGTTGAATTCATTCTGACGAGGACATTAGAGCACTCCAGGAAGATTTGAATAGTCTATTCAAATCTTCCTGGAGTGTCACTTCTCCGACCACTGCATCAGTCTGATGCAGTGGTCGGAGAAGTGGCAGATGCAGTTTAATATTGACAAATGCAAAGTTCTAAATGTTGGAGAGGAAAATAACCATGCCACATATAAACTAAATAATGTGGATCTTAATATTACTGATTGCCAAAAAAAATTTAGGAGTTCTGGTTAGCGGTAATCTGAAACCAAAGCAGCAGTGCATAAATGTTCACAATAAAGCTAACAGAATCCTTGACTTCATATCAAGAAGCATAAATAATAGGAGTCCTCAGGTTGTTCTTCAACTCTATATATCCTTGGTTAGGCCTCATTTAGATTATGCTGCACAGTTTTGGTCACCGTATTACAGAGTTGATATAAATGCTCTGGAAAACGTACAAAGGAGGATGACAAAGTTGATCTCATGTTTCAGAAATCTTCCCTATGAGGATAGACTGAGGTCCCTGAATCTGCACTCTCTAGAAAGGCGTAGAATTAGGGGGAATATGATTGAGGTGTATAAATGGAAAACAGGAATAAATAAAGGGGATGTAAATAACGTGCTGAAAATAACTAGCCTAGACAGGACTCCCAGCAATGGTTTTAAGTTGGAAAAATTCAGATTCAGGAAGGATATAGGAAAGCACTGGTTTGATAATAGAGTTGTGGATGAGTGGAACAAACTCTCGAGTACAGTTATAGAGGCTAAAACGTTGTGTAGTTTTAAAAGTAGGTTAGATAAATACATGAGTGGGTGTGGGTGGGTGTGAGTTGGACCTGACTAGCTTGTGCTACTAGGTCAGTTGCCGTGTTCCTTCCTTAAGTGAATGTGACCTGACCTGACCTGACTAGGTTGGGGCATTGGCTTAAGCCAGTAGAAGACTTGGACTTGCCTCGCATGGGTCAGTAGGCCTGCTGCAGTGTTTCTTCTTTCATATGTTCTTATGTTCTTATGGCAGCCAAGTGTGCTGGAGGGTGGCCGAGAATACCAATCGTGTTGTCTTAGTTCCCTACCTATTACACCTTCCTTCGAGAATATTAACTAAATAACTGTATAGCTGCCCACCCCAGCACCGTGTGTATCTCCTATACACCGAGAAGTGTGTATGTTTCAATGTTTATACACCGAACGGTGTGTACATCAGTGTGAATCTCTCAATGTCTATACGCCAAGAGGCGCGTATTTCAGTGAATATACATCGAGAGGTACACATTTTAGTGTATGGTATAAACCAACATTTTAGTGTATAAACACCGAGAGGTGCCTATCTCAGTTTTTATACATCGATAAGTGTGTATTTCGACTACAGGAGGATAATTTAATCCTTACAAGAGGGATTAAACAGGATCTCAGAATTTGTACAGTGAGAGACACACACCTATCGGAGTATGTACATGTGTACATACTCCGATAGGTGTGTGTCTCTCACTGTACAAATTCTGAGATCCTGTTTAATCCCTCTTGTAAGGATTAAATTATCCTCCTGTAGTCGATCGGATTTAAACCTAATAAATCAAGTAACCAATTTAGATCTGATAACACTGGTCAATGACCAAAATGCTTCCGAGACCATAGTAGCAATTTACAATTAATTTTAGGTCACTGATAATGAATATCATGGTTAAAATTGTTTGTTAGCTCTACTTTTCAATATACACCTACGTGTCACAACAGGTTCCAACATGCTTGCGGCAGTGTGTGTCTTACCACACTTACAGTCTCACTGACCTTCATTATTGTTCCAGCAGTCATAGAAGGTGGTTGTGATGTGCAAGTTTATATTTTGAGGTGAAAGGTAGGTGATTTTCTTAGCCAAACACTTTTTAAATATATAATTAATATTCACTGAGCAAATATTGCTGCTTTCTATGTGAATGGGACAGCCGTGCAAGAGGTTCCCACTACATCAGGAGAAACTGGCCACCTCGTCAACCATTGGAGTCTGGGATGAAAAATGTTCATCATTCATCTCTCTTTGAAACAAACAAAATTTTGCTACCACCACTACACATAAAACTGGGATTCATGAAAAACTTTGTAAAAGCTATGGATAAATCAGGTCAGGGATTCAAGTATTTAACATTAAAATTTAACATTAAAATTTTTGATAGTCAGACGTTAACTAACTTTTGACCCTCAGAACTAACATCTGACCCTCTGAACTAACGTCTCACTCTCTGAACTAACGTCTGACAATCGAACTAACATATGACCCTCAGAACTAACATCTGACTCTCAGAGCAAACGACTGACCCTCAGAACTAACGCCTGACTCTCAGAACTAACGTCTGACTCTCAGAGCTAACGACTGACTCTCAGAGCAAACGACTGACCCTCAGAACTAACGTCTGACTCTCAGAACTAACGTCTGACTCTCAGAGCTAACGACTGACCCCCAGAACTAACGTCTGACCCTCAGAACTAACGTCTGGCAATCAAAACTATCGTCTGACAATGAGAACTAACGTCTGATCCTCAGAACTAATGACTGAGCCCTCAGAACTAGCGTCTGACCCTCATAACTAACGTCTGACCCTCAGAACTAACGTCTGCCCTTTAGAACTAACGTCTTACCCTCAGAACTAACGTCTAACGCTCAGAACTAACGTCTGACCTTCAGAACTAACAGCTGACCCTCAGAACTAACAACTGACCCTCAGAACTGGCGTCTGACCTTTAGAACTAACGTCTGACCCTCAGAAGCAACGTCTGACCCTCAGAAGCAACGTCTGACCCTCAGAACTAACGACTGACCCTCAGAACTAACGTCTGACCCTCAGAACTAACGTCTGACCCTCAGAAGCAACGTCTGACCCTCAGAACTAACGTCTGGCAATCAAAACTAACGTCTGACCCTCAGAACTAACGTCTGACACTCAGAACTAACGTCTGACCCTCAGAACTAACGTCTGACCCTCAGAAGCAACGTCTGACCCTCAGAACTAACGTCTGACCCTCAGAACTAACGTCTGACCCTCAGAAGCATCGTCTGACCCTCAGAACTAACGTCTGACCCTCAGAACTAACGTCTGACCCTCAGAACTAACGTCTGACCCTCAGAAGCAACGTCTGACCCTCAGAACTAACGTCTGACCCTCAGAACTAACGTCTGACCCTCAGAACTAACGTCTGACCCTCAGAAGCAACGTCTGACCCTCAGAACTAACGTCTGACCCTCAGAACTAACGTCTGACCCTCAGAAGCAACGTCTGACCCTCAGAACTAACGTCTGACCCTCAGAACTAACGTCTGACCCTCAGAACTAACGTCTGACCCTCAGAAGCAACGTCTGACCCTCAGAACTAACGTCTGACCCTCAGAACTAACGTCTGACCCTCAGAACTAACGTCTGACCCTCAGAACTAACGTCTGACCCTCAGAACTAACGTCTGACCCTCAGAACTAACGTCTGACCCTCAGAACTAACGTCTGACCCTCAGAACTAACGTCTGACCCTCAGAACTAACGTCTGACCCTCAGAAGCAACGTCTGACCCTCAGAACTAACGTCTGACCCTCAGAACTAACGTCTGACCCTCAGAAGCAACGTCTGACCCTCAGAACTAACGTCTGACCCTCAGAACTAACGTCTGACCCTCAGAACTAACGTCTGACCCTCAGAAGCAACGTCTGACCCTCAGAACTAACGTCTGACCCTCAGAACTAACGTCTGACCCTCAGAACTAACGTCTGACCCTCAGAACTAACGTCTGACCCTCAGAACTAACGTCTGACCCTCAGAACTAACGTCTGACCCTCAGAAGCAACGTCTGGCCCTCAGAACTAACGTCTGACCCTCAGAACTAACGTCTGACCCTCAGAACAAACGTCTGACCCTCAGAACTAACGTCTGACCCTCAGAACTAACGTCTGACCCTCAGAACTAACGTCTGACCCTCAGACCTAACGTCTGACCCTCATAACTAACGTCTGACCCTCAGAACTAACGTCTGACCCTCAGAAGCAACGTCTGACCCTCAGAACTAACGTCTGACCCTCAAAACTAACGTCTGACCCTCAGAAGCAACGTCTGACCCTCAGAACTAACGTCTGACCCTCAGAACTAACGTCTAACCCTCAGAACTAACGTCTGACCCTCAGAAGCAACGTCTGACCCCTCAGAACTAACGTCTGACCCTCAGAACTAACGTCTGACCCTCAGAACTAACGTCTGACCCTCAGAACTAACGTCTGACCCTCAGAACTAACGTCTGACCCTCAGAACTAACGTCTGACCCTCAGAACTAACGTCTGACCCTCAGAACTAACGTCTGACCCTCAGAACTAACGTCTGACCCTCAGAACTAACGTCTGACCCTCAGAACTAACGTCTGACCCTCAGAACTAACGTCTGACCCTCAGAACTAACGTCTGACCCTCAGAACTAACGTCTGACCCTCAGAACTAACGTCTGACCCTCAGAACTAACGTCTGACCCTCAGAACTAGCCCCACCTGATATAACTACAAGATGCTGTTATCATACATTCAGTTTGTTTCTTTCTGGTCTTGCAAAGATTATGCAAATGTCTTTTTGCTTATATTTAGACACGCACACATCAACTAATACGATTAAAAAAAGGCTTAACTAATATTTTTATTTTCTTACACAACTGCAAATAATTCCTCTGTGATAAAAATAGAGCGTGACAAATTTTCAAAGCTTTTTTGACACCAGTTGTTATTTCTCATGAAGACGATATGCGTAAGTGACCGTAGCCTGGTGGCTAAAGCTCTCGCTTCACACGGCGAGGGTCTGCGTTCGATTCCCAGAGCGGGTAGAAACAGTGGGCGTGTTTCTTTACACCGGTTGTCTATGTTCACCCATCAGTAAAATGGGTACCTGGGAGTTAGTCGACTGGTGTGGATAGCATTCTGAGACAATGACCTAATTTTCCCGAAATGCTTTGCATAACAAAGGGCTGTCTATATAATAGTGTGTCACTGATGTTTTCTAGGCCTGTATACCATATACTTGTAGTAAATAAAGATATTATTATATAAGGGGTAGATCGGCCACATCATATGAGGGAGTACTGTTTAACGCCTATCAAATTGCTAATATTTTATTAACAAATGTAGCCGGGTGTGGCCCAGCTAGCGTCACTGACAACTTGGTGACCCACATAACAGGACCACACTAGCCACCCAAAAATACACAAATAAAAAAAATTCGAGCCTTTTAAGACCATAATGTCAATACTGTCACAATTATCTATAGGCCAAATATTTTAAATGTAACAACCAGTATGACTATGACCCCTTAATATTAGTATTCTTCCACACCTCTCTGTGTGAGGTTTAGTTGCAATCTGAACCTTGCAAAAGTAGGACCTTCGACGTAGCAGATAGAAATGTTGCTACCTGTTAAAGCTACACCCAGAGCACAACGACGTCTCACGGTCCTTCACACTCCGCACTCTACGGCAACAGTAAGGAAGGATGGGATATGATGGAGCAGTGAAAAAATAAACAGGAAGACAGAGGTAAGAAAAGTTAAGCAGCCTGGACACTCTGGATAGTTTTAACAGACTGGATTTTGTTACATAGTGACAAGTTTTTGGTATGAGATTTTGTTCTCGTGCTTTTCCAAATTAATTAATTTATAATTTTGATTGTCATTAATACAGTGAAGACTCTGCATACGTATAAGTGGCTCGAAGGTAAGTAGCGCCTTCGGCTCATAACCGAAAGATCCAGGTTCAGTTCAGGGCATGTCGAGACATATGGGTGTTTCCTGTACCTGTTATCTCTGTTCACATAGATGTAGTTGGCCATTGTTTTTATTTCTTTTATTTAGAAAATTGAACACAACAACAGTGTGCTATCCTATTTTTTTATGACAGTTACTCAGTGGGAACAAAAGCCAGCTGTTTTTCCTGTCATATCCCATCATACAGGACGGGTTACATACATGGTAAAGTTGAAGCTAATCAGATGGGACACTCAGCAATTGTCGTATGAAAAGCAGTAGATCAGTTTTTCCATTTTTTCCAGAAAAAGAGCCAAATTGGAACCTACACATGTAAAAATTAATCATCTTTTAAAAAAGTAAGTTTTATGTAAGTTTAATGTACTCGTACATAACATAACTTGCAAATTTTTAGCAAACAGTTTGATTTATTTCTGGTCAGAAAAGACATTCGCCAATTATTTCACAAAAATCAAAATGATTAATAAACCTGACACATGATAGCTGACACAACCTTACGTAAAGTAAAGTATAATAAGCAATAAAGTAAAGTAACACTATGCATAAGTGGCCTTCTTTCCTGTACAAATTTTATGGACAACACCGTCTCCTCTTCCCCCCCCCCAAAAAAAAAAAAATACTTCTCAGTTGTATAATCACTGTTCTATGCTGATAACTATCAGCTTAGGACAAAACAACAAAAAAATCGTCGTCAAAGATATTTGAAGGTATTCAGGGTATTTTGAATTTGATGAAATTTGAAAATGTCAAGAGGTTTTTCAAACTGACTCTAGTTTGTGAGATATTACATTCCTACCCAGAGTTAACAGGAAACTTAGCCATAACACCTGTATATATATATATATATATATATATATATATATATATATATATATATATATATATATATATATATATATATATATATATATATATATATATATATATATATATATATATATATATATATATATGTATGTCGTGCCGAATATGTAAAACTGGTCAGTTAGCAAGAACTCATTTAAAATTAAGTCCTTTCTAAAATTTTCTATTATACGTTTAAAGATATATTTTTTTCATTAATGTTGATGTAAAAATTTATAATTTTGCACCAAAAGGAACTTGGAAAACTTACCTAACCTTATTATAACAAGAACAATTTATTTTAGCCTAACCCAACTAAATATTTTACATTTGTTTACAATAATTTAATACTAAAAAAACACAGTTAGGTTCAGAAAGGTTTTGGCGAAATTATTGCATACACAAATTTTCACTTGTCCTATATGGCAAGATGAACGTTGCTATTTAAGCCAAGATCGCAAGTTCTGCCTATTCGGCACGACATATATATATATATATATATATATATATATATATATATATATATATATATATATATATATATATATATATATATATATATATATATATATATATATATATATATATATATATATATATATATATATATATATGTGTGTGTGTGTGTGTGTAGTGACAGTTTGTATATACAGATAATTTTAATAAAGATTAGAATTTTATTTCTAAATGATTTAATATTTAACGAACGTAACTGTATCAATAACGACCACGTGACAATATTATAACCTTTATTTCGTTATTTTTTCCAGATAAACATGAGTCCTTCACGAAGAGTCTGCTAAAACAGTCCCAATGCATTTTGCTACTTTTGTGGCGAATACTTTTTAAAAAACAAAGAGAAAACATCACAGATTTTGTAAAACAAGCTCATCTTGCTTATTTTGGAGTGGCACTTGGAAAACAAGACAAGTCTTGGGCTCCCCATATGGTTTGCAAAACCTGTGTAGAATGCTTACCACAGTGGAAAAACAGGCAAAGAAAAAGTTTAAACATCGGTGTCTGTGGAGAGAACCGAAAAAACCACCACGACGATTGTTATTTTTGTATGGTGAATGTGAAATGTTTCAGTCGATACAAGAAAGTCATGTGGGAGTATCCTAGTTTGAAGGAGCAAGGAGATCTGTGCCACACAGTGATGACGTTCCCATACCAATGCTTACAACACTGCCTGACCTTCCATTGTCAGATGTTGAAGAAACTCAGGGTTTAGGATGTAACACAGGTGATAGCAGTGAAAGTGAATATGAAGTAAGCATTTTAACACCCCAACAGCTCTCCCAAGAAGAATTCAGTGATCCGATTCATAGCCTCAGTCTGTCAAAGCAAGCATCTGAACCTTTAGCATCTAGATTAAAAGAAAAGAACTGTCTATAAGAGGAAGTTAAAGTAACAGCTTATCAGACAAGAGAGGTTGACCTCCTTCCTTCAGCTAAGATGAAGAACTTGTATACTGCAATAACGTCCCTGGTCTTCTTCGAATGGAATTTTAATATCGACTAAGAGATTGGTGGCTGTTTATAAACAGCTCCATTAAAAGCTCGAAATATGTCTTATTGCACAATGGTAACCAATATGAATCTTTTCCAACTGTTCACTCAACAAAACTGTGCTGATGACCAGCATAGAAGAAAATAATACAAACGTTTTTATATGCAGTAATTAGTGGTTTCTGAATTATGTTAATCTGTTATTGTATGGAATGAAGTGCTAGTATGTACTACATGATTTGACTTTTGCATGATCTAAAAAAATAATTTCATTGCGATTTTTAAGTTAGCCCCGCCTGATCAATATATTTTTCATATCTTTTAAGTTTTTCAGTGGGATACCAAATTAATAAAAAACTAGAGCCAATCAAGCAAAACAGATGACATATTCAGAATCAGCACCACAAACTTATCCTAAAGTCGGTGTAATATCATTGGCCAGAAAAATGAGTGTTACTAGTGATATATAATCTATTCTACATTTGCATGGATTCAGTTGAAAGATAAAAAGGGAAGCTGAAACAGTGCTACACACAGACTATCTTGACCACTTGCAAGTGCTGACAGTGATCATTGTAGCACTGGTGCCTCAAGTTCACTTTAATGACCAAGTTGCTTCTCGTGACCTGATAGAGACAAATCTCAAAAAATTTCGCGTGTCTCTCGATTAGCGTACAGAAGAGCAAGCCTCGACCACTACTTGCCGTGAATGATCCACACGAGTTCCGCACTTCGCATAAATATAATGACAGAAATCATCTGAGTTTTACACAATGCTGAATCATCTAGCAGTGAGTGATGCCGGCTCCTGCGACCCACCACCTCAGCCAGTGTTCAGTAGTATCTCGTCAGCAGAAGATCCTCCAGGTCCTTCCTCCCTGACACCACCAATCAGCGGCATCACCAACCTCCCGACACTTAGTAAAGACTATGACTGCGACATTTTTCTATGTCGTGTGGGTTGTTGTGACTCTAGGAATTGTTAAGGCAAACTTCGAGGATTCTCAGTCAAATGACCTACGGTCAGCCGTAGCTATGTCTCAGCTTGTCCTCGCCCAGCAAGCTCAGTTCTTCAAGGAACTCATTAACGCAACCAAAAGTAGGAGTAACTGCTGCGACCACCGAGGAAAATCAGGTAGTATTCTCCTGACTTTTGAAACATTATTAACTGTACCAGTAAGCATTATCAATTATTGTGTTTATAAGACATACAAGTTGTTTTCGTTAGTTTGCATTCCCTTAACTGTATTAAACATAATGAGGTCCAACATCGGCCCATGTACAACACAGCTTGTAACTGATTAATTCTCTAATTTCTCCCCATTTATATACACTTGCCTCAGCGCTAAACCCACAGTGCCTCCATCAAACTGAGAATTTCTCCCCCAATATCCTGCCACTTTCTTTATTAATCTTTTGCTTGGAACTCGATCATAAGTTTTACCAAGGTTCAGATAAATTATATTGTGCTCGTTAGTAGGATCCAACTCTTCAAATATAGCGTTGAAGCTCATTGATAACGTGTTATAAAATATGGTTGTAGTTGAAGAGGACGAGAAAGGGAGTGTCACAGGAAATAGTATACTATATCAAAAGTCACAAGTCAACCAAATTCATGGAAAGAAAGCGAGTGGAACAAAGTACACGAGGAACAGTACTGGAGAACAAGAGGAATGGGGTGGGCAAACAGGCTTGATCCGAAAAGGAAGATAACTTAAATTATTTATATTAAGAACCCTTCATCAATAAGGTACTCCCTCCCCTTGTGTCACTGTCAGGCTGGTACTCCGCTGACTCCAAGCTGACGGCCTATATTATTTTTATGCAAATAATTCTCACACGGGCCATCTACGGTACTACGTAAACTTTTAATAATTCACCGAAGAGACTAGCTAATAGTGTATTAAATTCTTTGTATATTTGAATTATTGATATATTCTTGGGAAGAGCAAAATCTTTGTTAGTTATTCAGTGCTACTCTATATACTTTGAAAACCTTCAGAAGCACTTCATCAGGGCGCGAGGATTCATTTGATTTTAATCTGTAAATAAAATGCACTAATTAAGGAAGTAATCAAGTCATTCAACATATTAACATACAACATCTAATGTATATTCTCTTTAGATTTAGAAGTGATGGGGGAGTGTCCGGAGCCTTTCACTGCAGTAGTGGGAGAGTGCTTCTATTTATCCCCGAACACACTCTCGTGGCACAGTGCCCGACACACTTGTCGTGGCATGGGCGGCGACCTGGCTACACCAAAGCACCTTTATGCTCTAAAAGCATTTCTCACTAATGAACGAGGTAAGCTTCTGTTTATTATTATCATTTATTATTATCATATATTAATGGGAAGCATTAAGCCCATAAGGCTGTTAAAAGGTCATTCACACATACACATCCCAAGGTGGTGATTGCGGTGATGTTCAACCCACTACAGAATAACAGGAGGCCAAGACAAGAATATGATGAGAACAACAGAGCTGATGTAGCCAGAAGGGCCCACATGGGCAGGGTAAAATTACGCATTGTGGATGATTTCAGTCATAAGGAGATTAACTGGGAAAACCTGGAGTCACAAGGAGGACCAGAAACGTGGTGGGCCAAGATGATGGAGGTGGTACTGGAAAACCTAATGCACCAACATGTTAGGGACACTACCAGAGAGAGAGAAAAGGATGAACCAGCAGGACTGGACCTCGTATTCACCTTGAGTAGTTCAGACATTGTGTATATATTTGTAGAATTATATATACCCTCTGTATCCATGTATTGTTTGTAACGGCTTGACAAAGCTCCTGGAGAGCGAAACGTTGCCACAATAAAATGCCACATTAGTTGTACTTGTGTCCTTTTACTTTACATAGTTCAGACATTGAGGACATCACATATGAAATGCCCCTCGGAGCTAGTGATCATGTGGCCCTGAGCTTCAAAGACATAGTTGAGTTAAAAGTGAAGAGGGAAGTAGGATGGGAGTATCCGAACTACAAAGGAAGGGACTACACAGGCATGAGAGATTTCCTGCATGAGCTTCAGTGCGAAAGAGAACTGGTGGGAAAATCAGTAAATGGAATTACAGAACATGTGACAACAAAATGCAAAGAGGCGAAGGAGAGGTTCGTACCCAAGGGCAAGAGAAACAATGCAAAGACCAGAATAAGCCTTTGGTTCACTCAAAGGTGTAGAGAGGCCAAAACTAAGTGTGCTAGAGAATGGAAAAAGTACCGAAGACAAAGAACTGAAGAAAATAGGCAGATTAGTCGAAGAGCCAGAAACGAATATGCACAGATAAGGAGGAAGGCCCAGCGGCAATACGAAAATGACATAGCATCGATAGCCAGATCTGACCTGAAGCTGTTGTACAGCCACATCAGCAGGAAAACAACAGTCAAAGACCAGGTAATCAGGATAAGAAAGAAAGGAAGGAGGGGAGATCACAAAGAACGACAGAGGTATGTGAAGAGCTCTACACATGATTTAAGGAAGTATTTTCTGTAGAGCTAGAAAGGACTCCAGAAAGCCGGAATGGTGGGGTACACCAACAGTTGCTAGACATAATACACACAAAAGAGGAGGAAGTGAAGAGGCTGCTAAGTGAACTAGATACCTCAAAGGCGGTGGGACCGGACTTCTCTCCGTCAGTCCTGAGAGAGGTAGCAGATGCACTGTTTTTGCTACTAACGACAATAAACTTCAACACATCGATCGAAACCTGAGGTGTGGAAGACAACAAATGTAGTTCCAATATTTAAGAAAGGAGACAGACAGGCAGCATTAAATTACAGACAGTCACTGACATGTATAGTATGCAAAGTCGTTGAGAAGATTATCAGAAGAGTGGTGGAGCACCTAGAAAGGAATGAGCTTATAAACGATAACCAGCATGGTTTCAGGGAAGGGAAATCCTGTGTCACAAGCCTACTGGAGTTTTACAACAAGGCCACAGAAGTAAGACAAGAGAGAGAAGGGGGAGGGTAGATTGTATTTTCTTGGACTGTACGAAGGCTTTCGACACAGTTCCACACAAGAGATTAGTGCAAAAGCTAGAGGAGCAGGCAAGAATAACAGGAAAGGCACAACAATGGATCAGACAATAACTGACAGGAAGGAAACATCGCGTCATAGTACGTGAAAAGTAAAAGATGTCAGGGTGGGCAACTGCGACAAGCGGGGTTCCATAGGGATCAGTCCTAGAGCCGGTGCTGTTTTTGGTATAAGTGAATGACATGACGGAAGGGACAGAGTCAAAGGTATCCCTGTTTGCAGACGATGTGAAGCTAATGTGAAGAATTAAATCGGATGATGATCAGGTGAGACTACAAAGGGATCAGGACAGGCTGCAAGCCTGGTCCAGCAATTGGCTCCTGGAGTTTAACCCCATCAAGTGCAGAGTCATGAAGATTGGGGAAGGTCAAAGAAGACCGCAGAAAGAGTACAGGCTAGAGGGCCATAGACTGCAAACCTATCTCAAGGAAAAGGATCTTGGGGTGAGTATAATACCGAGCACATTTCCTGAGGTGCACATCAACCAAATAACTGCTGCAGCATATGAGCGTCTGGCTAACCTAAGATTATCGTTTCGATACCTTAGTAAGGAATCGTTTGAGACTCTGTGCACCGTGTACGTCAGGTCCATATTGGAGTATACAGCACTTGTATGGAACCCACACCTGATCAAGCACGTCAAAAAATTAGAGAAAGTGCAAAGGTTTGTAACAAGACTAGTCCCGGAGATGAAGGGTTAGTCCTACAAGGAGGGGTTAAGGGATCTCAATATGATAACACTGGAGGATAGGAGGGATACAGGGGACATGATAACAACATATAAAATGCTGAGAGGAATTAACAAGACAGATAGGGACAAAATGTTTCAGAGATATGACACAGCAACAAGGGGTCACAACTAGAAATTGAAAACTCAGATGAGTCACAGGGATGTTATGAAGTACTTCTTCAGTTATAGAGTTGTCAGGAAGTGAAACAGTCTGGAGAGTGATGTAGTGGAGGCAGGATCCATACACAGGTTTAAGAGGTATGATAAATCTCATGGAGAAGGGAGAGTGGACCTAGTAGCGACCAGTGAAGAGGCAGGGCCAGGAGCCATGAATCGATCCCTGCAACTACAATTAGGTGAGTACACACACATACACGTGTATGGTTGGCAGAGCTTTCGGTTCTCACACCGAGGGGTCCGGTGTGAGAACCGAGGTGTCCTGTTCACGTAGCAGTAAATAGGTACCTGGGTGTTAGCCAACTGTTGTGGGTCGCATCCTGGAGGACATGATTAACCTAAGTTGCTCGAAATGCTCTGCATAACCAGGAGCTTTCTATATAGTACCTTCACGCCACACATAACTGCGAAAAAACACCTCATTTACCGGGAACGCTTGAAGTTCCTCAACCTGTACTCCCTAGAATGCAGGCGGGAGAGATACATGATTATATACACCTGGAAAATCCTAAAGGGATTAGTACCAAACTTGCACACGAAAATCACTCCCTATGAAAGCAAAAGACTCGGCAGACGATGCAACATCCCCCCCCCATCCCCTGACACAGTAAGTGTCAGGGACCCAAGACTGTTCAACTGCCTTCCAGCATTCATACGAGGGATTGCCAATAGACCCCTGGTTGTCTTCAAGAAGGCACTGGACAGACACCTAAAGTCAGTGCTTGACCAGCCCGGCTGTGGTTCGTATGTCGGGTTGCGTGCGGCCAACAGTAACAGCCTGGTTGATCAGGCCCTGATCAACCATGAGGCCTGGTCACAGACCGGGCCGCGGGGGTGTTGACCCCCGAAACCCTCTCCAGGTATGTGTATATGCATATATATGTGTCCATTACCACCACTTATTTCACCACCACAACTACCACCACCACCACCATTACCACCACCACCACCACTACCACCACCACCACCACCACCACCACCACCACCACCACCACCACCACCACCACCACCACCACTACCACCACCACCAGCACCATTACCACCACCACCACCACCACCAGCACCATTACCACCACCACCACCACCACTACCACCACCAAACAACACTACCACCATTGTCACAACCATCATGTACTGTAATGGTTGTATTATGTACTTGTAGAAATAAAGATTATAATTATTATTATTATTATTATTATTATTATTATTATTATTATTATTATTATTATTACTATTATTATTATTATAGGTCCAAAAGCAGCATGGATCGGAGGGATGGACCTAGGTCTGGATGGAGGATGGAAGTGGATCAACGGGGCTGTGATAGACAGTGCGGACTGGGGTCATAATCAGCCCAACAGTGTCAGGCCAACTGAGCAGTGCCTGGCACTGAGGAGAGACTGGCACCCGGTCCTTGACGACCTGCCATGCCACCAATATCAAAGATTTGTATGTCAATACACCGGGTGATCTGACCATCACTTCACGGACAGTCAAAAATTAATCGCCTTCAGTATTTTTGAATGGATAGAATTTTTCCTGTGTAAGTTTTTTTTTTTTTGTAAAATCTGTTATATGAATATGGCTGTTTTCTTAATAAGTAGATCAGTAAATATGAAAAAATACCATATTTTAAAATATTGAAGAGTATTAAAGGCCTAACTGGTGAGCAAGTTTAATAGTTTAATATGTTTATTATGCACCCACATACCCATCGTGTGGGCACTCCATACCCATCGTGTGGGCACCCCATACCTATCCTGTGGGCGCCCCATATCCATCCTGTGGGCACCCAATGCCCATCCTGTGAGCACCCCATACCCATCCTGTGGGCACCCCATATCCATCCTGTGGGCACCCCATACCCATCCTGTGGGCACCCCATACTCATCCTGTGAGCACCCCATACTCATCCTGTGAGCACCCCATATCCATCCTGTGGGCACCCCATACCCATCCTGTGGGCACCCCATACCCATCCTGTGGGCACCCCATACTCATCCTGTGAGCACCCCATACTCATCCTGTGGGCACCCCATACTCATCCTGTGGGCACCCCATACTCATCCTGTGAGCACCCCATACTCATCCTGTGAGCACCCCATACCCATCCTGTGGGCGCCCCATATCCATCCTGTGGGCACCCCATATCCATCCTGTGGGCACCCCATATCCATCCTGTGAGCACCCCATACCCATCCTGTGGGCACCCCATATCCATCCTGTGGGCACCCCATACCCATCCTGTGTGCACCCATACCCATCGTGTGAGCACCCCATACCCATCATGTGGGCACCCCATACCCATCATGTTGGCGGTAGTCAAAAAGATTGCAGAGGTACACAATGGGTCCAGGGACTGGGTCCCAAAGTTTTGACAGCTGAACTAGTTACAAAGGTAATGAACCATTCACACGTCTACACCTGGTCACAGTTGTAACGAGTTATCAACGTAAATATTAACAGAGTCACACACACACATACACACACACAGTTACAATGCTTTATTTACAGTGAGGAAAGTCAGGGTATTTTTCCAGAATGGATTGTAATATACCACTATGGATAAAATATCATGAACATTTCTGAGTGAGTTATCTCTGAATGGTGAACAACAGTAACACTTGTAATTTCCTGGTAGTAAAGCCTCGTACAGAAAATATTTATGTACATAACTTGCATGTTGAACAGCGAGGAAGGTAACGGCAACACCTCCATGTATGGTAATGAGATACCTACGCTCATGCCTATGGGGACTGCACCTGCAACTAATTTAGTCTTTTATTACTGCAATTTAGAGTTTTAACTAAAAACATTAATAATTCAGAAATGTCGTCTTGTAAAGTTGTGTTTAAGCATCTTATTTGTAATCATAAAATGTACTGCATTACTTAGGTACCAAATTTTTGTCATTGTGCGTTGAACGACCTTTAGTATATACGTACCACATTTTATTGTAATAAAGTATTTATGTGGCCTTTTTGTAATGCTGTGTTGTGCTAGATTATGTAAGTTCCTCATGCGGACATCCTGTGTTGTTCTGTAGTATTAAGTAACTTATTTTGGATTTCTGTCTTCATATATTTATAATAATTTACAATAAAAACACTCAGTAAGAGGAATAGGATACCTGGTTTAATTTTTACATCCTTGTGAAGTGTTAATATTTACATCTTTTCATAATATCTTGTTAAAAATACCCAAAGTTCTCACCTCACGACGCTACTTGGGAGTTTGTTCAACTCTACAACTCTATTGCCAAACATGTACTTTCCTATATCTTTCTAAATTTAAATTTGTCCAACTTCTCACGATGATTGCTGCCAGTTTTCCAAAAATACGAAAACAAAATTACATCAGTTGAACAAACTCCCAAGTAGCGTCGTGAGGTGAGAACTTTGGGTATTTTTAACAAGATATTATGAAAAGATGTAAATATTAACACTTCACAAGGATGTAAAAATTAAACCAGGTATCCTAGGGGGCCGCAGGGCAGTTTTCCGCGCGCTCTCAAAAAAAAAAAATCGAAAAATTATGGAAATTGAATTATTTATACCGAAAAATAGCTTAACTCTTTGGCAACACAATGGTACCAGAATCAATGTTCTACGACGTTTCTACAAGAAATTATAGTCATTTATATCAGGTATGATAACGGCGATGTGGGTAGCGAGTCTGCTCACAGCCCATATATATTTTGGATTTTTTTTCCTTGTTTTTTATCACTTTTTCTTGCATTATTCTTTTTAATATAATAACTGACTATTTGGCATCATAAAACAGTAGGCGGAGCTTATCAGGAACCATCTGGGAACACTCGGCAGTATTCCCGCTCCAGAGAGCCAGGAGAAATCACTTTTTCAATTCAATTCAAACTTTATTCTCTATAAGTATTACAATACTGAGTTTACAGAATTTGGTTATTGTGTGGTTTACATGTAGTAAAATAATAATTACAGAGTGTACCACTAGAACGCCTAGCATGGCTAGGCATTTCGGGCAGACTTACTTTAAATCTTAGGTTTAAAATGTTACAAAATTATGAGATAAGTTGGTATTATGGCTAAGTGACTAAATACTAGTTGTGAGTTTAGCAATGTGAATGCTTTTGTTTTGGCACTATACATAGTTTCAGTATTGAAGTATCACAGGCCAACTTATGACTAGTTAAGATTCATTATTTTGAGATTGAGATTGATATTTCTGTTTATGGTCAAATGGGTGAGTGAGTGTAAGTGTGAACCACCAGGTGGTATTCGTATTATTAGTTGACAGGGTGTATCAGGGAGATAAGATGTTTTCTGATGGTAGTTTTGAAGGTGATGAATGTGTCTGCAGTTTTGGAATTTTCAGGTAGGGTGTTCCAGATTTTAGGGCCTTTGACATACATTGAATTTTTGTAAAGGTTTAGTCGGACACGGGGAATGCCATAGAGATGTTTGTGTCTGGTGTTGTGCCTGTGGGTTCTGTCACAACTATCAAGAAAGCGTTTTAGGTCAAGGTTAATATTGGAATTTAAGGTCCTGTAGATGTAGATTGCACAGTAGTAAGTGTGGATGTACTGAACAGGGAGTAAGTTTAGATCTATGAAGAGTGGGGGGGGGGGTGTTGCCAGGGATGGGATTTAGTGATTATTCTTACTGCGGCTTTTTGTTGGGTTATTATTGGCTTTAGGTGTGTTGCTGCAGTTGAACCCCAAGCACAGATAGCATAGGTGAGGTATGGATATATAAGTGAATGGTATAGTGTGAGAAGGGCAGTTTGCGGCACGTAGTAACGTATCTTGGAGAGGATCCCAACCGTTTTGGATACTTTTTTGGTTATGTGTTGGATATGGGTGCTGAAGTTCAGGTTGTTGTCGAGGTATAGGCCTAGGAATTTGCCCTCATTATGCCTGGTAATTAGAGTGTTGTCGATCTTAATGTTAATTTGCGCATCTCCTGCTCTGCTACCAAACATAATGTAGTAGGTTTTGTCAACGTTAAGCGTAAGTTTATTGGCTGTCATCCAAGTCGATATTTCGATCAGCTCCTCATTAACAATGGTGTTGAGGGTTGCAAGATTAGGGTGAGAGATGACATAAGTCGTGTCGTCAGCAAAGAGAATGGGGTTCAGGTGTCGAGATACGTTTGGAAGATCATTGATGTATATGAGGAAGAGCAGGGGACCAAGGACACTTCCCTGCGGAACTCCAGTATCAATTGGCTGTGTTGTTGATGCTGTGTCTTTAATGGTGACATACTGATACCTATTAGTAAGGTAAGATTTGAAATATGCAAGCGCATGGCCTCTTATTACCTGGAGTTTACCTGGAGAGAGTTTCGGGGGTCAACGCCCCCGCGGCCCGGTCTGTGACCAGGCCTCCTGGTGGATCAGCGCCTGATCAACCAGGCTGTTGCTGCTGGCTGCACGCAAACCAACGTACGAGCCACAGCCCGGCTGATCAGGAACTGACTTTAGGTGCTTGTCCAGTGCCAGCTTGAAGACTGCCAGGGGTCTGTTGGTAATCCCCCTTATGTGTGCTGGGAGGCAGTTGAACAGTCTCGGGCCCCTGACACTTATTGTATGGTCTCTTAACGTGCTAGTGACACCCCTGCTTTTCATTGGGGGGATGGTGCATCGTCTGCCAAGTCTTTTGCTTTCGTAGTGAGTGATTTTCGTGTGCAAGTTCGGTACTAGTCCCTCTAGGATTTTCCAGGTGTATATAATCATGTATCTCTCCCTCCTGCGTTCCAGGGAATACAGGTTTAGAAACCTCAAGCGCTCCCAGTAACTGAGGTGTTTTATCTCCGTTATGCGCGCCGTGAAAGTTCTTTGTACATTTTCTAGGTCGGCAATTTCACCTGCCTTGAAAGGTGCTGTTAGAGTGCAGCAATATTCCAGCCTAGATAGAACAAGTGACCTGAAGAGTGTCATCATGGGCTTGGCCTCCCTAGTTTTGAAGGTTCTCATTATCCATCCTGTCATTTTTCTAGCAGATGCGATTGATACAATGTTATGGTCCTTGAAGGTGAGATCCTCCGACATAATCACTCCCAGGTCTTTGACGTTGGTGTTTCGCTCTATTTTGTGGCCAGAATTTGTTTTGTACTCTGATGAAGATTTAATTTCCTCATGTTTACCATATCTGAGTAATTGAAATTTCTCATCGTTGAACTTCATATTGTTTTCTGCAGCCCACTGAAAGATTTGGTTGATGTCCGCCTGGAGCCTTGCAGTGTCTGCAATGGAAGACACTGTCATGCAGATTCGGGTGTCATCTGCAAAGGAAGACACGGTGCTGTGGCTGACATCCTTGTCTATGTCGGATATGAGGATGAGGAACAAGATGGGAGCTAGTACTGTGCCTTGTGGAACAGAGCTTTTCACCGTAGCTGCCTCGGACTTTACTCTGTTGACGACTACTCTCTGTGTTCTGTTAGTGAGGAAATTATAGATCCATCGACCGACTTTTCCTGTTATTCCTTTAGCGCGCATTTTGTGCGCTATTACGCCATGGTCACACTTGTCGAAGGCTTTTGCAAAGTCTGTATATATTACATCTGCATTCTTTTTGTCTTCTAGTGCATTTAGGACCTTGTCGTAGTGATCCAGTAGTTGAGACAGACAGGAGCGACCTGTTCTAAACCCATGTTGCCCTGGGTTGTGTAACTGATGGGTTTCTAGATGGGTGGTGATCTTGCTTCTTAGGATCCTTTCAAAGATTTTTATGATATGGGATGTTAGTGCTATTGGTCTGTAGTTCTTTGCTGTTGCTTTACTGCCCCCTTTGTGGAGTGGGGCTATGTCTGTTGTTTTTAGTAACTGAGGGACGACCCCCGTGTCCATGCTCCCTCTCCATAGGATGGAAAAGGCTCGTGATAGGGGCTTCTTGCAGTTCTTGATGAACACAGAGTTCCATGAGTCTGGCCCTGGGGCAGAGTGCATGGGCATGTCATTTATCGCCTGTTCGAAGTCATTTGGCGTCAGGATAACATCGGATAGGCTTGTGTTAATCAAATTTTGTGGCTCTCTCATAAAAAATTCATTTTGATCTTCGACTCTCAGTCTGGTTAGCGGCTTGCTAAAAACTGAGTCATATTGGGACTTGAGTACCTCACTCATTTCCTTGCTGTCATCTGTGTAGGACCCATCTTGTTTAAGTAGGGGCCCAATACTGGGCGTTGTTCTCGATTTTGATTTGGCATAGGAGAAGAAATACTTTGGGTTTCTTTCGATTTCATTTATAGCTTTTAGTTCTTCCCGCGATTCCTGACTCCTAAAGGATTCTTTTAGCTTAAGTTCGATGCTTGCTATTTCTCTGGCCAGTGTCTCCCTGCGCATTTCAGATATATTGACCTCTTTTAGCCGCTCTGTTATTCTTTTCCGTCGCCTGTAAAGGGAGCGCCTGTCTCTTTCTATTTTACATCTACTCCTCCTTTTTCTTAGAGGAATAAGCCTTGTGCATACATCGAGTGCCACCGAGTTAATCTGTTCTAGGCATAAGTTTGGGTCTGTGTTGCTTAGTATATCTTCCCAGCTTATATCGGTTAGGACTTGGTTTACTTGGTCCCACTTTATGTTTTTGTTATTGAAGTTGAATTTGGTGAATGCTCCCTCGTGACTAGTCTCATTTTGTCGGTCTGGGGCTCCTCGCATACATGTCTGAACCTCAATTATGTTGTGATCTGAGTATATTGTTTTTGATATGGTGACATTTCTTATCAGATCATCATTGTTAGTGAATATGAGGTCTAGTGTATTCTCCAGTCTAGTAGGCTCTATTATTTGCTGGTTTAAATTGAATTTTGTGCAGAGATTTAAAAGCTCGTGTGAGTGTGAGTTTTCATCAGAGCTGCCTCCTGGTGTTATTACTGCAACAATATTATTTGCTATATTCCTCCATTTTAGGTGCCTTAAGTTGAAATCCCCCAGGAGCAAGATGTTGGGTGCAGGAGCTGGAAGATTTTCCAGACAGTGGTCAATTTTTAACAGCTGTTCCTGGAATTGCTGGGATGTTGCATCCGGAGGCTTGTAGACTACCACAATGACTAGGTTTTGGTTCTCGACCTTTACTGCTAAAACTTCCACTTCGTCATTTGAGGCATTAAGCAGTTCTGTGCAAACAAGTGACTCTGCAATGTACAGGCCAACCCCCCCTTTTGCCTGTTCACTCTGTCACATCTGTATAGGTTGTAACCTGGGATCCATATTTCATTGTCCAAGTGATCCTTTATGTGGGTCTCAGTGAAAGCCGCGAACATTGCCTTTGCCTCTGCAAGCAGTCCACGGATGAAAGGTATTTTGTTGTTTGTTGCTGGCTTTAGACCCTGTATATTTGCAAAGAAGAATGTTATCGGACTGGTGGTATTGTTGGTACTGGGGGGGGGATTTTTTTTCCGGCATTAGTATCTGTATCTGTTGGTTTGGAGTGGAGGCCATCGACTGTGGTTCCACTCCAGGAATGACTGGATTTGGTGTACGATTTCTGCCATTTCCTGCCAGTTTTTTTTCCTTCCTGGCACTAAAAAACCTCTCCCTCTTGAGTGGCTGTGGCTACCCAGGTTTTCCCATGGCCTGGATGTTTTGTATCTTTTTGTCCCCTTTAGATGGTATGCCTGGCAATTTAAGTTATAGCACAGTCTTTCCTGTACTGAAGAGGTACACATTTCAGGGTGAAAAAGCTTACAGGAAGGGAGTTTGCATTTTCCTGTTGTCATATGGGCATGGCATTTTCTAGGGTGGTCATAGTTGCACGTCCCATCTGTTTTTCCAGATTTCCCATGCCAGCAGATACCAAGTGCATAGTATGTGTACAGGCTTGGTTTCCGCTTGCCTTGGGTTTCTGTGACTGTATTCCCTGTTGGTGCATGTTTCCCTGTCTTACTTCTATCCTCCCTAGCACCAACAATGGTCAAGTTTGTGGAGTAGGATGCCGTGGTCTACTGTGTCAAAAGCTTTTCTTAGGTCAATAAAAATTCCTAGTGGATATTCCTTATTTTCCAATGCTGTGTAAAGCAGATCTAGCATTTTTATAATTGCATCGTTAGTGCTTTTATTTTTCCTGAATCCAAATTGGCAGGGGTTGAGTATGTTTTGTGACGTTATAAATGAATATAGTCTCCTGTGCACGAGTTTCTCAAAGATTTTGGATAGCAATGGTAAGTTTGATATTGGCCTATAGTTGTTTAAATCTGTAGGGTCACCACCTTTATGTATTGGTGTAACCCTTGCCGTCTTGAGTAGTTTCGGGAAGGTGCTAGCTTCTAGTGACTTGTTAAAAAGCAATGAGATAGTATGCGAGAGGACATGGGCCACTCTCTTGTACAATAATGGTGGGACATGAGACAGATTCGCTGAGTTATTTTTAAGTGACTTTATAATCTCGGTGACTTCCGTGGGCTCAGTTGGAGCAAGATAGAAGGAATTTGGGAAATTCCCATCTAGGTAGTCCCCGGCATGGGCATTGGTACGTGGGATTTTATTGGCGAGATTAGAACCTATGGTTGAGAAGAAGTCGTTTATCTTATTACGCTTATATCAGCTTATATATCAACTCTACGGCTTATTTATCTATCAGAATTGACCTAATATGATATAATAAATACTATAAATAACATACAAACATGTTATATGCACTAGACTGAATAAAATAAGAAATAATATTGCGAGAGACTATCGGGAATATTTCGATATAAATGAGTGAGTCCTCTCATGTCGTCTCCATGTCGTATTCTTTGGTCTCTGAGTAAGAGAAAACGGTGTTTTGAAGAGGATAACTGCACTAGAATATCAGTTTACTAAGAAATACACCCAAACGCGATTTTCGCGAAAAAAAAAAAAAAAAAAAAAATTCGAGACGACGGCGGGCCGGCCGGCGTTCCAGGCCAATATCTCGGAAGTAACTTATTCACCTAATGTAAATGATTCTTCCTTTATTACTTAATTAAATGGAATAATATTCACAGAAATTATAAAATAATGATTTCTCTATTTACTGATGGTATATTTTGGGAAATATTTCAATTATTTTGGGATTTATATGGGAGTAAAGAGAAGACATTTTGCAACATTCCAAGAACTAACAAACTTTATTTTTTGTGAAATGAAGATAAGACATTTAGAGGACATTATACTTTTAGAAAGTCGTATTAACATTGTTCTCTCGGTACCAAGTGTCCAAACAACCTTACGTCGTCCCATATAGGAATAAACTTTTACACAAGGGCATTTTCAGTAAATCAGTCTTTTCTCAGTTGTTGTTTGAGGTATATTTTTGATAAATATTTTCAAGAAAGAATGAAAACACTTTGTCTTGTGCACCAAAACTGGAGGAAATCGGACGGTAAACAAACGAGATAAGATAAGATTTCGTTCGGATTTTTAACCCCGGAGGGTTAGCCACCCAGGATAACCCAAGAAAGTCAGTGCGTCATCGAGGACTGTCTAACTTATTTCCATTGGGGTCCTTAATCTTGTCCCCCAGGATGCGACCCACACCAGTCGACTAACACCCAGGTACCTATTTGCTGCTAGGTGAACAGGACAACAGGTGTAAGGAAACGTGTCGAATGTTTCCACCCGGCGGGAATCGAACCCGGGCCCTCCGTGTGTGAAGCGGGAGCTTTAGCCACCAGGCCACCGGGCCAAACGAGCTACAATTTTTTGACCGACGGCCCCCTTTAGTATATACGTACCACATTTTATTGTAATAAAGTATTTATGTGGCCTTTTTGTAATGCTGTTGTGCTAGATTATGTAAGTTCCTCATGCGGACATCCTGTGTTGTTCTGTAGTATTAAGTAACTTATTTTGGATTTCTGTCTTCATATATTTATAATAATTTACAATAAAAACACTCAGTAAGAGGAATAGGATACCTGCTTTAATTTTTACATCCTTGTGAAGTGTTAATATTTACATCTTTTCATAATATCTTGTTAAAAATACCCAAAGTTCTCACCTCACGACGCTACTTGGGAGTTTGTTCAACTCTACAACTCTATTGCCAAACATGTACTTTCCTATATCTTTCTAAATTTAAATTTGTCCAACTTCTCACGATGATTGCTGCCAGTTTTCCAAAAATACGAAAACAAAATTACATCAGTTTAATGAAAAAAAATGTTCATTCGTACTGAATGTTTTTTCTGGTAACCAGGAAGACCAGCCAATAGTTAAGTAAGTAAGTAAGTAAGTAAGTAAGTAAGTATATTCAAGTATACACAAATACAGTTACATAGAATTATCATACATAGCAGCATATGTGTAGAGAACCTAGGATAACCCAAAAAAGTCAGACAGAGTGACTTATTTCCATTGGGGTCCTTTTACCTTATTATCGACTTGGATGACAGCCAATAAACTTACGCTTAACGTTGACAAAACCTACTACATTATGTTTGGTAGCAGAGCAGGAGATGCGCAAATTAACATTAAGATCGACAACACTCTAATTACCAGGCATAATGAGGGCAAATTCCTAGGCCTATACCTCGACAACAACCTGAACTTCAGCACCCATATCCAAAACATAACCAAAAAAGTATCCAAAACGGTTGGGATCCTCTCCAAGATACGATACCGCAAACTGCCCTTCTCACACTATACCACTCACTTACATATCCATACCTCACCTATGCTATCTGTGCTTGGGGTTCAACTGCAGCAACACACCTAAAGCCAATAATAACCCAACAAAAAGCTGCAGTAAGAATAATCACTAAATCCCATCCCTGGCAACACACCCCCCACTCTTCATAGATCTAAACTTACTCCCTTTTCAGTACATCCACACTTACTACTGTGCAGTCTATATCTACAGGACCTTAAATTCCAATATTAACCTTGACCTAAAATGCTTTCTTGATAGTTGTGACAGAACCCACAGGCACAACACCAGACACAAACATCTCTATGACATTCCCCGTGTCCGACTAAACCTTTACAAAAATTCAATGTATGTCAAAGGCCCTAAAATCTGGAACACCCTACCTGAAAATTCCAAAACTGCAGACACATTCATCACCTTCAAAACTACCATCAGAAAACATCTTATCACCCTGATACACCCTGTCAACTAATAATACGAATACCACCTGGTGGTTCACACTTACACTCACTCACCCATTTGACCATAAACAGAAATATCAATCTCAATCTCAAAATAATGAATCTTAACTAGTCATAAGTTGGCCTGTGATACTTCAATACTGAAACTATGTATAGTGCCAAAACAAAAGCATTCACACTGCTAAACTCACAACTAGTATTTAGTCATTTAGCCATAATACCAACTTACCTCATAATTTTGTAATATTTTAAACTTAAGATTTAATTTAAGTCTGCCCGAAATGCCTAGCCATGCTAGGTGTTCTAGTGGTACACTCTGTAATTATTATTTTACTACATGTAAACCACACAATAACCAAATTCTGTAAACTCAGCATTGTAATCCTTATAGAGAATAAACTTTGAATTGAATTGAATTGAACTGAATTGAATTATAATATAAAGGTTATAATATTTTCTTATTATTCTATAATGTAGATAACATCTTATTATGATACTAAAAAGACTATCTACTACACGAGGGTCATTAAGACTATCTACAAGTCTTTCAAAGCAACTAATCAACTAAGAATGAACCAAAACAACTTCCCACAATTATTACTTGAAGAATGGCACATCAATTAAGGGACAAAGTATAGATATTATTTCCAAGTAGTAATGTGGAAAATTGCATTTATCTGTATGTAACTCATTATGTACACAACAGTAAATAACAAAGATAATTATTATTTATCAATGTTAATAGACAAGTAGGAATTTGGGACACCTAGGTCGCAAAAAATGTCCCCCTTCGATACCTACCACTGTCATATCCACAAGTTGCTCTGGACCTATTAATTAAATGAAATATACATACACCAAGAATGCTGGTAAATATATAAATTTGTGGACTGTATATTAAAAATAATAAATGGTTATATATATACACAATTACATAACAGAAGGAAAATATATCTTAATATCACTCACCAATTTGACTGGAGATTAATGTGTATCATACTCAGAAAACATCACTCTAACTAAATCTATGAAAATAATGCTGGCCAGAATTGCACACAAATCTAGAGAGCTTATCTGAGGTTCCTGGAGCCGTCTTGTCCAGTCGTCTGATATCTCAAGTTATGCAGGAATGCACATCCACCAATTTCGCCTCCTATTTGAGAGATGTCAACACAATTTTAACCTCTAGAGCACGAAAAATTCTTCCCATTACACCAACGTTTGTACAAAATTCAAAACCAAGATGGCGAGTCTCGTCTGCGCCGACGCAGGCTTTCCGTTTTCTAAGACATAAATATTATTAAATACAGTATGGCCATCTATATACATATAAATACTGAATTTCTGGAAAATATATACAGTATTTTCCACAAGTAATGTGTGTAATGTACATAAATGCCAGAGGTTAACTGTGGGTATATACATTATAGATTTACATTGCTTTCATACAATGATATATATTTTTTCAGTATGTTATAATAAAATGTATGCACCATCATAGTGTAGACGTATTAAATATTAATGGTAAGAGGACGGGAGTAAGATAAATAAAAAATTATAATAAAATGTTCAGTCAGTTTTTTGGTTTGACAGCAAAAAAAAAAAAAGAAATGCTGAATTAGTTAATTTAGTAATGAAGATGACGGTAGACGAGGACCCAACCAAACTTTAGTCTCAAATGTAACAAAGGATATTTAACATCGTTGTTAAAACCCTCACAAGTCAATATTGTATTTCTGAACAGGATAACAATTAGGGTTTTATAAAATGAAGCAACACTGAATTCATCTCAAACTATCTTTACAACGGTGAGGTCAGGTGGAAAGCTCCTGGACAAGATGAGCTGGATGAGAATCATTCAGGTAACTGCAAAAGCTCACTACTGTTAGAACACTGGAACCACAAGAATTAGTCAGTGTTGCAGAATCATTCAATCGAATATCTTAATATCTTGAATATCACATTTCTGAGGAAGATATTAAATCTTCTGAGAAGATTGAGTAGGGGATGTTCAGTCATTTACGGTAATGATTACCTATTCCTATAAATGTATTAGGATTTTTCCAAAATTATTATGACTAGCATTACTTGCTGAAAAAATGGAATCAAGTTTCAGTGGTGTTTAACAGAAGAGATGTTGTTTAGAGTATTTAAAGGATGATTTGTCAACCCAGTTGACAAATTTTGCATTACTTTCTATAAAATAGTTTATATATGTCAATTACTTCAATGTCAGTTGTACACTGTACTCCACTTTATAGATATAAAGTTGTTTGTCTGATTGATGTTTTCCTTATAGGTGTAGCAAGGGCCTCAAATTTTTTTTTGCAAACTGAACACGACTGCTTTGGGGCCCCTGGGGGCACACTGCGGGGCCCTTAGTCTAAGTGAATTTTACATTATTATTTTTCTAAATATACTAAAAGTAGTTGAAATTACCAAAAAAAAAAAATCAAATGAAAAAATCAAAATAAAACGTCTACGACTATGGGGCCCCTTCGGAGAATCACAGCCGGGCCCCGGACCAATATACCGGTTGAAACACCGTCCCCTCCCCCTCTCACAGGCCCTGGGAGTTGGGTGTGTACTCCTGCAGGAAGTTAATGGTCAGGAGAAGACCGAGTATTTTGGTTGCAAGAAACTTTCTCCAGCTGAACTGAAATATTCCCAGCTTGACAAACAATGGTTAATGTTAGTATATGCTGTTAAGAAGTACCGATATTTCTTGTTAGGGAGAAAGTTTGTTACTAGAAGACATCATAAGCCTGTGTTAGGTCTGTATGTCAAAGGTAAAAATATTCCACTGCGTGTAAACGCCAGGTTGCAACGTCGGGCTTCCTTATTAACTCAGTTTGATTTTTATTTAACTCATAAATCTGGAAATGAAAATGTCATTGCAGATGTCTTAAGTAGATCACCTATCCATGATCTAGCGTCGAGTGCACCTGTGGAGTACATAAAATGAGTCTTTGGGCTTCATAGATATTTAATTTTAAATCATTAGACAGGTGACCAGTAAGGATTCTATATTTACGCAGTTACTGCATAATCTTAAATATGGATGGTGAGGTAATAATATAGTATTGAGTATGCTTCTGTCAAGTCAGATATAAGTATCCATGATGAGGATGTGATTTTGTATAGAGACAGTTGTAGTTCTTGTGGAATTAAGGTGTAGAATACTGGAGTGTATGCATATAGGCCATAATGGTGTTAATGCTTTGAAAGAGGAGGCACGGAATTGGATTTAATGGCCTGAAATGGACCAAGATATAATTGACATGACGAAGAATTGTCATATATGTTTAAAAAATATATAACCTCACAGTCTTGGCCATGTACTGGGAAATCATAGTCTAGATGACATAGACTATGCTGCTGACAATAAGTATTTTCTTGTCATTGTGGGTTCATAATCTAAATTTGTGGATGTTCTAACTCTGTGACTTCTACTGGTTTGCCAGCCATGATTGTGTCAGATAACGAAGTATATTTTGTGTCACAGGAAAAGGAGTATTTTTTTTTTTTAGCATGAATGGTATTAAACATGTTACGCCAGCCCCTTATCACCCTTTTTCCAATGGTCTGACTAAGAAGGGAGTAAGAACTTTGAAAGAAGGGTTACAAAAGTTTCAAGATGGGTCTTTATATACTAGCTTGTGAAGGTGTTTATATAATCACAGAAAAACTGTTCATTCCTCTACGGGCGAGACTCCGGCTGAATTAATGTTAAATAGGAAGTTTAGTTACCTTGTCATCAGTCAAACTTGAATTTCACAGGGATATTGACTCATGGTCTGCGTAAGGAGAATGTGCAAAAGGTTGAGGTTTGTGATGTTATGCATGCATAATAATTTGGAAGAGGTAAGTCATGGGTAGAAGATAAGGTTCAAGTTTAAGGGTTTGGAAACATGGTGTAGAAAAGACATACAGACCAACTTTTGCAAAGTTATATAGATAATTTTGAACAATTATCTAATCCTCATGTACCATCATCATTTCCAACACTTAAATCTCACCCTCTTCCCTAGATGAGGTGGACCCATTCTGGCTCAGTAGTAGCTACTGAGGTTGAGAAAAATAATGATTCTTTTTCATAATCATTTAGAACAAATACCGGATGTAAGTGTGGATGATAGGAAATTTTTTCCAACAGCCAGCCAGCCAGCAGCAACAGCCTGGTTGATCAGGCGCTGATCCACCAGGAGGCCTGGTCACAGACCGGGCCGCGGGGGCGTTGACCCCCGGAACTCTCTCCAGGTAAACTCCAGTCCAGAATCCCAAACTGCGCCTCTGAGACGTTCATGAAAGATAGTAAAGTTCTTTGCTTTCATTACTATGGTTTAGCTGTTTTAGATGGGTATGTAACCACAGTTTGTAATATAAGGCAATATAAAATGGAAGGAATGTTGGGTATCTAGGAGTGAATGTAATCCAATAGCAAGAGAATGAAGAGCAACCTTAGATAATTTATACTTTAGATAAGGGTTGGTCATCTATTGTTTTGCGGTTGTTATAACGTCTGCTAAATAAACAAGACGTATGTTACCTCGGCCTTCCGAGTCTCCTTCAACAACAACATAGATGGTAGGTGAAGTGACTCGTGCTATCTTGGGCAAAAAGTAAACAAAGAAAACAAGGGTAGAAAAAAATAGACTTCGTAGGCTACCGGGCGAGCCCTTGAGGGTGTAAACACTGGAGCATAGGTAGTGCTAACACATTCACACCGGTTTAACAAAGGAGGAACCAAACAAACGTATCAGCCCTAAAATCAAGCTAAAACTCATACCTAATCTCGTTATATGAAACAAATCATGCATTCCCAGGTCTTGTAGTTAAACCTTAATACACGCTCCTGATTAGGAGATAATCATATCAAATTGAATTCTTCTTTAAATTGGAGATAGTAAAAATTTTCCTAAATGGCTCGATAGAGTGGAGAACCCGACTGAATTCTTTGGAGGGCCGGATATGGCCTGGAGGCCGAATTTTGCCTACCCTTGATTTAAAGTAAACTCTGAGTCATATACGTTTCAGTACATATATTCTGTGAGCTAAGGATTTTGTAATACAGTGTAAAACAGCGCAACAATAAAAATATCCTACTTTTTCACAGTACTATTTGAGTGTCCGTGGTTCGAGCCCCAGTACGGGTGGAAACACTGGGTGTGTTTCCTTACATCTGAAGTCTCTGTTCACCCAGCAGTAAGTAGGTACCTGCATGTTAGTTGACTGGCGTGGGTCGCATCCTGGGGTACAAGATTAACGTAAGTTGCCCGAAATGCTCTGTTTAACGAGGGTCTCTCATTATAGTATGTCACTGATGTCAACTAGGTCTGTATAAGTTGTATAGTGTACTTGTAGAAATAAAGAATATTATTATTATTATTATTATTTTGTATTGATATTTTACCTAAGCTAAACATGATTAACATTTTAGTTGTGTCAGCAAGTTACTGGGTATTTTAATATATGGTTATTTAAGTTCAGGGAGGATTAGATGAAATAACTTTAAAAAAAAGCCTGATGCTCCTGGGTATGGGGAAACATTATCTAATTCCGACTAGGCACCCATACTTATCTGGTGTCTGGCTCCGTGGTAAAGTACTGTGGACTCTGTTAGAGTTTGCGGGTTAGAGTCCTGCTGTGGACGTAGAGACAATGTTTGTAAATAATTTCGACTGTTTGCGCGTGAGAGCCCAGGCATAATGCCGTGACGAAAATCAAAGGCCTACCATACAGGGGGTCTTTTATCGTCAGTGCATTATGCCAGGTAGCAGCTGTTAGCATGATGTCACGGCCTGCCTCCACACTCCACAATGGCTCCTCATTGCTCACGTGGCTGCCGTGTTGCACTTTTGTCTCTCATCCACCCCATCTTTTGTCCAGTGTTCCTTTTGGTTTTGGGGCTATACATGTTTGATTATGGGTAAAAGGAAGTCTTTAACACCTAAAACTATAGCTAAAATCGTAGGGTTTCACAAAGCTGGGCACCAGATGAAAGAAATAGTGGAGAATGTAGGTGTGTGTGAGCGTTCAGTGAGGAACTGGGTGCAGCGTTTCAAGGCTGAGTTATCGTCTGTGTTAAAGTAGTTAGAGAGTACACCTAAGATAACTGCTAAAGAACTGAAAGAAAATAACCCATATATTCTCTCAGAGGTGTGTGTAAGAACTGTTAACAGACGTGTGTCAGAACTGGGCTACAGTAGTCATCACCAGGTTAAGAAACCGATCCTCTCCAAGCCACAGAAAAAATGTAGGCTGGATTATGCAAAGAAATATCTTGAAGAATTGAGACACTTATGCAACTAGGCATGGTTGACAAATAGGCAGCAGAGAGTTTGCATAAATGGGGAGAAATCAGAGTGGGGAAGCGTCACGAGCGGTGTTCCACAGGGGTCAGTGTTGGGCCCCCTGCTGTTCACAATCTACATAAACGACATAGATGAGGGCATAAAGAGCGACATCGGCAAGTTTGTCGATGACACCAAAATAGGCCGTCGAATTCATTCTGACGAGGACATTCGAGCACTCCAGGAAGATTTGAATAGACTGATGCAGTGGTCGGAGAAGTGGCAGATGCAGTTTAACATAGACAAATGCAAAGTTCTAAATGTTGGACAGGACAATAACCATGCCACATATAAACTAAATAATGTAGATCTTAATATTACGGATTGCGAAAAAGATTTAGGAGTTCTGGTTAGCAGTAATCTGAAACCAAGACAACAGTGCATAAGTGTTCGCAATAAAGCTAATAGAATCCTTGGCTTCATATCAAGTAGCATAAATAATAGGAGTCCTCAGGTTGTTCTTCAACTCTATACATCCTTGGTTAGGCCTCATTTAGATTATGCTGCACAGTTTTGGTCACCGTATTACAGAATGGATATAAATTCTCTGGAAAATGTACTAAGGAGGATGACAAAGTTGATCCCATGTATCAGAAACCTTCCCTATGAGGATAGACTAAGGGCCCTGAATCTGCACTCTCTAGAAAGACGTAGAATTAAGGGGGATATGATTGAGGTGTATAAATGGAAGACAGGAATAAATAAAGGGGATGTAAATAGTGTGCTGAAAATATCTAGCCTAGACAGGACTCGCAGCAATGGTTTTAAGTTGGAAAAATTCAGATTCAGGAAGGATAGGAAAGTACTGGTTTGGTAATAGAGTTGTGGATGAGTGGAACAAACTCTCGAGTACAGTTATAGAGGCCAGAACGTTGTGTAGCTTTAAAAATAGGTTGGTGGGTGGATGTGGGTGGGTGTGAGTTGGACCTGATAGCTTGTGCTACGAGGTCGGTTGCCGTGTTCCTCCCTTAAGTCAATGTGACCTGACCTGACTAGGGTGGGTGCATTGGCTTAAGCCGGTAGGAGACTTGGACCTGCCTCGCATGGGCCAGTAGGCCTTCTGCAGTGTTCCTTCGTTCTTATGTTCTTAACACATGGGAATCTTTATTGAAGAAACGTTTCGCCACACAGTGGCTTCATCAGTCCAATACAAAGTAGAAGTGGGATCTTGGTACAAAGACTTCAACGCTTGCCCAACCTTTGGACGACGACCTACTTACACTAGTGGCAGGTCCCACTGTGATCCCGCCTCCTCCTACTTCAACTCATCTCACCACAGTATATAAGCCACCTCTCTGGCCCTATGCTGCACTTCCTACAAGAGTGATGGACTGAACACATCGATTCCAGGTTGAGGGACTGATTACTTCAAACTTCTACTCTCCTTACCCACTTCTACTTTGTATTGGACTGATGAAGCCACTGTGTGGCGAAACGTTTCTTCAATAAAGATTCCCATGTGTTGCGTAAGTGTCTCAATTCTTCAACTTGTCGGTTTTCAAAACCATTCATCACAAGAAATACCTTCACTGGAATCCTCAACAGTGGTCTGAAGTACTTTGGAGTGGTGAAGTAACCTTCACCGTCACCTGTAACCGAGGAGGACATGTGTACCGGCCCAGAGGTAGTGACCTGCTAGACCCACGCTACACCTGCAGGACCACCAAACACCCAGACTCGCTCATGGTTTGGGGGTGTTTCAGTGCTCAGAGTCTTGGTGAACTCATTGTGCTTCCCAGAAACCAGTATATGAACCAGTATAATTACCTGGAGCTATTGTGTGACAATTTACCTGAGGCATTCAACAAGTGTGAGGCTATGGATTTTATGCAGGACAGTGCACCGTGTCATACCGCCAAATCTGTAGTTCAGTGGCTTAATTAAGGACTGTGAAGTGAGGTTCTTTAATGACCGGTCAGGCAATTCCCCAGACCTAAAGCCTATTTAGAACCTCTGGTCAATAGTGAAACGAAGTTTACTGGGCAAGGATATCAGTTCCATCCCATGGCTGGAGGCTGCTCTACATGAGACATGGAATAATATATCTCCCCAAACCCTCGAGAATTTGTGTAAGTCTTCCTACACGGCTGAGGGACGTGATTGAGCGTAAAGGACGCAGCACCAAGTATTAAAACCTCAGAAAGTGTTCATATATATATATATATATATATATATATATATATATATATATATATATATATATATATATATATATATATATATATATATATATATTATAATCTTTCATTGTATGTGTTTGTGTTTTGTTACGTGTGTGGGGGAGGGGCAGCATAATACCATGACTAGCACTGTATATATATATATATATATATATATATATATATATATATATATATATATATATATATATATATATATATATATATATATATATATATATATATACATGTATATATATATATATATATATATATATATATATATATATATATATATATATATATATATATATATATATATATATATATATATATAATATACATATATGGAAGAGGATTAAGGGTAAAGAACTTTAATTTTAGCATGTAGGAAAATCTAACGATTACGTAGTAAATCCATCACCCTTATCATGAGTTATCTTAGGTTAGGTTAGGTTAGGTAAGATTCGTTAGGAAGCAGAACAAGTGTTTCTTGATGGGTTTTAGTCACATGATGATCCATCGCTGGAGCTTTTGGTCATCTGACCGAGACCTTTCCCTGGCTTACCGGTCCACCCCTTTAAAAATAAGAGTTATATCGTTTATTCTGGAACATGACATAATAATGTACTTTTTCTTTAACACGTCGGCCGTTTCCCACCTAAGCAGGGTGACCCAAAAAGAAAGAAAAAACTTTCACCATGATTCAACACTTTCACCATCACTCATACAAAATCAATGTCTTTGCAGAGGTACTCAGGTACAACAGTTTAGATGTCCCTCCAAACTGCCAATGTCCCAAACTCCTCCTTTAAAGTGCAGGCATTGTACTTCCCATTTCCAAGACTCAAGTCCAGCTAACCGGTTTTCCCTGAATCCCTTCACAAAATATTACCATGTTCGCACTCCAACAGCTCTCAGGGGCCAAAAACCATTCATATCCATTCATTCCTATCTAACACGCTCACACACGCTTGCTGGAAGTCCTAGCCCGTGCACACAAAATCTCCTTTACCTCCTCCTTCCAACCTTTTCGAGGACGACCTCTACTCCGCCCTCCTTCCCCTATAGATTTATACGTTCTCCAAGTTATTCTTTGTTCCATTCTCTCTAAATGACCAAAAAACCTCAACCCCTCTTCAACCCTCTGAATAATATTTTTAGTAACTCCACACCTAATTTCCACACTACGAATTCTCTGCATAATATTTGCACCACATATTGCCCTTATACACATCTCCATTGCCTCCAGCCGCCATCTCGCTGCAGCATTTACAACCCAAGCTTCACACCCATATAAGAGTGTTGGTACCACTATACTCTCGTACACTCCCTTCTTTGTCTCCATGGATGACGTTTTTTTGTCTCCACATATATCTCAACACACCATTCGCCTTTTTTGTTCTTCATCAGGTCTGTAGTTAACCTCATCCTTCATGAATCTATCTGTTGACAAGTCAACTCTCAAATATTTGAAAACATTCACTTGGAAAATTTGATTTAATTTTTCCAAATTTACATTGTATAAATTTTATACTTTAAATGTGCATAATTAGTGTATTGCTCTTGGTTTAACATATATTTGAAAGTGAAAAGGGAACCAAGAGAAGGGGTCTTAGTGTATGGCCGAGGGGACGTATAGGTAGAGGGAAACGTGGAAATGTTTTGAAAGGTGATAGACGTTGGTCAAAAATGGGACCAGGAATATGGCGTCTACAGCGTCCTAAAGAACTAATATAGGCCTCACTTCATAATACGGAGTGCGGTAACGATTAGCGAGTGTAATGTGGGACATCGAGTCCAGGAAACCCCTATAATAGGGTAGTGAAGCTGTTAAACAGTGAGGGAAGCCGGGCTGCGACACATCGCCTTGACAAGGGTATGGTGGGGACAATACCCGTCGGTTTAATCACCACTTCTCGGGCTCAGATCTTAATGGATCAACTTCTAACGAGCTAACGAGTGTGAATTAATGGGACGTTAAGTTGCCCTGTGAACTGTGGAAGAGTTGGTGATAATTACTATAATTTAAGGGAATGCGTGAAGAGATAAGAGTCGCCATTCCCCGAGTGACCGCATGTTAGACTTTTGGCCCTGTTCCGAGGACCACGGAGTTTTTACGGAGTCTCGTCTCCTAAATCGGGACAACCTAAGTGACATCATAGTCCTGCTGGAAGAGGAATCACATCGATTTGACAAGACATCGATATCAGAGGAGGAAATAAGAAAGACAAAGAATGCTGCCTCCTCCCACAATTAAGTAACATGTTTTATTATATCAGTCTCATAACTGGCCAGTTAGGTGCTATAATAGGACAGGTACTGTGGGTGCTCCAACGACCTCCAGTGACCACCATTGAAATTGAGTAAGTGGTGGTCTTATTATGTTGACACGTGTAACCCCTTTCCCCCTTTTCTAATCGGTCCAATTTATCTATACAATCCACGATTAATTTATAGCTATGTAACTCTAATTCATAATACTGGTCTAGGATAGATGTGCTTAATGTGTAGATATCAGAGGGAGTCGCTTGGTGCCACCAGCAGTGACTCAAGTTTTCCCACACGCCTCCGCGGGGTAACTACTTATATTCTTATAGTTTATTTGGACATGATACATTGTTGTACAAGGAATTATAGTAGTTGGGTGTACATGCCAAAAGCCCCTTGTATGCAGAGTATTATGGGCAGGCTAAAATTAACTTAAAATTAACAAGCAATGAAAGGTTCAGTAGTAAAAAGTACAGTAAACAATTTACAATATGAAGTACAATTGAATATTGTAAACAATATAGTTGTCACCTTCCAATGAGATTATCTGTATGAATGTGATGATGAGGTTCATACAGGTAACCTTTTAAATTCCCCATACACTTCTTCCATACTCCCTCCCTCCAATATGATACCCATTTTTTTTTTTTTGTATAAATCGTTTGATACCCTCATAACCTTACTCTTATCTATATTAACTTTCAACTATCTACCTTTACACACCCTTTGATATGTTAGTAAAAACTGAGAAAATTAAAAAAAAATTAAAAACAAAACGGTAAGTTGATTTATGATATATGATGTATTGATATATGATTCTTGTAGTTACTCTCCAAGAACAGCAACAACACTGAATGAAAAGAGAAAACTAAACTCATAAAATAAAGGGTAAACTATAATTATCTCAAAGTTAATAAGATAAATGCAAAATCATTATTAATGAGTTTAAGTTATGTGCTTTAGCTATAATTTTAAAGCCATCTGAATTCGATGGCTTGGTAGGAAATGCTGTCGCCTCACGCACAGAATGTCCGTGGTTCACTCTCCGGTACGGGTAGAAATGTTAAGATAAGATAGGATACGATTTGTTTGGATTTTCAACCCAGAGTATTATTATTTTTATTATTATTATTATTATTATTATTATTATTATTATTATTATTATTATTATTATTGCAATCACGGGTAGCGCCTGTGGGGAGATGGAAGGTATTCATCCTTAATTCAGGGAACTGGAGCACAGATCAAGAGCCCCTCACCGACGTCTAGGAACCTCCCTTGAGGGATTACCCCAGAGTAACCGGTTAGTCACCCAGGATACCCAAGAAAGTCAGTGCATCATCGAAGAATGTCTTATTTCCATTGGGGACTTTCAGTCTTGTTCCCCATGAGGCGACCCACACCAGTCGACCAACACCGAGGTACTTAATGCTAGGTGAACAGGGTCAGCAGATGTAAGGAAAGACGCCCAGCATTTCCACCCGTGTCGGAGTTCGAACCACGGACACTCACAGTGTGTGAGGCGAGAGCATTGCCAACCCGGCCACGGGGCGTGAGAATATTTCCTTACACCTGCTGTCTCTGCTCACTTAGCAGTAAGTACGTACGTACTTGGATATTAGTCGACTGGTGTGGGTAGCTTCCTGGGAAACAATATTAAACAATATTATGCCCCGCCCCCTTCCTCATAACACCCATTTAGCTGATATTCAAAATAATTTTGCAACCCATACCTCCACCCTGCCTCTTCCCTTCCCTTCCTTTTATAGAAACCTGCTATACCCGGCTTAGCGTGCCTTTCCCACCATTCTAAGACACATGACTCCACCTCTCTAGAATCCCAAAAAGTTTGCCACCATTCCTCAAAAGCCATACTCACCTCCTCACTCCTCACGAGTCTTGCACTTAATTTCCAAAAACCCGATTGTATTCTAACCATACCCTCCCAATCAAGATCTGCCATAACTGCCCTATGATCAGAAAACCCCACATCAAAAGCCCTGACTCCCAACACACGTACAGCTTCTGTTGCATAGATCCTATCTAATCTTGCAGCATAATCCCGTCTGACAAATGTATGCTCAACCTGCCAACCACCCCTCCCCACAACATCCAAAACCCCCACGTCTCCAAACACATTGCGTAACATGCCCAACATACACCCCGCCCCCCTCGGTTCCACATCCCCACCCCGAATAACACAATTCCAATCTCCCCCTATGACAGTGACTAAAGGTAAACCCCTTAAATAGTACATCAAAAATTCCCTCACAAAGTTCTCCTTGACTCGTGCGTTGCCATCCGCCTGCATATACACTCCTATAAAACAAATCCTCGTTGCACCCCATTCTCCCTCCACCCGCACGACCCTCCCCCCCTCCTCCCACCCCAAAATACGCAATGGACTGGTTTCCTTTACAGCCACAGCAACCCCACCTTTCAACCTCAACGAGCCACTCACATACAACTTATATCCTTTCAAAAACAACTCACAACCAAACTTATAATTATGCTCCTGAATGAAACAAATATCTACATTAAATCTCTTTAAAAACCATTCCACCCATACTCTTTTAACCTCGGCTCTCAGGCCATTAACATTGATCGCTACAACCTTGAATTATGACAGTAAAGGCGGCTTGCCCCGCCGCTTCTGAAGGTTGCTCGAAAGACGTGGCTGTTGACTATAGCCACGTTTGTCACTTAGTCTATCCAGCCCTCCGATCCCCCCCCCCTTTTCCTTTGACCCTTGCAGCACCACAGAACCGGTGCCACCGTTCCCCGGGAGATCTAGCACGGTCTTCCAAGGTTTCTTTCCAGATCTCTGCCCTGGCTTTAAGACATCTTCCATATCAAACGTCCCAGCTGCTCGCTTACGTGTGCCACCTCCACACGTTGACTCAGCATCCATGTCCTCCTGGTGCACCTCAACCACCACCGTGTGCTGCTTACTCTCGTTGCACAAGGCGTTCTCACACTCCTGTGCAACTGCTACCCCCTCCAATACCCTCCCGTCCTTCTCCCCTTCCTGACTGTCTTCCACCTCCCCCAAGAAGTCTTTCAAGACCTCGTCCAACAGACCATCCTGTTGTAAGTCACTTCTGTCAACAGTCGCATCCGTAGATGGTCGCTCAGACACAGTTCCCACAGGTAACGTGGCTCACGCTCCCAACTCCGACTCCGCTCTGTCTACTTCTTCACTCCAACTTCCAGACGCCTGTCTTGCAGCTTCACCTGTCCCAGGCGCCAAGGAACCCAGCTGTCGTTCCACAGTTGTTGGCGCCTGTTCCCTCCGTCCCTGCCTTTTATGACATTGGGCCGCCATATGGCCGTAAGACCAGCACAGCCTACATGTCCGACGCTGTCCTGCATAATATACATAAACCTGTGTTCTGAACTCTTCCATCAGAACGTACGATGGTATAGGTTGTCTCAATGTCATCTTCAATGTGAAAGATCCCTCTGGCAGCCCCATATAAGGCCCATCCTTCCACACTCCCAACTCTGCCGAATGGATCTTGCCATACCTACGGAATACCTCCACAACATCATATTCCAAGGGCTCAAAGGGGACATTTCTCACCTTTACCCACGTTTCATAGCTTGATACGTCATGTAGGCAGACTCCACTGCAGAATTAACGGTCATCCTCTTTTCTTGGAACGCGTCGACTATGCTGGAGTAAAACCCAGCACTCTTGAACTTGACGAAGATCCTGGACACTCCATTCCCTGCTACACCATACAACTCGTCGTTCGGTATGCCGTACACATCGCGGATGATACTTGGCAGAAGCACCTGCATTGTAGAATTACTCTGGGTACCACGTACCAGCTCCACACAGACAGTATTTACCCTGCGTCCATGTCTGTCCGCCATTTTGATTGCTCAAAACAGGAAAACTGCGCAGAAAACCAGATGATTCGGGAGCTACTGCGCAGCCTGTCCACACGGCCCGGGAGCGATGAGGACAAAATAATTGTGTTATGTCTAAATAGATTAAGAATCTTGCTGAAATTTCCAAATGCTTCGATCCACTAAGCTTAGACCCCTTACAATAAGAGGGAAACTGTTAATACATGAAGCATGGAAAATTAAATATGCTTGGGATGAAGCTCTACCTAATGAATTTATTAAAATGTGGGAAGAATTAATAGGTGATTATATATACGTAAATACCAAGGTTGGAATTCCCACGTAATGTAGTAAGTCAAGATGGTGATAATATATTAGACATTTTTTGCGATGCTCCAAAATTGTCTTATGGAGCAGTCGCTTATATTCACTGTAATAATTCTATTTCTCTTGTCATGTCTAAGGCTAAAGTGGCTTCAGTTAAAGCACGTACATTGCCTCAGTTTGAATTAACAGCCATTTACATAGGTATCAAATTAGCTAATTATGTAAGAAATAAATTACAGGAGATAAATATTAAGGACACTGTGATTTGGTCTGGTAATGAGGTGTCCTTACAATGGATTTGTAATGGTAACAGTAAGATTGTGTACGTTCAAAAATAGAGCCACTGAAATTAATCAAATGCAAGAGAAATATAAGAGTTTGGGTTCAGCATTTGTTGACATTTGGTCATATACCTGGTGACGAGACTCCAGCTGTTGTCACGAGGTCATATACCTGGTGACGAGACTCCAGCTGTTGTCACGAGGTCATATACCTGGTGACGAGACTCCAGCTGTTGTCACGAGGTCATATACCTGGTGACGAGACTCCAGCTGTTGTCACGAGGCTGTGATTAAATTGTCGTTAAAAGGAAATTTTGTAAAAGGTTCAATAATAGATGAATTAGGGCTATAGTTAGATGATGATGTAATTAAGTGTGGAAATAGGTTACAAAATGAATTGAGTGAATATGTAATATATCATATCTATATATACCAAAGCCCCCCCTCAAGGGAGGTTCCTTGGCGCTAGTGAAGGGCTCTTGATCTAGGGAATTGGATCTGTGCTTCAGTTCTGTGAATTGACCCTGAATACCTTCCATCATCCCCCCACGTGCGCTGTATAATCCTGAGGGTTTAGCGCTCCCCATGATTATAATAATAATAATACACCAAAGCCCATTCTCTGATAATTTTAATTATAAACGTGTGTAAAATTTGTAAAGCAAGGTGGAATACAAAAACAGTTTCAATTAAGTCGTTTATCAACGACAATCCCCCGGCTGCAGTGTGGAAATTTACAAAATTTCCTAAATGTAGAACATATAAATGAAGAATACAATTACGTATTAAAATGTGATGCTGTTTGGCCCTTCAAGAAATTTCGAGTGAGTGGGAAGGTAGAACAGCTGCTGAGTGACTCCAGTGAAGACGCCATTTGTAATTTGTGGGCACTGGTTGTCATGGAAAATTCAACTAATAATCCGGCGTCTCTGTGGCCAAATTGTTTTTTTTCGGCCTGAATTTGCAATAGGAACCTGTGTTAATGTTCCCTGCTGAAGAATTGGGACAGGAAATTTGCCGGACCTCAAGAAATACGGAAATTGCGCCATCAGTCCTTTTCATTTAGACCTTTAAATGGCCACTGTAGGGTGTTAGGCAGGTGTTGTGGTGTGATCCATCTACAGTAATTAAGTGTTAATACGAATTTCTTTTGTGTACTCAGCAAGCTTAATCATATACAGTCCACAATTTTAATTTACCAGAGTAGCTGGTTTTAATATTAATTATTATTAATTTAATGTCAGGTCTAGCTTATTGTGAGAGTGGTAGGGCAGTGGACTTCGAGGAAGTGACAGTTCGGCGACCTGCTGTGACTAAGTCCCACTTGCCTCACCCAAATTACTTGCAGGTAATAATTCAGGTAATACCCTGTAAACCTCCAGCAGATAATTTGCTCACATAATAATAATTCACATCTTAGTCGAGTTGTGGGGGCCTTAGGCTGTGTTTGCCCATTTGTCTTTGTGGGGGTCGAATCTTGGAAGTAAATCTCACGTTTTGCGCTTTGTCGACCGACATTACTAGTATCTTCTCTAATGAGCCCTATTATACCTCTTAAAATTGTGTATAGAATCTGTCTTCACATATAATTCATTCTAATGCATTAAAATTTAGAATTTTTGAAAGAAATGTTTACTGAAAATACCTTTTCTCCTTGTTCTAATTTATGTATATAATAATGTACAGTTGTAGACAGTTCTACACTTGCATCAGTTGACATGACCAGCCTCACCAGACTAGCGTAGTAACATTACACATATTTCCATTCCTACCCTCTTCTTGCCTTTCTCTTTTTCCTCACCTAATGCTTCCATGAGCCTCACTTTCTTGACTCGTGAAATTTCCATTCTTTGCATTTCATTCTCGTCATGGCCAGCCTACCAATTTCATAAGCTTTGGCAGCTCTCAAGAATCAGTACGTTTTAACTTTTGTCTTTTTTTGTTCTCAGTTTATTTCATTTTCATAATGTTTTGTCATGCTGCAAACTTCTCTTTTCAAAGTCCTGTTGTCATTTAGCTGACATGAATTATGGACCCGACCATCAGACTGAACCATCGTGTCAAGGTATCGCTGCCTAGAAGTCAGCAAGAGACGACTTGTCTCTTAGGAACTGCATAGCCCTTGTGGTTTAGCGCTTCTTTTTTATTATAAAAATAACAATTGTTTCTTAGGAACAATATTTGGGTATACTGTAGCCACGAGAGATTCCTTGCCTATAGTCACTCTTATTACCTTAAATTTTTTTTTTCAGAGATCATAGTGGTTAGGATAATTTTGATTTTCAGAAGCAATATAGTAGATAGTGTGTACTTGGTAAAGCATACAGTCAAGAGCGTTACAGTAACCTTGATAAACTTGTTGATTGCTGAGTGTTCAAGTTAAAATGTAGCTAATTTATTTCAAGAAATTCTAATATTCGTACTATAACACCTCATCTGTATGCTACGGAGCTTGTTGATTCATTTAACAAAGGAGAGAAAATAAGTGTGGAGCCAGCTAGAATTGTTTCAAAATAAAAAACAACATAAACAACACAAGGGTCCTGTACTCATGTAGTCATGTCCCAGAGCAGTTTGCCTATAATACCATGCCATAATTATGCAAATTCTTCGCCTGATACCCTAAAAGATATGCATATTGTATAACTGCGAGTACTGTTAAGAAGAGGACAATGAACTCGTTATTAAAACCATATTTTTTCTTATTTTTCCCTAAAGTTTTTTTTTTATATTTTATTTAAAACCATACACAAACATAAGGCACAAGAAAATTCAAACAAATATATTGCACTGAATGAAAATCCTGACATCGGATATTGAAACAATACCTATTACCATTACATTGTTAACATTATAACAACTATAACCAATACTATATCTGATGCCGAAGCTTAAACTGTCCTAAACTAGATACATGTGTATAAGTTAACAATAGTAAAAATGCAACCTAATTCTTCATCAAATTAAGCATTCTATCTCTTAATTAGCTCGGAATTGATATATGTACAGTACAATTATCCTTCATCATATTTTTTTTTCAAATTCCTTCTGCTCTGAACACAAGAAAGGAATATAGAATAAGAATGGACCTACATAAATTTAGAAACCTCATATGCAAACACTACACTAACCAGCACATGTCTATTGATACATCCCTCTCTTTATGAGAATACGTTCAAATTTTTTCCAATAAATTGCTTGCCATAAAAACATTGAACCACCTTGTTATAATAAATAGTCTTGTAATGTCAAGAAGCATTACACCATTATCATAAGTTATACCATCTACCTAAGCCTAGTATTCCTGCTACAATATGATTATCGTAACAAACCATAAATTTACCAAAAACCCACTAACTATTCTAAATCGTTGATGTACATATTTACAACGAATAAAAAACAATAAAAAGGAAATCCCATTCTTCTCATTCTAAATATTTCTGTCAGTTCTCCTACGTGTGCTAAACAAAGGAATTTTAATATAAAACATACTGACATATTTAACACATTCACATCCACCTTCAATTATAATGATACCTCCATTCAACCAAGAATAATGCATTCACCTGTATTAACTCCAAGAGTACAGAAAATTTTCCGTTAACAAATCTTAGCAATATTCATCATATTGCCTCCATCGATAAATACATTAAAAGGAAAAAACAACCTTAAAATATCAAAACTACCTATTTTCTAATTTACACCATTTAAGTTGTGCTTTACATAAGAAAAAAACTCTATAATTAAACTGAAAATAAAGATCTTTTTACCATTTACAATTGAATCAAAATCGTTAAAGACACCTATAACATATTTGAATCTCATTGAAAAATTTCATCATAAAGTCCTTGAAATGATTTATACAAGAAAAATAATAATATGCAATCGTAGTGCAACACACTTCCAAATGATAACCGTGTAGTACCTGAAACCCTCGGGGCAATAACCCTATTCCCCCTAGATATTAAAACTCAATTATACATCCATAAAAACAACTCTCCATGCTCACTCCCCATTCTAGGAAAATAGCCCGTTGTATCCCCTTACCCACTTTGCAAATCCCATAAATCCCTTAATGTGAAATTTCTATAACCCTCACTAAAATCTCTCTCCCATCTCCCTCCATACACCCCATTATTCCTACACTGTGTCCTATAAAAAGTTGCTGCCAACGCATTAATTCTTGCACGCACGTCCGCCTCCCTCATAGCCCACATCACATATATATAATCCATAATCATATACCCAATCGCATTCTCAACCCTTTTATTCACCCCAGTTATATCTAAACTTAAAACCCTCAAGACCTGCAAACCCCCTCCCCCACTAACCTTAAAACCTTACCCATCCAAACCCTTATGAGTTCAATACAATCGCAAAAATACACCGTATGATAAATAGTCGACAATCCGCCACAATCCTTGCATTCCCCATCCTCTCGTATTCTCTTACAGAATAAAACCATTCCTGACGGCAAGATTCCATGTAAAAATCTATACATAACTTCTCTGACTTTAGGTTTTAAACGCAATTTGTTTAAACGCCCCCAAATATTACGCCAATCATACATCGGATAAACTCCTTCTACCGCCGCTACCACAGCCTTACCATCCACCCTATCAAGATTTCTCAATTTAATATGTGAAGGATCCCTCACGTTTATGAAGACCCACAACATTGCCTCACCTAACATGAACTCCCTACCCCCCCCCCCACCACCGTCGCATATCTGATGTATCCTATGAAGTCCGTCTTCTTTCGCCCCACCCTCTCCCACTTATAACTACGTTTTAAATATATACTTATTATCCTCTTTTCGACATCTATAAGACCCAGCCCTCCACGGCCAACCGGTAGTGTGACAACCGCTCTACTTAACCATTCGTCCCTGTTCCCCAAATGAATCTAAAAACACTTTTTTGTAACCTTTTTAACTCACAACGAAGTATCGGAAATATTACTGTAACATGCCATAGTTTACTATATAATAGCACATTCGTTGTAATCACCCTTTGTTGCAAACTTAAATTAGCAGCTCTTAAACCACTGAGGCGCTTCAGAACACTATCAACGATACGCACGGAATTTATTTGTTGTGCTAACTTGATATCACTACCATAAACGATCCCACATATCTTTATTTGGTCCACCCTTTCCCACCTTTCAGCAATCATTCCTTCCTCACGTGACCCCTTTTCCAAGATCCATATACTTTGTTTTCCCCGTATTAATCGTCATGCCAGAAGCCTTTTCAAAAACTTTCACTAACTTTTCTACCCGAAGCAAATCCATGTTTTCTCTCACCAAAATCGTCGTATCGTCGACATATCTAACAATGCCCGCTCCCCCACCCCTTACATTACTCATCCCATTTGCTTCCAATAAAACCCTTATCCCTCTATAAAAGGGATCTTGAAAACAAGCAAAAAAAAATTGTGAAAGGGGACAACCTTGACGCAAACCCCTTCCCATCTGAATTCGATCTCCCAACCTCCCATTCACCTGCACACGTAAGGTTGCCTCCTGATACATTAATTTGGCCCATGATATAATTTCCGCCCCAAACCCCTGCCATCTCATGATCTTCCATAACGTCTCCCGTTCCACACTATCATATGCTCTTTCTTCAATAAAACTTCTAATTATACCATGACCTTCATACATAGACCTGCCCGGCACCCCATATTGTCCCTTGTCAATCACTTTGCCCAGGACTTTTTTTATTCTGTTAGCCAAGATCCTTCCAAAAATTTTATAGTCACCACATAATAACGAGATTGCACGATAATCTTTAACCGTTAATGGCTCACCTTTAGGAACTAGGACGACCACAGCCAACCTTTGTTGTTCCCCTAATACCCCATCCCGCTTCATTATATTGAACAAACGTACCAAAAACCCCTTTAAAACTTTCCAATTTTGAAGATAAAAGTCGCTGGGCAACCCATCAATTCCTGGCGCCTTACCTAATTGCGCCCCAGATAAAGCCTCCCAAGTCTCACACTCCGTTATCGGCCCTCCCAATATCAAACGATCATGCTCCATCAGCTCACACAGCACAAACCTACCGATTGACTGCAATGTAATTTCACTTATTCCAACACTTTGCGTTTTCAATTTAACCCAAGCATCAATATACCCACTCATACCCTCCGTCGTCGTCAACACCTGATTCACTCTATACCCCTGCATACCTACCTGAACATTCAACCCCATTAACTCCATTGCCTTGCGACGTCTGTGTTGATTCCTCAACACACACGCCGACGGCCGATCTCCCCACAAAACCTCTTCGATTCCACCCTTAAGCCTTTCCCCATCAAACCTTTCGTTTTGTAAATTTCGTAGTTGCTCCTTAATTCTTTCAATTTCTATAACAGGATAATTAGCATTCACTTGTACATAGCAGTCGCGCAACTGCCCCTCTAAATATCGTTGGAAACCATACTGTAACTGATTATATCTCACCCCTTGACTAATATAATATTCCTTAATTCGCTTTTTGGCTATAGTTTCCCACCAATTAACCAAAGCCACATCTCCAGGTGCTTCAACTACTAGGCGTTCCCACATATGCCCAAAAGACAAACGACTTTCCTCTCTCTTCAATAACTTTACATTCAATTTCCAAAATGATGGACCCCTCCTAGGCACACCCTCAGTATCTACATCCATTACAACTCCTCTATGATCCGAAAAAAACACATTTATCACATTCACTCTCCACACTGTAACCACACAAGACACGTACATTCTATCCAATCTCGCCGCATAATCTTGTCTAATGAAGGTATGCTCCACCATGTCATCCCTTCCCCCACACATCCATTAAACCCACACTCGTCAATAAATCTCCCAGGAACCCCAAGCAACAACCCGCTCCTCGAGGCTCCACATCTTTTCGTCGTATTACACAATTCCAGTCGCCCCCTATTATTGCTAGATTTGGTAAACTACGTAGATAATATACTAATACATCTTGTACAAAATGAGTTTTAAGTCGTACATCTCCCTCGGCCGGCCCATATACACATACAAAACTTATGTGTACTCTACCCCATAAACCATCCACCCTAATCACTCTCCCCTCCTCCCTTTCACTATGCCGTACTACAAACGGGCTATTTTCCTTTACCAGAATGGCGACGCCCCCTTTTAACCTCGTCGCATATTCCATATACACATCGTAACCAACCATTTCTAACTCATATCCAATTTTGTAATTGTGTTCTTGGAGAAATACCACATCCACATCTAGACGCACTAAAAATTCATTAAACCACTTTCGCTTCCGCTCAGATCTCAAACCGTTAATATTTATTGTCAAAACCTTAAAGTCAATTAATGGGATTTTCCTTTCGTTCTAGGTATAGACTTTTCACTTATACATTTTACAACACCTCTGTCCCTCCCCCCTTTTTTGGGAACCACCTTGATAAACTCTTGTTTCGTGGATTCACTGTTCCCTTTCCTCTGTACCTCCGCCCAAGACTTTTTCCCTGGCCTTTGGGCAGGAGTAAGTACATCATCTGAGTCCGATGGGGTCGCAGTTCGCTTTCGCGTCCTACCCTCCACCTGCATTGGGATTTCTTTAGTACTATCGTGATGCACCTCCACTTCTGCTACATTCACCATCATACCATGCGACACACTAGACTCAATGCTTCCATCTGTCGCCTCACCATGGTGCTCAACCGATCCCAAAATTGCACCTGGATCCTCCACACGGTTGACGATCGACTCGTCTAACAAAACATCCAGTGCCTTCACTAAAGACGCCGCTACATCCTCTTCCCCCATAGTGGGCAGAGTCTCTTCAAATACTTTATTTATGTCCAATGACGGTGATTCTCTTCGCTGTATTGCATCCTCCAAACCATTCTCCTGTGCTTTTTCTACCTCATCACTCCAAGATGACCGTTGTCGAGACAGGTTAGCATAAGACTGTTCTCGTCCCTCACCTTCCTCGACCTCTTCCGAGTGTTGCTTTTGCGATAGTTGGAGATTCCCACGACGCTTACCACACTGCGCCGCTATGTGGTCATACGACCCACACAGCCGACACGTACGACGTTGCCCTGCATATGTTACATATACTTGAGTTCGAAATGCTTGCAACATAACATAGGATGGTATGGGATGGCGTAAGGTCATTTTGACTGAATATGTTCCTTCCAACATTCCAGCATAAGGTCCAGCGGCCCACCGACCCGCAGAGGCCATATGAACCGTACCATAATTACGTAGTTCATCTTTTATAACAAAATCAGTCGCCTCAAAAGGCACATTCCTGATTTTTACCCATGTGTAATGTCGAGATACATCATGAAGACGTACTGATACAGCTGAATTGACGGCTATAATGGTCTCTTGATACTTATCAACCACCACTTCGTAGACATTTGCTGATGTCAATTTAACGAAGATCCGTGTCGTCCCATTAAGTGCTACACCACATATCTCTTCATTTGCGATACCGTAGGTATCACGGATAATCGCCGGTAGTAACAAATCCATCGTGGCTCCCGTGACAGCCCCACGGGTCAACTCAACGCAGTGTTGATGTGCCTGCTGCTATGCAGCGCCATGTTGGAAAATAAAGTTGTCACCAGCTAACGCCAGGGGTAGCAGCTCAAACAGGTAAACTGCGCACAAGCCAACTCAATCAGGAGCGTCTGTGCAGCCTGTCCGCACGGCCCAATAGCGATGCGAACAATAATGATACCCTAAAAGATGTAGATATTGTATAACTGCGAGTACTGTTAGGAAGAGGACAATGAACTCGTTATTAAAACCATATTTTTTTCTTATTTTTCCCTAAAGTTATTTTGTTTTTCATCTCATGAACATACAGATTGGCAATGTTGCAGTGTAATGGATGAGAGTATGATTTTGAAAATTATGTAATATTCGTGAAAGTTGAACCTATACCAGGGATGGCCAACCTATGGCACATGCGCCAAAAGTGGCGCATTGCATAATTAGAAGTGGCGCATTGCACCAGTGATCATAATACAAAAGCAAGCCAGCTCATACAAAAAGTATTAACGAATAAATGATTTGTAGAAAAAATCAATATGACTAAATGGTGACCATAACTTTTAAAGGGGTGGACCGTTAAGCCAGCGGAAGGCCTCGTCAGATGACCAAAAGCTCCAACGGCGGGTCATCATCTAAGACACACGTCAGGAAACACTTGTCCTGTTTTCTGACAAACCTTATCTAACCTAACCTAGAAAAAAATAACAAATTCAAGTAAGTTATAGCTAGAATAAGTTTTACTGAAAATAAATCTAAAAGTTAGCAACTATTTTTAGTGATTTTTTTTATTCCGTGCACATCTTTTAACAAATATCATCTTCTTTCACACTAATCTATTTTCATTGTCTGCATCGCTCTTGGGCCGTGTAGACCCCCTTGCCTGACGCTCCTCAGTAACCTGACAGCAGTGGTACGAGGAGGTGTTGTGCATTCGCTGCCTGGATGAGGTAGAGTGCGGTCGTGCTTTGCACCCCTCTACTGTTTCCCAGACGAGCTACTCAGTCAATGACATGGCGCCAGGTGTGCGCAGGAGAGTGAATACTGTGGGCATTGAACTTATTAGTGGGGCTTTAACGCCTACGTCAGTCGATGTGTTATTGCACAAAATTATACGAGAGACATATGGCATCAGAGACGAGGATTTATATGGAGTGGCACTGAACGGTGTATATAGAATTTTCGTGAAAGTGCTAACTGCTCAAGTATACGAGGCTTTGGTTGATCGTTACCAAGATGTCAGCATTAACGTAACACCGGCAGTGAGGGTCAAGTTGACTGATGTATCACGACATTATTCGTGGGTTAAGCTCTGCAACGTGCCTTTTGAGGCTGATGAGGTAGATATTCGAAATGTTTTCGAACGTTATGGAACTGTACATCTGGCCCAACCTGGCAAATGGGTAAAAGGCGCTTACACAGGATTTCCTGAGGGTTCTTTTAATCTCAAGATGACGCTTAGGCATCCTATACCCTCGTATGTATATCTCGAAGAGTTTAGAACCCAGGTAATGGTAGCGTATGCGGGGCAGAGACGTACGTGCCGACTGTGTGGCGAATATGACCATATGGCGGCAGACTGTGGCAAGCGGAGTATGGCTCCTGGGCTGGCAAGGGGCGGAGCACCTGCGCATGAGCACCCGATGCCTAAGGAAGAACGGGGGCAAGGAGGAGGGCGTGGTCGCATGTGGAGTGAAGAGGTAGTGGCTCCTCCAGTGGAATCGGAAGAAGTGGTGATCCATGAATCACCTGGCCCATCAACAGTGGCTCCTGGGCCGGCAAGGGGCGGAGCACCTGCGCATGAGCACCCGATGCCTAAAGAAGAACGGGTGCAAGGAGGAGGGCGTGGTCGCATATGGAGTGAAGAGGTGGTGGCTCCTCCTGGGGAATCGGAAGAAGTGGTGATCCATGAATCACCTGGCCCATCAACAGTACAGTTGTCAAGTGAGGAGGTACAGGAGGGCGCAGCAGTGAAGGCTATTGAGGAGGAGTTGGAGACGGTGATACAGGCTATGTTACAGTCTACGGAGGTGGAGAGTTACAGCGAACAAGACCCTGGGATCAGGGCAGAAGGTGTGTGTGGGGAAGGGGAGGATCAGGTGGCACCTGTGGTGGACAGTGCGAGTGCCATGGAAGGGCATGGAGGCGGATTAAGGGTGGTAGAGGTGGAAGTCCATTGTGCTGGCTCCCAGGACTCAGATATGGAAACTGAGGGAGCTACAAGGAAAAGGGCAGCAGCGTCAGATTCGGACGATGTTCTGACGCCGGCGCAAAGGCCGGGGAAAAAGACATGGGGTTATGGTACCCAGAGTGACTCTGCGAGAGGGCCACAACAGAAGGGGGAGGGGATGGTTGGGAAGGAGGGGGGAGTCTGTGGCAAAGGCACAGTCCAGGGGAACGGTCTGAAAGGGAAGAATCTTGACATGAGGCGGGGAAGGAAACCTTAAACTGGCCTCAGGTGTGTAACAATAAATATTAATGGTCTGTGTGATGGGGTTAAACGGGAGTGCTTCAGGATGTTTTTGAATAGGTATAAGGTTGATGTAGCTTTTGTGCAGGAGCACAATTTTAAGCTTGGTCGTGAATTAGTGGTGCCTGGGTATCAGGCTTATGTGTTGCCGTCTGAGCGTTTAAAAGGAGGAGTGGGTGTGTTGATCAGGGAGGCGAGCCCGTTTGTATTGCATAGGAAAGAGGGGGGGAGGGGGGAGAGTATTACGTGTGGAAGGATGGTGGATGGGAGAGAGAGTGGCGTTTGTGTGTGTGTATGCCCCAGCAGAAAGTGACGTGAAAGTGAAGATGGATTTTGTGCGGGAGGAGCTCGTGTATTACCTACGCACGTTACCGTCTGTGGCGATTGTGAGGGGGGATTGGAATTGTGTAATTAAGAGGACAGACGTGGAACCCAGAGGAGCGGGATATCTTTCCTCAGTCTTGGGGGGCCTGCTTAGAGATCTTCAGTTACGTGATGCTTTCGGGGGAGGTCTGTGGGAGGTGGAACATACGTTTATAAGAAGGAGATATGCAGCTCATTTGGACAGGTTATATTTATCTCAGAGGGTTTTGGTAGAGTCTTTTAAAACTATTGAGATGGTGTCTTCCGATCATAGGGCGGTATTAGTGGAGGTGGGATGGGATGCTTTGGCTCGTAGGCAGGGAAGTTATTGGAAACTGAACACGATGGTTTTGGGGGATAGGGAGGGAGTGGAAGCGTTTGCAATATTTTGGGAACAGCTCTGTGCCGACAGAAGGACTGAGGAAGACGTGGTAGGATGGTGGGATAGTGTGGCTAAGTTACGAATACGTCAATTTTATGTGAGGGAGGGCAAACGCATTAATCAATTGCGGTATGGTTTGTCAAATTACTTAGAATCTAGATTATGGAATTGTTACGAGGGGGGGGCGGTGGCCGGGGTGTACCCGGTGGAGGATATACACATGTTGAAGGACAGAATACAGGATTTGCAAGAAGAACGTTTTGCAGCTGTACGGGTACAGGCGGGGTTGGACGAAGTACTCTGGGGCGACAAGCCATCAGCTTGTGTGCTGCGAGGACAGAAGGTACGACAGCGAACGACTACAATACCGGGTTTGCAAGTCATATCTTCTGTGGGGGGTTTTAGAGAGGGTCAGGTATTAAGGGACACCAAGGGGATGAGTGCATATGCAGATAGATGGTTTGAGGAATACGGGAAAAGTAGTGGGGTGGATGGTGAGGTTCTTGGGAAGGTATGTGAGTATGTGCCGTGCAAACTGGGGAGGAGTGATCGGGAGGCACTGGGTGGGGTCATTGAGGAGGGGGAAATATGGAGAGCCCTTATGGGCATGAGGAAGGGTAAGGCACCCGGGATCGATGGTTTACCTAGCGAAGTTTATGTACAGCACTGGGGTCTGCTTTAGGTAGTAGGTTGGTAGACAGCAACCACCCAGGGAAGTACTACCGTCCTGCCAGATGACTGTGAAACAAAAACCTGTAACTGTTTTGCATGATGGTAGGATTGCTGGTTTCTTTTTCTGTCTCATAAACACGCTAAGATAACAGGGATATCTTGCTACTCCTACTTACACTTTGGTCACACTTCACAGACACGCACATGCATATATATATATACATACATCTAGGTTTTTCTCCTTTTTCTAAATAGCTCTTGTTCTTTTTTATTTCTTCTATTGTCCATGGGGAAGTGGAAAAGAATCTTTCCTCCGTAAGCCATGCGTGTCGTATGAGGCGACTAAAATGCCGGGAGCAATGGGCTAGTAACCCCTTCTCCTGTATACAATTACTAAAAAAGAGAAGAAGAAAAACTGCGTATCATGTCGTCTATTTTTGTGAAGGTTTGGAGTGCATCAGGGTATGGATGCGTAAGGTAGTGGTGAGGGTGGGGGGTCAAGGTGTGTCGGTATTGCGAGCGTTGAGTCTTGATATGAGTGGTGTGGAGGAGAGTGTGGTAAGAGGTTTAGCATATGTCATCGTGGACTACATATATGTTTTATGGGGTATGAGGGGGAAGGTGGGTGGGGATGTGCTGAGAAGGACTTTGGCGGCGACGTTTTATCGAACTTTGTGTCGCAATAGAGACATTTTTGGGAAAAGGTGGGAAGAGTATTTTTCTGAGGGTTATAGAGGACTAACAATAGGGAATTTATTGGCGTTATAAGGGGCTTTAACTGCCGGGGTGAGTGGGTTGGTAAAAGGGGGGGGGGGTTCAGGGGATTTCAACGGGCTCACCTCCTTGGGAATGCAGTGATGTGGTTGGGTGTGATTGGAGGTACTAGTGTGTGACCAGATGAGAGGTTGTGCAAGATAAGTTTTGCTTAGTTCCCTTGATGGGGAAGGTGTAAGGAGCAGATTAAATATATAACATGTATTAATGTATAACCTATAAATTATATAACATGTATATTTCTTTGGTAGCGTATTATGTTCCACTTGCACTGGTATTGGAAATTGAATTTGAATTTTCTTGAGAGGGTTTTCCTTTCACTATTTCCTTGAAGCACTGAGTTATTTTTGCCTTTTTTTGTAACGTGGTCCAGCATCAGTTTTGACGTAATTACCTATTATTATTATTCTTATTTAAGGTATTGAAATTTTGGTAGTCCTGTGCCATTCATGGTTGTAAATAATGTTTCCTCAAGTGACATGTGTCATAATAATCCTAAATTGAGGATAATTAATGTCATGATTATTCAGGTTGGTGATAGGGTTAGTTTTCAAGGTGTGTGTGTGAGTGGGGGGGGGAGGGATGATGGGTCACATGTGTTGCAGCACAGGTTGCTTAATAAGGCATATTGTAGGTCTGGTGTATTTGTTGCGAGTGGTATTATGGGTGATTGTCATTAAGCTTGGAGCATTATTGTGTTGAGGTTGTAATTTTAGGAGTTTTATTTATAGCCATTTTGTGGCCTTTGTTATTATAACTTTATTCCTTCTTAAATTGTGATATGTTTTAAAAACTTGTATATAGTAGACTGTCAGATGTTGCCTGGATTGTTTTGTGTTTATATATTGTTTTACTGATGTTGTCCTTGTTCATTTTTTTATATATGTACCTATTAATATTTGTACATGAAGTTTTAAATAAAATATAAAAAAAAAAATCTATTTTCAGTTAAAAAATATTTAGTAAGACTAGGAACAAATTGCAGTTAACACCCGGCACCGCCATCTGTTACCTGTCATCTCAATCATCTAAATTTAAAACTACAGCAAGAACAAATTGTTTCCTAGTTTATTATATGATACCAGTGCATTCAAGTTAAAACTGTTTCCTTCAGTAAGAAAATGAGGATCTGAGTGAGTTTCCATATTTTAAAGAACAGAGTAAATGTGCTGAAGATAATGGTAATTTTACAGAATACATGTACAGTGAAAAAATCTGATTATTGCAAGTCATTTGAAAGTTGTTTTAGTGATTTTGCTAAAGAAGAAGACTGTATACTCGCATTTATAAACCTATTTTCACTTAGTTAACAAAAAGTCCTGAAGTTGCCAAATAACATACAAATGGAACTTATGACTGGAAAACAAATTCGTTATTGTATATAAAATATGATGAGCTTTCCTCAGTCACAAATGCTTCTGATATAATTATTTTTTGGTGATCATTACCCTGTGAACATTTTCGAAAACTAAGGAAATTTGGCCACAGTTATATCTGTCGTTTTAGAAAAATGTACAGATGCGAACAAACATTTTCATCCAGGAAATTTATTAAAAACAAACTGAGGTAGCGACTGATTCAAACCTGAAAAATTATCTACTGCTCTCAGTAACTAATTTAACTCCAAACATTACAAGCTTTGGCTAAATCAAAGTAGACTCAAGTCTCATTAAAGTATGTAATGTTTATCTTGTCTTTATATTAAATCATTTTAAGTAAAAATGCTAAATATGTCAACATTGACATAGTTTTAAGGAACTGAATGAGGGTACAAGTGTCGTATGGCGCATCTCAACTAGAACATGAAAAAATTGGCGCATTAAATGCAAAACGTTGGCCACCCGTGACCTATACGCTCCATGAATAACCCAAACGTCGTCATAAATTTGTCTGGTACACGTAGGCTATTTGTGTACTGTTCCAGTCACGGTTTTGTGCCTTTTTATTCTTTAGCGCCTATAACAATGAGTGATATGTATGTGGACTTGACCTACACTCTCCTCGACCTCCTTCATAAACTACCTTCTACACACTTAGATAAGCCTAAATATTACTCTGATAACATTAAGCTGCCACTGTTGTTTAAAAAATAATATAATATTGTGAATGGGTACTTTGTCTTTTTAGAAGATACGAAAGATTAATAATTTTTAGGAAAGTAATTTATTAGAGACTGATAAACTACCATCATTCTATATTATGTATTCAGAGAAAGACGTGGAGGTTGTAACAAACTATTTCCTTGGATGTATTTGTGCGTGGTTTTTATATTTGTTTCAATACAGTATCTACTATAGACTGTATTTCCTTTTAGGATTTTTTGTTTCTAGATTTAGTTCTTCTAGATCCTCTACATTAATAATTCCAAATGACGTGAAAAAATATAGAAAATCACTATTTAATAAAGATAATGACTCAGTATGATAATGTTATGTTTCCTTCCTTGATGCAAGTGAAAGGATCTTGATCCAGGAAATTACGTCTATCCTTCCCTTCCTTATGAATATTATGATAATAATTATTGTCACAGGACATTTTCAGCTGAAATGAGCCATGTCATTATGATTACTGGTTGTAAATGGTCTGGTGATACCAACAAACTGTGGGAAAGGACATTTGTGTACAGTCTTTTACATGATTGTCCTTTCCACATTATGGTTAATGTTCACGACGTGCTGGGATAAACTGCCGAACTGTCTTGTGCGAGAGCAGCCTGCTCTCGCGAATTCCTTGCATTGTTAAAATCTCTAGTAAGGCTGATGCATGCAGGGGATGAGATGAAAAGCTGTAAGCCTTCTCCCTGAAAGCTGGCTGCCTTGGATCAAACGTGTAGCGCAAGCTACACGCCAAGGTATTGTCCAGTGTGGGTAGATTGGTAAAGAACTGCTTACCTTGTCCTAAGGTTCATAGGTTCGAGTCTCCTTTAGCCAGAGATCAGTGTTTGTGTATATTTCGCCTGCTCTCGCGAATTCCTTGTATATATATGTAAATGTTGCAGTTTAAAAACTGTAGTGTAAAGCACCCTTCTGGCAAGACAGTGATGGAGTGAATGATGGTGAAAGTTTTTCTTTTTCGGGCCACCCTGCCTTGGTGGGAAGCGGCCAGTGTGATAATATATATATATATATATATATATATATATATATATATATATATATATATATATATATATATATATATATATATATATATATATATATATATATATATATATATGCAATAAGATCATAGTAAACAGGTGATTTTAAAATATGCAAAACAACCACTATGAAAGAGTAGTGAAATTCCAAGCGCTTTCGTGACTACTCACATTGAGTAGTCACGAACTACATAGTTCCTTGACAATGTGAGTAGTCACGAAAGCGCTTGGAATTTCACTACTCTTTTATAGTGGTTGTTTTAATAGTAAAACCCATAGTCAGTTATCCTCACCTATTCTACGTGTTTACTCACTAAATAATATCTGTATTATTGTATATTGAGACAGTATATTAGTATGATGTACGGTGCGGCGGCTGTACCAATATTAGTGAGGATGTTGAAGTGATCTAGGTGAGGCGGGAGAAGCCCCTCTTGTGACACCTGGTACTGTCTGGAAGGGCAGGCACACGCAATCCTCCTTCGATACAAAAATTGCACAGCTGAATTATATATACAATCTCGTTTTGATGAAGACCACTGATCCGCTAGAGTGGTCTTGACGACATTAGATTATCGCTGTCCTGTTAATAGGGTTTTGACCATATTGGTCAAAACCACACTGGTTTGCTAGTGTGGTTTTCACATTAATACTGTTTCTTCAGTGTAAATGTGGTCTGTGATGATATTAAGATTTCAGATGGCCACTGTCTTATTGTCTATAGCTGACCAACCTGTATGGTTTTGACAACCTTAATTTAAGTCAACAGCTGGTTCGCTAGTTTGATACATACAACCTTAATGCCGGAAAAAAAATCCCCCCCCCCAGTACCAACAATACCACCAGTCCGATAACATTCTTCTTTGCAAATATACAGGGTCTAAAGCCAGCAACAAACAACAAAATACCTTTCATCAGTGGACTGCTTGCAGAGACAAAGGCAATGTTCGCGGCTTTCACTGAGACCCACATAAAGGATCACTTGGACAACGAAATATGGATCCCAGGTTACAACCTATACAGATGTGACAGAGTGAACAGGCAAAAGGGGGGGGTTGGCCTGTACATTGCAGAGTCACTTGTTTGCACAGAACTGCTAAATGCCTCAAATGATGTAGTGGAAGTTTTAGCAGTAAAGGTCGAGAACCAAAACCTAGTCATTGTGATAGTCTACAAGCCTCCGGATGCAACATCCCAGCAATTCCAGGAACAGCTGTTAAAAATTGACCACTGTCTGGAAAACCTTCCAGCTCCTGCACCCAACATCTTGCTACTGGGGGATTTCAACTTAAGGCACCTAAAATGGGGGAATATAGCAAATAATATTGTTGCAGTAATAACACCAGGAGGCAGCTCTGATGAAAACTCACACTCACGCGAGCTTTTAAATCTCTGCACAAAATTCAATTTAAACCAGCAAATAATAGAGCCTACTAGACTGGAGAATACACTAGACCTCATCTTCACTAACAATGATGATCTGATAAGAAATATCACCATATCAAAAACAATATACTCAGATCACAACATAATTGAGGTTCAGTCATGTATGCGCGGAGCCCCAGACCGACATAATGAGATTAGTCACGAGGGAGCATTCACCAAATTCAACTTCAATAACAAAAACATAAAGTGGGACCAAGTAAACCAAGTCCTAACCGATATAAGCTGGGAAGATATACTAAGCAACACAGACCCCAACTTATGCCTAGAACAGATTAACTCGGTGGGACTCGATGTATGCACAAGGCTTATTCCTCTAAGAAAAAGGAGGAGTAGATGTAAAACAGAAAGAGACAGGCGCTCCCTTTACAGGCGACGGAAAAGAATAACAGAGCGGCTAAAAGAGGTCAATATATCTGAAATGCGTAGGGAGACACTGGTCAGAGAAATAGCAAGCATCGAACTTAAGCTAAAAGAATCCTTTAGGAGTCAGGAATCGCGGGAAGAACTAAAAGCCATAAATGAAATCGAAAGAAACCCAAAGTATTTCTTCTCCTATGCCAAATCAAAATCGAGAACAACGTCCAGTATTGGGCCCCTACTTAAACAAGATGGGTCCTACACAGATGACAGCAAGGAAATGAGTGAGCTACTCAAGTCCCAATATGACTCAGTTTTTAGCAAGCCGCTAACCAGACTGAGAGTCGAAGATCAAAATGAATTTTTTATGAGAGAGCCACAAAATTTGATTAACACAAGCCTATCCGATGTTATCCTGACGCCAAATGACTTCGAACAGGCGATAAATGACATGCCCATGCACTCTGCCCCAGGGCCAGACTCATGGAACTCTGTGTTCATCAAGAACTGCAAGAAGCCCCTATCACGAGCCTTTTCCATCCTATGGAGAGGGAGCATGGACACGGGGGTCGTCCCACAGTTACTAAAAACAACAGACATAGCCCCACTCCACAAAGGGGGCAGTAAAGCAACAGCAAAGAACTACAGACCAATAGCACTAACATCCCATATCATAAAAATCTTTGAAAGGGTCCTAAGAAGCAAGATCACCACCCATCTAGAAACCCATCAGTTACACAACCCAGGGCAACATGGGTTTAGAACAGGTCGCTCCTGTCTGTCTCAACTATTGGACCACTACGACAAGGTCCTAAATGCACTAGAAGACAAAAAGAATGCAGATGTAATATATACAGACTTTGCAAAAGCCTTCGACAAGTGTGACCATGGCGTAATAGCGCACAAAATGCGTGCTAAAGGAATAACAGGAAAAGTCGGTCGATGGATCTATAATTTCCTCACTAACAGAACACAGAGAGTAGTCGTCAACAGAGTAAAGTCCGAGGCAGCTACGGTGAAAAGCTCTGTTCCACAAGGCACAGTACTCGCTCCCATCTTGTTCCTCATCCTTATATCCGACATAGACAAGGATGTCAGCCACAGCACCGTGTCTTCCTTTGCAGATGACACCCGAATCTGCATGACAGTGTCTTCCATTGCAGACACTGCAAAGCTCCAGGCAGACATCAACCAAATCTTTCAGTGGGCTGCAGAAAACAATATGAAGTTCAACGATGAGAAATTTCAATTACTCAGATATGGTAAACATGAGGAAATTAAATCTTCATCAGAGTACAAAACAAATTCTGGCCACAAAATAGAGCGAAACACCAACGTCAAAGACCTGGGAGTGATCATGTCGGAGGATCTCACCTTCAAGGACCATAACATTGTATCAATCGCATCTGCTAGAAAAATGACAGGATGGATAATGAGAACCTTCAAAACTAGGGAGGCCAAGCCCATGATGACACTCTTCAGGTCACTTGTTCTATCTAGGCTGGAATATTGCTGCACACTAACAGCACCTTTCAAGGCAGGTGAAATTGCCGACCTAGAAAATGTACAGAGAACTTTCACGGCGCGCATAACGGAGATAAAACACCTCAATTATTGGGAGCGCTTGAGGTTCCTAAACCTGTATTCCCTGGAACGCAGGAGGGAGAGATACATGATTATATACACCTGGGAAATCCTAGAGGGACTAGTACCGAACTTGCACACGAAAATCACTCACTACGAAAGCAAAAGACTTGGCAGACGATGCACCATCCCCCCAATGAAAAGCAGGGGTGTCACTAGCACGTTAATAGACCATACAATAAGTGTCAGGGGCCCGAGACTGTTCAACTGCCTCCCAGCACACATAAGGGGGATTACCAACAGACCCCTGGCAGTCTTCAAGCTGGCACTGGACAAGCACCTAAAGTCAGTTCCGGATCAGCCGGGCTGTGGCTCGTACGTTGGTTTGCGTGCAGCCAGCAGCAACAGCCTGGTTGATCAGGCGCTGATCCACCAGGAGGCCTGGTCTCAGACCGGGCCGCGGGGGCGTTGACCCCCGGAACTCTCTCCAGGTAAACTCCAGGTTAAGACTAAATCAGGAGAGCTAGTAGGCTCTGAACGACCTTGTGGGAAATTGACTTTCATGGTATTAACTAATGTGACGATTTCTGGAATAAATGTTATACTGTACAGACACCTCACATATTGTTTCATTTTATGAGTGACAACACCGAGTAGAAAAAAAAATTCTAGTGAATATTGTGTGAGCACTGTTTAGAGTATGAATGAACAGCGCGTGAACACTGTGTGAGAGAACGATTTGTGAGTTAAGCTTCAAGGTGATTGCAGCCTACTAAATCAAATTATCAAAGATACAACACACCAGAACTAACATTTCGCTAAAATTGCGTAAAATATATATTAACCTTGAGTTACAGAATTCCAGTAGAAGTGTGGCTGGGACCTGCACTTCCGGAGAACTAAGTCTGTGTACACTAAAACGAACCAGTAAATTGGCACTATTTTGGTACATTATTTAAAGGATAAGTGCACATAAGGTGAGTGGTAGCGTGTGTGTTGTATTTAACAGTAGTCTTTTATTATTCCTGGTGCTGTATAACACGCATACATTTAGTACATTACATAAAGTATATATATAATTGTAGTTACATTATTTAGGATACAGGCAAGGGTTTATGTCTTGGCAGTGTATACACTGTAAAGTAAAAGGACACAAGTGTATACACTATTTGCATTCTGCCCTATTTGTGTGCTGGGGAGGGGGTCGAGTCTCGGCTCCTAGTCCAGCCTCTACTTATATATATATATATATACATACATATATATATATATATATATATATATATATATATATATATATATATATATATATATATATATATATATATATATATATATATATATATATATTTCCTCAAGGGACCACCACACCCTTTTTCCCTTTACGTTGACTAACGCCAAAGGCGCCACCTTTACCTTGCACGTTCTCTGGTATATTACTCGCTGTCCTGGGACCACACGACCCCCAACCCTTGACTTCCGACCATGTCTTTTTCCCAGAACGCTGACCAGCGGTCAAGACATCGTCGGAGTCGGGCGGGTTAGCCGCACGTTTCCTAGAAACAGCATCCGCAGCGTTATCAGGACCTGCATTGTTCTCCGTGTGAACTTCTACCGCAACAGTATGAACTTTCGGACCTTCTACTCCACTTACGTCAATTAACTGATCGACATCCTTTAACTGTGTTCTCTCCTCGTCTGAACACTCCAACGCAGGCACACACGGCACAGAATCGTACTCCTGCGACACTAAATGGTCGCTCAATGTCGATACAATGTTAGCTTCCATTTCAGCATCCTCTCTTGCTTGAGGGCTCTCACGTCCACCATGTTCTACCACATTATGGTTGACCGTTCCAGGTAGAGTCACGCAGGATGACTCCATGAGCATGGCCCGATCCACCTCATCACTCCACGATTTCAGGCGCGGTAAGTCCTTAACTACTTCATCTGCCAGAATCAGACGAGGATCCTCACTATCCGGACGACGACCACGTCCCGTGGGCGGCTGGCGCTTAACGCATTGTGCAGCAATGTGATCCAATGCGCCGCATAGGCGACAAGTTCGTCTCTGTCCAGGATACGTAACATACACCTGGGTACGGAACTCCTCTAGGTTTATGTACGAAGGTATTGGTTGGCGCAGGGACATTTTCAACGAGAAAGACCCTTCCTGCAAACCAGCATAGTGGCCGTCAGACCACCGACCCATAGAAACCTGGTGGATCGTCCCATAGCATTTGAAGGCGTCACGTATGTCAACTTCGTTAGCCGCAAAAGGCACGTTTCGCACACGCACCCACGTATAGTATTGTGAAACGTCGTGTAACTTAACTGTAACTGCTGGGGTGACTTGCCTGCTAACATCCTGATACTGGTTGACAATCTGCTCGTAGGTCTTGGTATCACAAAACTTGACGAAAATCCGGGATAGTCCATTTAAAGCAACGCCACACAAGGATTCACGCTGGATGCCATATATATCGCGGATGATCATCGGCACCAACACATTAATCGATGCGCTGGGGATTGCGCCCTTTATGAGGTCAATACAAACAGTATTAACTCTTCGGCGAAAAACAGTCGCCATTGTTGTTGTCGTCGCAAAGCTCCTCCACCAGGTGTCAGGACAGAGGAAAGACAGCTGACGACCACTCAGCACAGCGTCTGAGCAGGGAATGGAATTATATTATTAATTTGATTTTGTAATGTCAGTTGTGATACAACTAAAGCATGTTACAGCATGTATTTACACATATAAATTTAAAGGAAATATTTACTGGTTAATTGGAGAGATAACGAGATCCAAAGACAAGAAGCAGAGACCAATAGATAATGTTGAAGATTACCACCGCCAGGGGCACCACCACCACCCGGGCGGTCTTCAGGAGGTTTACACTGGATCCTGAGGGAGAGATATTGGCCACTTTGTCTTTTGGTGTCACTCTGATGACTTGGGTGACGTTATCCGGCAGGTGATGTGCCTTCACGTGGAAGAGGATGATGGAGAATAAGAGGAAGATACAGTAGAAGAACCAAACATCTATCATTTTCACGTAGGCAGTCTTGGGAAGGGCATCAGAGGTATTATTGAAGAGTGTGTACAACACCAGCAGCGTCGTCAAGCTTAGTGTAAGGCGATCCTTCATGTAAAACAAGACAGAAGAAATATCAGAATAAACAAACATCTACAATCCAGCAAAGAAGGTAAATTATTTTAAAAATATAGTAACACAGTGAGCACTTGTATCCCAGATATTCCTCTCTCTCTCTCTCTTGATGTCATGAGAATACTTTCGTATTAAGTTGGGACTACTTTTTGAAATTGAGCAAGCATTTATTTACACATGAGTCTCACCCCTTGGTCCTTGGTGTTGAGGAAGAGCGTGGCGTAACCTATAGCGAGAAGCAGAGAAGTGGGAAGGAAAATGCTCACCACAATCATCGTCCATCGTCGCTCCAATCTGTACTCGACCTGCAAGATCAACTTAGCTCAGTAAAGAGTGAGTAGTTTCATATGAAATATTCTCCTACAATGATCATACACTAGTCCCTTTTATGGTGTATATACTAATGGCAATTATCAGATCTCGTCAAAAGAAAATTTGATTGATAGTTGATCTGGCCCCAGAATAGCAAACATCGAACTAAAGCTAGAGGAATCTTACAGGAGTCAAGACATAAATGAAATTGAAAGAAACCCAAAGTATTTTTTCTTATGCCAAATCAAAGTCTAGAACAACATCCAATATCGGGCCCCTACTTAAACGAGACGGGTTCTACACAGATGACAGCAAGGAAATGAGTGAGTTATTCGGGTCCCAATATGATTCGGTTTTTAGCGAGCCGCTAACCAGACTGAGAATCGAAGACCTAAATGAATTTTTTATGAGAGACACAGAATTTGGTAGACACACACCTATCTGATATTATCCTGACGCCAAATGACTTTAAAAAGGCGGTAATTGACATGCCCATGCACTCTGCCCCTGTGTCCCTGCTTCTATGGAGAAGGAGTATGGACACATGGGTCCTCTCACAGCTGCTAGAAATAACAGACATAGCCCCACTCCACAACGGGGGCAGTAAAGCAATAACAAAGGACTACAGACCGATAGCGCTACCGTCCCATATCATAAAAATCTTTGAAAGGGTTCTAAGAAGGAAGAACGCCACCCATCTACATACTCATCAGTTACACAACTCAGGGCAGCATGGGTCTAGAGCAGGTCGCTCCTGTTTGTACCAACTACTGGACCAGTATGACAAGGTCCTGGATGATCTAGAAGACAAACTGAATGCAGATGAAATATACACAGAATTTGCAAAAAAGCTTTGACAAGTGTGATCATGCTGTAATAGCGCACAAAATGCGTGATAAAGGAATAACAGGAAAAGTTAGTAGATGGATCTATAATTTCCTATCAAACAGAACACAAAGAGTAGTAGTCCACAGAATAAAGTCGTCTGAGGCGGCTACGGTGAAAAGCTCTGTTCCACAAGGCACAGTACTCGCTCCCATCTTGTTCCTCATCCTCATATCTGACATAGACAGGGATATAAGCCACAGCTCCGTGTCTTCCTTAGCAGATGACACCCTAATTTGCATGACAGTGTCATCCATTGAAGACACCGCAAGACTCCAGGACTACATCAACTAAATCTTTAAACAGGCCGTAGAAAACAATATGAAGTTCAATGATGAGAAATTTCAATTACTCCGATATGGAAAACGTGAGGAAATTAAAACAACATCGGAGTATAAAACAAATTTCTGCCACACAAAAGAACGAGAAATTTATGTAAAAGACCTGGGAGTGATCATGTCAGATCTCACCTTCAAAGACCATAACAGTGTATCAATCGCATCTGCTAGAAAAATGACAGGATGGATAATGAGAACCTTCAAAACTAGGGATGCCAAGCCAATGATGACACTCTTCAGGTCGCTTGTTCTATCTAGGCTGGAATATTCACGACACACATAACTGAGATAAAACACTTGAATTACTGAGAACGCTTGAAGTTCCTCAACCTGTACTCCCTAGAACGCAGGAGGGAGAGATACATGATTATATGAACTTGGAAAATCCTAGAGGGATTAGTACCAAACTTACACACAAAAATCACTCCCTATGAAAGCAAAAGATTCAGTAGACAATGCAGCATCCCCTCCATGAAAAGCAGGGGCGCCACTAACATGATATGAGACAACACAATAAGTGTCAGGGGTCCAAGACTGTTCAACTGCCTCCCAGCATACATAAGGAGAATTACCAATAGACCCCTGGATGTCTTTAAGCAGGCACTGGACAGGTACCTAAAGTCAGTACCTGACCAGCCGGGCTGTGGTTCGTACGTCGGGTTGCGTGCGGCCAACATTAACAGCCTGGTTGATCAGGCACTGAACGACCCTGAGGCCTGGTCACAGACCGGGCCGCTGGGGCGTTGACCCCCGGAATCCCTCCAGATATACTCCAGGTACACATTAGAAGATCAAAGATCTGTACTGAAACGTCCTAAACTATTTAGTCAGTTGCATATTTTCCCATAATAGAGAAAAGTAAATAAATAAAAATTACTCACTAACAAAACAGCATAACGAGTGTGATTGCTGCCTTGGCGAGTGAGAGTTACTGAACAATCCTTGACAATATACGAAGCTAGCATTCTCTCTTCCAGGTACTCCGCCTTCGCCTGCTTCCTGGAGAAGGTAACCAAATCCTCTCCAACTGTCAGCTGCAGCTGCAAGTTACATCTCTGGGTGTCGAACGGGTAGTAGAATACGTCGAAGGTGCAAACAAAGCTTCCACTGAAAGAAAGAGTGACCTGCTGATTTATATATATATATATATATATATATATATATATATATATATATATATATATATATATATATATATATATATATATATATATATATATATATATATATATATATATATAATATAATATAATGAAAATAAAAAAAATTGGAGTGAGTTAAACAAATAAAGAAAGCCTAGGGAACGAATGGATTTGTCAGTTAAAAACATTGTAGAGGAGTTAGTAGATGGGGAGATGGAGGTATTGGGTAGATGGCGAGAATATTTTGAGGAAGTTTTAAATGTCGACGAAGAAAGGGAGGCGGTAATTTCATGCACTGGCCAGGGAGGTATACCATCTTTTAGAAGTGAAGAAGAGCAGGATGTGAGTGTGGGGGAGGTGCGTGAGGCATTACGTAGAATGAAAGGGGGTACAGCAGCTGGAACTGACGGGATCGGGGTAGAAATGTTAAAAGCAGGGTAAGATATAGTGTTGGAGTGGTTGGTATTTTTGTTTAATAAATGTATGAAAGAGGGGAAGGTACCTAGGGATTGGCGGAGAGCATGTATAGTCCCTTTATATAAAGGGAAAGGGGACAAAAGAGACTAAAAATTATAGAGGAACAAGTTTACTGAGTATACCAGGAACAGTGTACGGTAGGGATATTATTGAAAGAATTAGAGGTAAGACAGAATGTAGAATTGCGGATGAGCAAGGAGGTTTTAGAGTGGGTAGGGGATGTGTAGATCAAGTGTTTACATTGAAGCATATATGTGAACAGTATTTAGATAAAGGTAGGGAAGTTTTTATTGCATTTATGGATTTAGATAAGGCATATGATAGAGTGGATAGGGGAGCAATGTGGCAGATGTTGCAAGTATATGGAATAGGTGGTAAGTTACTAAATGCTGTAAAGAGTTTTTATGAGGATAGTGAGGCTCAGGTTAGGGTGTGTAGAAGAGAGGGAGACTACTTCCCGGTAAAAGTAGGTCTTAGACAGGGATGTGTAATGTCACCATGGTTGTTTAATATATTTATAGATGGGGTTGTAAACGAAGTAAATGCTAGGGTGTTCGGGAGAGGGGTGGGATCAAATTATGGGGAATCAAATACGAAATGGGAATTGACACAGTTACTTTTTGCTGATGATACTGTGCTTATGGGAGATTCTAAAGAAAAATTGCAAAGTTTAGTGGACGAGTTTGGGAGTGTGTGTAAAGGTAGAAAGTTGAAAGTGAACATAGAAAAGAGTAAGGTGATGAGGGTAGCAAATGATTTAGATAAAGAAAAATTGGATATCAAATTGGGGAGGAGGAGTATGGAAGAAATGAATGTTTTCAGATATTTGGGAGTTGACGTGTCAGCAGATGGATTTATGAAGGATGAGGTTAATCATAGAATTGATGAAGGAAAAAAGGTGAGTGGTGCGTTGAGGTACATGTGGAGACGAAAAACGTTATCTATGGAGGCAGAGATGGGAATGTATGAAAGTATAGTAGTACCAACACTCTTATATGGGTGTGAAGCTTGGGTTGTAAATGCTGCAGCGAGGAGGCTGTTGGAGGCAGTGGAGATGTCCTGACTAAGGGCAATGTGTGATGTAAATATTATGCAGAAAATTCAGAGTGTGGAAATTAGGAGAAGGTGTGGAGTTAATAAAATTATTAGTTAGAGGGCTGAAGAGGGGTTGTTGAGGTGTTTTGGTCATTTACAGAGAATGGATCAAAGTAGAATGACATGGAGAGCGTATAAATCTGTAGGGGAAGAAAGGCGGGGTAGGGGTCGTCTTCGAAAAGGTTGGAGGGAGGGGGTAAAGGAGGTTTTGTGGGCGAGGGGCTTGGACTTCCAGCAAACGTGCGTGAGCGTGTTAGATAGGAGTGAATGGAGACGAATGGTATTTGGGACCTGACGAGCTGTTGGAGTGTGTGCAGGGTAATATTTAGTGAAGGGATTCAGGGAAACCGGTTATTTTTATATAGCCGGACTTTAAGTCCTGGAAATGGGAAGTACAATGCCTGCACTTTAAAAGAGGGGTTTGGGATATTGGCAGTTTGAAGGGGTATGTTGTGTATCTTTATACGTATATGCTTCTAAACTGTTGTATTCTGAGCACCTCTGCAAAAATAGTGATTATGTGTGAGTGAGGTGAAAGTGTTGAATGATGATGAAAGTATTTTCTTTTTGGAGATTTCCTTTCTTTTTGGGTCACCCTGCCTCGGTGGGAGACGGCCGACTTGTTGAAAAAAAGAATATATATATATATGTATATATATATATATATATATATATATATATATATATATATATATATATATATATATATATATATATATATATATATATATATATATATATATATATATATGCAGGACAAGTAATGGGGCCCAGTCTAAGGGTAACCGTGGGCGGTGACACCTACGCTACTCTGAGACCTCTCTCCCTGCTTTGGTTGCTCCCTTGCAAAATTGCACAGCTCCTGATGATGCACTGAGAAGTGTGAAAGTACTTGAGCTAAAGATTTCCACCCTCTTTCTCTCCGTGGCTTGTCCTGCACAGTTAAGATCGCCCGTCTGCGATATATATATATATATATATATATATATATATATATATATATATATATATATATATATATATATATATATATATATATACATGATGGGGTCCAATTCTAGTGCAAATTGTGGGACTCAAAGCCTCAGAGATGTGGATAAAAAGACTTCGAGGAAAAATATTTAGATTTCTTTCTGAAGTCATTTGAATATTCCACTTCCCCTACCACCCCATCTGTTTTTTTTTACCAATAGGTGTATTTTATTACATAATATGGTACGAAAAACTTCAAAGATGCATTGCTGGTACAAAATTGACATATACAGTACTTGAAGTTTGAGGGATACATATTGCTATGTTTATCACAGATTACAATGCGAAAAAATCTCATCCAGCTCCTCAGAGCTGGGGCCCGTACCCAGGATACAGCAGGCATTACCCCTCTGAACCTCAGCACTGAGTCGCTGGAACAGAAAACTAGCCGCCCTGGGATCCTTAGTTACTCTGATTAATTTTTTGTCTATATCCTTAAGGAACTAGGCACTCTTTTTCCATGGGCCAAGGGTATCTGAGTCTATGGGAATAAAGATATAATGATGTCCAAGTTCACTGTATTTTCTAAACTTTTGGGACTCCCTGAAGTCGGCAGCTGCCCCTCCTTCCTCCCTGGTGCATTGGTGACAGGTATCAAGTGTGACTGTTTGTAGATGTTGGGGCAACAGGTCTGTTTTCAGAGCCTGTTAGATTATCCCAGATCTTGGCTCCATAGTTTGACCATAGAACAATACTCCTCTCCAGGCTGAGGGACTGACCATCTCAAAACTACGTCTTCTAGGGCGATGGACTGATTACATCGTCTTCATGTCTCTTCAGCTTCTACCATCTTTTCTGTACTCAACTGAAGAAGCTTACTGTTTAGGCAAAACGTTTCGAAAAAAGATACCTAACTGTTGCATATGTGTCTTACCTAACAACATATATATAGCATCAGAAGCGGGCAAGATTCTAATGCTCTGTTTATTCATGTGAGAGATTTTAACCATCCAGTTTATTTAAAAAAGGCTGAGAAAATTATATCAAGCAAGTCCATGGTCAACAGGAATGTAATGGAATCATGTTTCATAAAATATAGTTTTGAAAATAATATGAATATTTCTTATGGTTTACATTAATTAGATTAATTTATAATTAATAAAATTTGGGAAGAATTTAAGGAACATTACATAATTTTTTGGGGTAGAATATAAGCTGTGTTTCAATGATCACTAACTACCTACCTACATCATCATAAAAAGCCAAGTGTTGTCCGGGGGTGGCAGCGAGGTGTAGTCTCGTCCTTATATGCATTCGTGTTAACCTTTTATATTTATAGTTCCTTGATAATGTCAGGAGTCACGAAAACACAATTGGCCACAATAATATAAAATACTGCTCGTTGAACTAGTCCACCAAACAGGGACTAGAATGAAATTAGCCTAGAGCCATCCACACCATCGTGTGTCCTTGGGTAGCGAGTACAACATTCAGTTCTGCTGGATGTGCTACTCTTAAGGATCGTATGGTCCAGTGGATTAGGGCGTCATGTGTTTTCGCCCACCACGAGGCAGGCCAAAGCAGCATGGGTTCGAGTCCTTGGCTAGTGCAGTGTTGTTATTGATCAATACCACTTGTTCGTGGTCACAATAATGTAAAATGCTGCTCGTTGAACTAGTACACCAAACAGGGACTAGAACGAAATTCGCAGGCCAAAGCAGCATGGGTTGTTATTGATCAATACCACTCGTTCGTGGTCACAGTAATATATATATATATATATATATATATATATATATATATATATATATATATATATATATATATATATATACAAAATCAGTCAGTAATATCAGTCATAATTCTAAAGCATATACATATACTGCATAAAATTAACTTTGAAGGAGACTTTGGAAATAGAGTAACATTCCTTATTTTCAAGTTTCTAGTGAACACACCTGAAGTGCTGTTGTTGCACGATCGAAGCTGAAGAACCCACGTACACAGTATCTGTGGATAACAACTGTGAATGTGAGATGTACAAAATTAAGTTGTTAGGTTAGGTAATGAAAGGTTTGTCAGGAAACAGGACAAGTGTTTCCTCACACGAGTCATAGTCAGATGATGACCCTCCGTTGGAGCTTTTGGTCATCTGACCGAGGCCTTCCGCTGGCTTACCGCTCTAGCCCTTTAAAAATTATGCTCTTAGTTATATCCACTTTTTTTAAGTTGTTAAAAAGCTTTAACGAGTTTTTAAAATGGGTCTCAGGTTTATAAATGAAAAATATTATAATTCTCAGAAGATAATCATATTTTTAAATAGACAAGAATGTTTGATATCACCTTTGTTGACTAACATCTTTTTTGAATCAGATTTACAAGTTAATAATAAGGAGTTAGATACGTGGTATTAAAAGATAATGAATCTAATATAGAGTGTTTGTTGTCACAGTTGTTGTTTGCTAATGATAGTAATTTGGTGAGATTCAGAAGAGAAACTGGAGAAGTTGATGGAGGATTTAATTAATAAAGTGTTCTCATGAAAATAAATTGAAAATGTGAAAAGAAAAGTGCAGCGTTAAGAAAGTAAACAGAATTCGAAGTATATATTACCTCAGATTTTAAGGATATATAGAGCATGGACTGAGTGAATATACTTAAATACTTGAAAGATAAGTTGACGTACAGAATAATGAGAAAAAAAGTAACAGGATTGTTGAGGACGCTAAAAATAAGGAAACTGAAATGTGTATAAAGACAGTGTATAATATTACAGTGACGGGGATTTTGCATGGCTATGATGTGTAATTTTTTAGAAGAATGAAAGAAGTGCAAATGTTGTGTATGAGATCAGTTTGTGATATAAATACAATGGAAAGACTTAATGAGTGGAAAAAATAAAAGTATGTTAGAATAAGAGTGATAAGTAATGAATAAACGAAGGGCTGCTGAGATGATTTGATTATGTAGAAATACTTATGCCAGATAGGCTGATAATGGTATGGTAATTGTGTACCTTGCCCAAAATTTACCAAGAGTAATTAGCTCACTCTCTGGAAAGGTTAGGTAAGATTCGTCAGGAAAGAGGACTAGTGTTTCCTGACGCGGGTCTTAGTCATATGATGACCCACTACTGGAGTTTTTGGTCACCTGATCGAGACCTACCGCTGGCTCACCGATCCATCCCTTTAAAAAACAAAATGAGTTTATGGTGACCCGCAGAAGACTATGTTAATGTTAAAAATCTCCTTGTTTAATAGAGCACTGCACCTCAGTCAACCTCGTAAGTTCACGGGTTGAAAGTCACGGGTTGAAAGTCACGGTTTAAGTTAACTGTTAATTCTATATAGAAGGACCAGTCTCAAAATGTGAATATAAAATAAAAGATTGATAAGTTGCTGTTGTAGAGAACTATGGATATGTCCTAATGTAGGCTTCCTTTAACTCTTCGTCTGATGTAGGCTTCCTTTAACTCTTCGTCTGATGTAGGCTTCCTTTAACTCTTCGTCTGATGTAGGCTTCCTTTAACTCTTCGTCTAATGTAGGCTTCCTTTAACTCTTCGTCTGATGTAGGCTTCCTTTAACTCTTCGTCTAATGTAGGCTTCCTTTAACTCTTCGTCTAATGTAGGCTTCCTTTAACTCTTCGTCTAATGTAGGCTTCCTTTAACTCTTCGTCTAATGTAGGCTTCCTTTAACTCTTCGTCTAATGTAGGCTTCCTTTAACTCTTCGTCTAATGTAGGCTTCCTTTAACTCTTCGTCTAATGTAGGCTTCCTTTAACTCTTCGTCTAATGTAGGCTTCCTTTAACTCTTCGTCTAATGTAGGCTTCCTTTAACTCTTCGTCTAATGTAGGCTTCCTTTAACTCTTCGTCTAATGTAGGCTTCCTTTAACTCTTCGTCTAATGTAGGCTTCCTTTAACTCTTCGTCTAATGTAGGCTTCCTTTAACTCTTCGTCTAATGTAGGCTTCCTTTAACTCTTCGTCTGATGTAGGCTTCCTTTAACTCTTCGTCTGATGTAGGCTTCCTTTAACTCTTCGTCTAATGTAGGCTTCCTTTAACTCTTCGTCTGATGTAGGCTTCCTTTAACTCTTCGTCTGATGTAGGCTTCCTTTAACTCTTCGTCTAATGTAGGCTTCCTTTAACTCTTCGTCTGATGTAGGCTTCCTTTAACTCTTCATCTAATGTAGGCTTCCTTTAACTCTTCGTCTGATGTAGGTTTCCTTTAACTCTTCGTCTGATGTAGGCTTCCTTTAACTCTTCGTCTAATGTAGGCTTCCTTTAACTCTTCGTCTGATGTAGGCTTCCTCTAACTCTTCGTCTGATGTAGGCTTCCTTTAACTCTTCATCTAATGTAGGCTTCCTTTAACTCTTCGTCTAATGTAGGCTTCCTTTAACTCTTCGTCTGATGTAGGCTTCCTTTAACTCTTCGTCTGATGTAGGCTTCCTTTAACTCTTCGTCTAATGTAGGCTTCCTTTAACTCTTCGTCTAATGTAGGCTTCCTTTAACTCTTCGTCTAATGTAGGCTTCCTTTAACTCTTCATCTAATGTAGGCTTCCTTTAACTCTTCGTCTAATGTAGGCTTCCTTTAACTCTTCGTCTAATGTAGGCTTCCTTTAACTCTTCATCTAATGTAGGCTTCCTTTAACTCTTCATCTAATGTAGGCTTCCTTTAACTCTTCATCTAATGTAGGCTTCCTTTAACTCTTCGTCTGATGTAGGCTTCCTTTAACTCTTCGTCTGATGTAGGCTTCCTTTAACTCTTCGTCTAATGTAGGGTTCCTTTAACTCTTCGTCTAATGTAGGCTTCCTTTAACTCTTCGTCTGATGTAGGCTTCCTTTAACTCTTCGTCTAATGTAGGCTTCCTTTAACTCTTCGTCTAATGTAGGCTTCCTTTAACTCTTCATCTAATGTAGGCTTCCTTTAACTCTTCGTCTAATGTAGGCTTCCTTTAACTCTTCGTCTGATGTAGGCTTCCTTTAACTCTTCATCTAATGTAGGCTTCCTTTAACTCTTCGTCTGATGTAGGTTTCCTTTAACTCTTCGTCTGATGTAGGCTTCCTTTAACTCTTCGTCTAATGTAGGCTTCCTTTAACTCTTCGTCTGATGTAGGCTTCCTTTAACTCTTCGTCTGATGTAGGCTTCCTCTAACTCTTCGTCTGATGTAGGCTTCCTTTAACTCTTCATCTAATGTAGGCTTCCTTTAACTCTTCGTCTGATGTAGGCTTCCTTTAACTCTTCATCTAATGTAGGCTTCCTTTAACTCTTCGTCTGATGTAGGTTTCCTTTAACTCTTCGTCTAATGTAGGCTTCCTTTAACTCTTCGTCTGATGTAGGCTTCCTTTAACTCTTCGTCTAATGTAGGCTTCCTTTAACTCTTCGTCTGATGTAGGCTTCCTTTAACTCTTCGTCTGATGTAGGCTTCCTTTAACTCTTCGTCTGATGTAGGCTTCCTTTAACTCATCGTCTAATGTAGGCTTCCTTTAACTCTTCGTCTGATGTAGGCTTCCTTTAACTCTTCTTCTGATGTAGGCTTCCTTTAACTCTTCGTCTAATGTAGGCTTCCTTTAACTCTTCGTCTGATGTAGGCTTCCTTTAACTCTTCATCTAATGTAGGCTTCCTTTAACTTTTCGTCTGATGTAGGTTTCCTTTAACTCTTCGTCTGATGTAGGCTTCCTTTAACTCTTCGTCTGATGTAGGCTTCCTTTAACTCTTCGTCTAATGTAGGCTTCCTTTAACTCTTCGTCTGATGTAGGCTTCCTCTAACTCTTCGTCTGATGTAGGCTTCCTTTAACTCTTCATCTAATGTAGGCTTCCTTTAACTCTTCGTCTGATGTAGGTTTCCTTTAACTCTTCGTCTGATGTAGGCTTCCTTTAACTCTTCGTCTGATGTAGGCTTCCTTTAACTCTTCGTCTAATGTAGGCTTCCATTAACTCTTCGTCTAATGTAGGCTTCCTTTAACTCTTCGTCTAATGTAGGCTTCCTTTAACTCTTCATCTAATGTAGGCTTCCTTTAACTCTTCGTCTAATGTAGGCTTCCTTTAACTCTTCGTCTAATGTAGGCTTCCTTTAACTCTTCATCTAATGTAGGCTTCCTTTAACTCTTCATCTAATGTAGGCTTCCTTTAACTCTTCGTCTGATGTAGGCTTCCTTTAACTCTTCGTCTGATGTAGGCTTCCTTTAACTCTTCGTCTAATGTAGGCTTCCTTTAACTCTTCGTCTAATGTAGGCTTCCTTTAACTCTTCGTCTGATGTAGGCTTCCTTTAACTCTTCGTCTAATGTAGGCTTCCTTTAACTCTTCGTCAAATGTAGGCTTCCTTTAACTCTTCATCTAATGTAGGCTTCCTTTAACTCTTCGTCTAATGTAGGCTTCCTTTAACTCTTCGTCTGATGTAGGCTTCCTTTAACTCTTCATCTAATATAGGCTTCCTTTAACTCTTCGTCTGATGTAGGTTTCCTTTAACTCTTCGTCTGATGTAGGCTTCCTTTAACTCTTCGTCTGATGTAGGCTTCCTTTAACTCTTCGTCTGATGTAGGCTTCCTTTAACTCTTCGTCTGATGTAGGCTTCCTCTAACTCTTCGTCTGATGTAGGCTTCCTTTAACTCTTCATCTAATGTAGGCTTCCTTTAACTCTTCGTCTGATGTAGGTTTCCTTTAACTCTTCGTCTAATGTAGGCTTCCTTTAACTCTTCGTCTGATGTAGGCTTCCTTTAACTCTTCGTCTAATGTAGGCTTCCTTTAACTCTTCGTCTAATGTAGGCTTCCTTTAACTCTTCGTCTAATGTAGGCTTCCTTTAACTCTTCATCTAATGTAGGCTTCCTTTAACTCTTCGTCTAATGTAGGCTTCCTTTAACTCTTCGTCTAATGTAGGCTTCCTTTAACTCTTCATCTAATGTAGGCTTCCTTTAACTCTTCATCTAATGTAGGCTTCCTTTAACTCTTCGTCTGATGTAGGCTTCCTTTAACTCTTCGTCTGATGTAGGCTTCCTTTAACTCTTCGTCTAATGTAGGCTTCCTTTAACTCTTCGTCTAATGTAGGCTTCCTTTAACTCTTCGTCTGATGTAGGCTTCCTTTAACTCTTCGTCTAATGTAGGCTTCCTTTAACTCTTCGTCTAATGTAGGCTTCCTTTAACTCTTCATCTAATGTAGGCTTCCTTTAACTCTTCATCTAATGTAGGCTTCCTTTAACTCTTCGTCTGATGTAGGCTTCCTTTAACTCTTCGTCTAATGTAGGCTTCCTTTAACTCTTCGTCTAATGTAGGCTTCCTTTAACTCTTCGTCTGATGTAGGCTTCCTTTAACTCTTCGTCTAATGTAGGCTTCCTTTAACTCTTCGTCTAATGTAGGCTTCCTTTAACTCTTCATCTAATGTAGGCTTCCTTTAACTCTTCGTCTAATGTAGGCTTCCTTTAACTCTTCGTCTGATGTAGGCTTCCTTTAACTCTTCGTCTAATGTAGGCTTCCTTTAACTCTTCGTCTAATGTAGGCTTCCTTTAACTCTTCATCTAATGTAGGCTTCCTTTAACTCTTCGTCTAATGTAGGCTTCCTTTAACTCTTCATCTAATGTAGGCTTCCTTTAACTCTTCGTCTAATGTAGGCTTCCTTTAATTCTTCATCTAATGTAGGCTTCCTTTAACTCTTCGTCTAATGTAGGCTTCCTTTAACTCTTCGTCTAATGTAGGCTTCCTTTAACTCTTCATCTAATGTAGGCTTCCTTTAACTCTTCATTTAATGTAGGCTTCCTTTAACTCTTCGTCTAATGTAGGCTTCCTTTAACTCTTCATTTAATGTAGGCTTCCTTTAACTCTTCGTCTAATGTAGGCTTCCTTTAACTCTTCATCTAATGTAGGCTTCCTTTAACTCTTCATCTAATGTAGGCTTCCTTTAACTCTTCGTCTAATGTAGGCTTCCTTTAACTCTTCATCTAATGTAGGCTTCCTTTAACTCTTCGTCTAATGTAGGCTTCCTTTAACTCTTCGTCTAATGTAGGCTTCCTTTAACTCTTCGTCTAATGTAGGCTTCCTTTAACTCTTCGTCTAATGTAGGCTTCCTTTAACTCTTCGTCTAATGTAGGCTTCCTTTAACTCTTCGTCTAATGTAGGCTTCCTTTAACTCTTCATTTAATGTAGGCTTCCTTTAACTCTTCGTCTAATGTAGGCTTCCTTTAACTCTTCATCTAATGTAGGCTTCCTTTGACTCTTCGTCTAATGTAGGCTTCCTTTAACTCTTCGTCTAATGTAGGCTTCCTTTAACTCTTCGTCTAATGTAGGCTTCCTTTAACTCTTCGTCTAATGTAGGCTTCCTTTAACTGTTCGTCTAATGTAGGCTTCCTTTAACTCTTCATCTAATGTAGGCTTCCTTTAACTCTTCATTTAATGTAGGCTTCCTTTAACTCTTCGTCTAATGTAGGCTTCCTTTAACTCTTCATCTAATGTAGGCTTCCTTTAACTCTTCGTCTAATGTAGGCTTCCTTTAACTCTTCGTCTAATGTAGGCTTCCTTTAACTCTTCGTCTAATGTAGGCTTCCTTTAACTCTTCATCTAATGTAGGCTTCCTTTAACTCTTCGTCTGATGTAGGCTTCCTTTAACTCTTCGTCTGATGTAGGCTTCCTTTAACTCTTCGTCTAATGTAGGCTTCCTTTAACTCTTCGTCTAATGTAGGCTTCCTTTAACTCTTCGTCTAATGTAGGCTTCCTTTAATCTTCATCTAATGTAGGCTTCCTTTAACTCTTCGTCTAATGTAGGCTTCCTTTAACTCTTCGTCTAATGTAGGCTTCCTTTAACTCTTCATCTAATGTAGGCTTCCTTTAACTCTTCATCTAATGTAGGCTTCCTTTAACTCTTCGTCTAATGTAGGCTTCCTTTAACTCTTCGTCTGATGTAGGCTTCCTTTAACTCTTCGTCTAATGTAGGCTTCCTTTAACTCTTCGTCTAATGTAGGCTTCCTTTAACTCTTCGTCTGATGTAGGCTTCCTTTAACTCTTCGTCTAATGTAGGCTTCCTTTAACTCTTCGTGTAATGTAGGCTTCCTTTAACTCTTCATCTAATGTAGGCTTCATTTAACTCTTCGTCTAATGTAGGCTTCCTTTAACTCTTCGTCTGATGTAGGCTTCCTTTAACTCTTCGTCTAATGTAGGCTTCCTTTAACTCTTCGTCTAATGTAGGCTTCCTTTAACTCTTCATCTAATGTAGGCTTCCTTTAACTCTTCGTCTAATGTAGGCTTCCTTTAACTCTTCATCTAATGTAGGCTTCCTTTAACTCTTCGTCTGATGTAGGCTTCCTTTAACTCTTCATCTAATGTAGGCTTCCTTTAACTCTTCGTCTAATGTAGGCTTCCTTTAACTCTTCGTCTAATGTAGGCTTCCTTTAACTCTTCATCTAATGTAGGCTTCCTTTAACTCTTTGTCTAATGTAGGCTTCCTTTAACTCTTCATCTAATGTAGGCTTCCTTTAACTCTTCGTCTAATGTAGGCTTCCTTTAACTCTTCGTCTAATGTAGGCTTCCTTTAACTCTTCATCTAATGTAGGCTTCCTTTAACTCTTCATTTAATGTAGGCTTCCTTTAACTCTTCGTCTAATGTAGGCTTATTTAACTCTTCATTTAATGTAGGCTTCCTTTAACTCTTCGTCTAATGTAGGCTTCCTTTAACTCTTCATCTAATGTAGGCTTCCTTTAACTCTTCATCTAATGTAGGCTTCCTTTAACTCTTCGTCTAATGTAGGCTTCCTTTAACTCTTCATCTAATGTAGGCTTCCTTTAACTCTTCGTCTAATGTAGGCTTCCTTTAACTCTTCGTCTAATGTAGGCTTCCTTTAACTCTTCGTCTAATGTAGGCTTCCTTTAACTCTTCGTCTAATGTAGGCTTCCTTTAACTCTTCGTCTAATGTAGGCTTCCTTTAACTGTTCGTCTAATGTAGGCTTCCTTTAACTCTTCATCTAATGTAGGCTTCCTTTAACTCTTCATTTAATGTAGGCTTCCTTTAACTCTTCGTCTAATGTAGGCTTCCTTTAACTCTTCATCTAATGTAGGCTTCCTTTAACTCTTCGTCTAATGTAGGCTTCCTTTAACTCTTCGTCTAATGTAGGCTTCCTTTAACTCTTCGTCTAATGTAGGCTTCCTTTAACTCTTCATCTAATGTAGGCTTCCTTTAACTCTTCGTCTGATGTAGGCTTCCTTTAACTCTTCGTCTGATGTAGGCTTCCTTTAACTCTTCGTCTAATGTAGGCTTCCTTTAATTCTTCGTCTAATGTAGGCTTCCTTTAACTCTTCGTCTAATGTAGGCTTCCTTTAACTCTTCATCTAATGTAGGCTTCCTTTAACTCTTCGTCTAATGTAGGCTTCCTTTAACTCTTCGTCTAATGTAGGCTTCCTTTAACTCTTCATCTAATGTAGGCTTCCTTTAACTCTTCATCTAATGTAGGCTTCCTTTAACTCTTCGTCTAATGTAGGCTTCCTTTAACTCTTCGTCTGATGTAGGCTTCCTTTAACTCTTCGTCTGATGTAGGCTTCCTTTAACTCTTCGTCTGATGTAGGCTTCCTTTAACTCTTCATTTAATGTAGGCTTCCTTTAACTCTTCGTCTAATGTAGGCTTCCTTTAACTCTTCATTTAATGTAGGCTTCCTTTAACCCTTCGTCTAATGTAGGCTTCCTTTAACTCTTCATCTAATGTAGGCTTCCTTTAACTCTTCATCTAATGTAGGCTTCCTTTAACTCTTCGTCTAATGTAGGCTTCCTTTAACTCTTCATTTAATGTAGGCTTCCTTTAACTCTTCGTCTAATGTAGGCGTCCTTTATCTCTTCATCTAATGTAGGCTTCCTTTAACTCTTCGTCTAATGTAGGCTTCCTTTAACTCTTCGTCTAATGTAGGCTTCCTTTAACTCTTCGTCTAATGTAGGCTTCCTTTAACTCTTCATCTAATGTAGGCTTCCTTTAACTCTTCGTCTAATGTAGGCTTCCTTTAACTCTTCGTCTAATGTAGGCTTCCTTTAACTCTTCATCTAATGTAGGCTTCCTTTAACTCTTCATCTAATGTAGGCTTCCTTTAACTCTTCGTCTGATGTAGGCTTCCTTTAACTCTTCGTCTGATGTAGGCTTCCTTTAACTCTTCGTCTAATGTAGGGTTCCTTTAACTCTTCGTCTAATGTAGGCTTCCTTTAACTCTTCGTCTGATGTAGGCTTCCTTTAACTCTTCGTCTAATGTAGGCTTCCTTTAACTCTTCGTCTAATGTAGGCTTCCTTTAAATCTTCATCTAATGTAGGCTTCCTTTAACTCTTCGTCTAATGTAGGCTTCCTTTAACTCTTCGTCTGATGTAGGCTTCCTTTAACTCTTCATCTAATGTAGGCTTCCTTTAACTCTTCGTCTGATGTAGGTTTCCTTTAACTCTTCGTCTGATGTAGGCTTCCTTTAACTCTTCGTCTAATGTAGGCTTCCTTTAACTCTTCGTCTGATGTAGGCTTCCTTTAACTCTTCGTCTGATGTAGGCTTCCTCTAACTCTTCGTCTGATGTAGGCTTCCTTTAACTCTTCATCTAATGTAGGCTTCCTTTAACTCTTCGTCTGATGTAGGCTTCCTTTATCTCTTCATCTAATGTAGGCTTCCTTTAACTCTTCGTCTGATGTAGGTTTCCTTTAACTCTTCGTCTAATGTAGGCTTCCTTTAACTCTTCGTCTGATGTAGGCTTCCTTTAACTCTTCGTCTAATGTAGGCTTCCTTTAACTCTTCGTCTGATGTAGGCTTCCTTTAACTCTTCGTCTGATGTAGGCTTCCTTTAACTCTTCGTCTGATGTAGGCTTCCTTTAACTCATCGTCTAATGTAGGCTTCCTTTAACTCTTCGTCTGATGTAGGCTTCCTTTAACTCTTCGTCTGATGTAGGCTTCCTTTAACTCTTCGTCTAATGTAGGCTTCCTTTAACTCTTCGTCTGATGTAGGCTTCCTTTAACTCTTCATCTAATGTAGGCTTCCTTTAACTTTTCGTCTGATGTAGGTTTCCTTTAACTCTTCGTCTGATGTAGGCTTCCTTTAACTCTTCGTCTGATGTAGGCTTCCTTTAACTCTTCGTCTAATGTAGGCTTCCTTTAACTCTTCGTCTGATGTAGGCTTCCTCTAACTCTTCGTCTGATGTAGGCTTCCTTTAACTCTTCATCTAATGTAGGCTTCCTTTAACTCTTCGTCTGATGTAGGTTTCCTTTAACTCTTCGTCTGATGTAGGCTTCCTTTAACTCTTCGTCTGATGTAGGCTTCCTTTAACTCTTCGTCTAATGTAGGCTTCCTTTAACTCTTCGTCTAATGTAGGCTTCCTTTAACTCTTCGTCTAATGTAGGCTTCCTTTAACTCTTCATCTAATGTAGGCTTCCTTTAACTCTTCGTCTAATGTAGGCTTCCTTTAACTCTTCGTCTAATGTAGGCTTCCTTTAACTCTTCATCTAATGTAGGCTTCCTTTAACTCTTCATCTAATGTAGGCTTCCTTTAACTCTTCGTCTGATGTAGGCTTCCTTTAACTCTTCGTCTGATGTAGGCTTCCTTTAACTCTTCGTCTAATGTAGGCTTCCTTTAACTCTTCGTCTAATGTAGGCTTCCTTTAACTCTTCGTCTGATGTAGGCTTCCTTTAACTCTTCGTCTAATGTAGGCTTCCTTTAACTCTTCGTCTAATGTAGGCTTCCTTTAACTCTTCATCTAATGTAGGCTTCCTTTAACTCTTCGTCTAATGTAGGCTTCCTTTAACTCTTCGTCTGATGTAGGCTTCCTTTAACTCTTCATCTAATATAGGCTTCCTTTAACTCTTCGTCTGATGTAGGTTTCCTTTAACTCTTCGTCTGATGTAGGCTTCCTTTAACTCTTCGTCTGATGTAGGCTTCCTTTAACTCTTCGTCTGATGTAGGCTTCCTTTAACTCTTCGTCTGATGTAGGCTTCCTCTAACTCTTCGTCTGATGTAGGCTTCCTTTAACTCTTCATCTAATGTAGGCTTCCTTTAACTCTTCGTCTGATGTAGGTTTCCTTTAACTCTTCGTCTAATGTAGGCTTCCTTTAACTCTTCGTCTGATGTAGGCTTCCTTTAACTCTTCGTCTAATGTAGGCTTCCTTTAACTCTTCGTCTAATGTAGGCTTCCTTTAACTCTTCGTCTAATGTAGGCTTCCTTTAACTCTTCATCTAATGTAGGCTTCCTTTAACTCTTCGAGTAATGTAGGCTTCCTTTAACTCTTCGTCTAATGTAGGCTTCCTTTAACTCTTCATCTAATGTAGGCTTCCTTTAACTCTTCATCTAATGTAGGCTTCCTTTAACTCTTCGTCTGATGTAGGCTTCCTTTAACTCTTCGTCTGATGTTGGCTTCCTTTAACTCTTCGTCTAATGTAGGCTTCCTTTAACTCTTCGTCTAATGTAGGCTTCCTTTAACTCTTCGTCTGATGTAGGCTTCCTTTAACTCTTCGTCTAATGTAGGCTTCCTTTAACTCTTCGTCTAATGTAGGCTTCCTTTAACTCTTCATCTAATGTAGGCTTCCTTTAACTCTTCATCTAATGTAGGCTTCCTTTAACTCTTCGTCTGATGTAGGCTTCCTTTAACTCTTCGTCTAATGTAGGCTTCCTTTAACTCTTCGTCTAATGTAGGCTTCCTTTAACTCTTCGTCTGATGTAGGCTTCCTTTAACTCTTCGTCTAATGTAGGCTTCCTTTAACTCTTCGTCTAATGTAGGCTTCCTTTAACTCTTCATCTAATGTAGGCTTCCTTTAACTCTTCGTCTAATGTAGGCTTCCTTTAACTCTTCGTCTGATGTAGGCTTCCTTTAACTCTTCGTCTAATGTAGGCTTCCTTTAACTCTTCGTCTAATGTAGGCTTCCTTTAACTCTTCATCTAATGTAGGCTTCCTTTAACTCTTCGTCTAATGTAGGCTTCCTTTAACTCTTCATCTAATGTAGGCTTCCTTTAACTCTTCGTCTAATGTAGGCTTCCTTTAATTCTTCATCTAATGTAGGCTTCCTTTTACTCTTCGTCTAATGTAGGCTTCCTTTAACTCTTCGTCTAATGTAGGCTTCCTTTAACTCTTCATCTAATGTAGGCTTCCTTTAACTCTTCATTTAATGTAGGCTTCCTTTAACTCTTCGTCTAATGTAGGCTTCCTTTAACTCTTCATTTAATGTAGGCTTCCTTTAACTCTTCGTCTAATGTAGGCTTCCTTTAACTCTTCATCTAATGTAGGCTTCCTTTAACTCTTCATCTAATGTAGGCTTCCTTTAACTCTTCGTCTAATGTAGGCTTCCTTTAACTCTTCATCTAATGTAGGCTTCCTTTAACTCTTCGTCTAATGTAGGCTTCCTTTAACTCTTCGTCTAATGTAGGCTTCCTTTAACTCTTCGTCTAATGTAGGCTTCCTTTAACTCTTCGTCTAATGTAGGCTTCCTTTAACTCTTCGTCTAATGTAGGCTTCCTTTAACTCTTCGTCTAATGTAGGCTTCCTTTAACTCTTCATTTAATGTAGGCTTCCTTTAACTCTTCGTCTAATGTAGGCTTCCTTTAACTCTTCATCTAATGTAGGCTTCCTTTGACTCTTCGTCTAATGTAGGCTTCCTTTAACTCTTCGTCTAATGTAGGCTTCCTTTAACTCTTCGTCTAATGTAGGCTTCCTTTAACTCTTCGTCTAATGTAGGCTTCCTTTAACTGTTCGTCTAATGTAGGCTTCCTTTAACTCTTCATCTAATGTAGGCTTCCTTTAACTCTTCATTTAATGTAGGCTTCCTTTAACTCTTCGTCTAATGTAGGCTTCCTTTAACTCTTCATCTAATGTAGGCTTCCTTTAACTCTTCGTCTAATGTAGGCTTCCTTTAACTCTTCGTCTAATGTAGGCTTCCTTTAACTCTTCGTCTAATGTAGGCTTCCTTTAACTTTCCATCTAATGTAGGCTTCCTTTAACTCTTCGTCTGATGTAGGCTTCCTTTAACTCTTCGTCTGATGTAGGCTTCCTTTAACTCTTCGTCTAATGTAGGCTTCCTTTAACTCTTCGTCTAATGTAGGCTTCCTTTAACTCTTCGTCTAATGTAGGCTTCCTTTAACTCTTCATCTAATGTAGGCTTCCTTTAACTCTTCGTCTAATGTAGGCTTCCTTTAACTCTTCGTCTAATGTAGGCTTCCTTTAACTCTTCATCTAATGTAGGCTTCCTTTAACTCTTCATCTAATGTAGGCTTCCTTTAACTCTTCGTCTAATGTAGGCTTCCTTTAACTCTTCGTCTGATGTAGGCTTCCTTTAACTCTTCATCTAATGTAGGCTTCCTTTAACTCTTCGTCTAATGTAGGCTTCCTTTAACTCTTCGTCTGATGTAGGCTTCCTTTAACTCTTCGTCTAATGTAGGCTTCCTTTAACTCTTCGTGTAATGTAGGCTTCCTTTAACTCTTCATCTAATGTAGGCTTCATTTAACTCTTCGTCTAATGTAGGCTTCCTTTAACTCTTCGTCTGATGTAGGCTTCCTTTAACTCTTCGTCTAATGTAGGCTTCCTTTAACTCTTCGTCTAATGTAGGCTTCCTTTAACTCTTCATCTAATGTAGGCTTCCTTTAACTCTTCGTCTAATGTAGGCTTCCTTTAACTCTTCATCTAATGTAGGCTTCCTTTAACTCTTCGTCTGATGTAGGCTTCCTTTAACTCTTCATCTAATGTAGGCTTCCTTTAACTCTTCGTCTAATGTAGGCTTCCTTTAACTCTTCGTCTAATGTAGGCTTCCTTTAACTCTTCATCTAATGTAGGCTTCCTTTAACTCTTTGTCTAATGTAGGCTTCCTTTAACTCTTCATCTAATGTAGGCTTCCTTTAACTCTTCGTCTGATGTAGGCTTCCTTTAACTCTTCGTCTAATGTAGGCTTCCTTTAACTCTTCATCTAATGTAGGCTTCCTTTAACTCTTCATTTAATGTAGGCTTCCTTTAACTCTTCGTCTAATGTAGGCTTCCTTTAACTCTTCATTTAATGTAGGCTTCCTTTAACTCTTCGTCTAATGTAGGCTTCCTTTAACTCTTCATCTAATGTAGGCTTCCTTTAACTCTTCATCTAATGTAGGCTTCCTTTAACTCTTCGTCTAATGTAGGCTTCCTTTAACTCTTCATCTAATGTAGGCTTCCTTTAACTCTTCGTCTAATGTAGGCTTCCTTTAACTCTTCGTCTAATGTAGGCTTCCTTTAACTCTTCGTCTAATGTAGGCTTCCTTTAACTCTTCGTCTAATGTAGGCTTCCTTTAACTCCTCGTCTAATGTAGGCTTCCTTTAACTGTTCGTCTAATGTAGGCTTCCTTTAACTCTTCATCTAATGTAGGCTTCCTTTAACTCTTCATTTAATGTAGGCTTCCTTTAACTCTTCGTCTAATGTAGGCTTCCTTTAACTCTTCATCTAATGTAGGCTTCCTTTAACTCTTCGTCTAATGTAGGCTTCCTTTAACTCTTCGTCTAATGTAGGCTTCCTTTAACTCTTCGTCTAATGTAGGCTTCCTTTAACTCTTCATCTAATGTAGGCTTCCTTTAACTCTTCGTCCGATGTAGGCTTCCTTTAACTCTTCGTCTGATGTAGGCTTCCTTTAACTCTTCGTCTAATGTAGGCTTCCTTTAACTCTTCGTCTAATGTAGGCTTCCTTTAACTCTTCGTCTAATGTAGGCTTCCTTTAACTCTTCATCTAATGTAGGCTTCCTTTAACTCTTCGTCTAATGTAGGCTTCCTTTAACTCTTCGTCTAATGTAGGCTTCCTTTAACTCTTCATCTAATGTAGGCTTCCTTTAACTCTTCATCTAATGTAGGCTTCCTTTAACTCTTCGTCTAATGTAGGCTTCCTTTAACTCTTCGTCTGATGTAGGCTTCCTTTAACTCTTCGTCTGATGTAGGCTTCCTTTAACTCTTCGTCTGATGTAGGCTTCCTTTAACTCTTCATTTAATGTAGGCTTCCTTTAACTCTTCGTCTAATGTAGGCTTCCTTTAACTCTTCATTTAATGTAGGCTTCCTTTAACCCTTCGTCTAATGTAGGCTTCCTTTAACTCTTCATCTAATGTAGGCTTCCTTTAACTCTTCATCTAATGTAGGCTTCCTTTAACTCTTCGTCTAATGTAGGCTTCCTTTAACTCTTCATTTAATGTAGGCTTCCTTTAACTCTTCGTCTAATGTAGGCGTCCTTTATCTCTTCATCTAATGTAGGCTTCCTTTAACTCTTCGTCTAATGTAGGCTTCCTTTAACTCTTCGTCTAATGTAGGCTTCCTTTAACTCTTCGTCTAATGTAGGCTTCCTTTAACTCTTCGTCTAATGTAGGCTTCCTTTAACTGTTCGTCTAATGTAGGCTTTCTTTAACTCTTCATCTAATGTAGGCTTCCTTTAACTCTTCATTTAATGTAGGCTTCCTTTAACTCTTCGTCTAATGTAGGCTTCCTTTAACTCTTCATCTAATGTAGGCTTCCTTTAACTCTTCGTCTAATGTAGGCTTCCTTCAACTCTTCGTCTAATGTAGGCTTCCTTTAACTCTTCGTCTAATGTAGGCTTCCTTTAACTTTTCATCTAATGTAGGCTTCCTTTAACTCTTCGTCTAATGTAGGCTTCCTTTAACTCTTCGTCTAATGTAGGCTTCCTTTAACTCTTCGTCTAATGTAGGCTTCCTTTAACTCTTCGTCTAATGTAGGCTTCCTTTAACTCTTCGTCTAATGTAGGCTTCCTTTAACTCTTCATCTAATGTAGGCTTCCTTTAACTCTTCGTCTAATGTAGGCTTCCTTTAACTCTTCGTCTGATATAGGCTTCCTTTAACTCTTCGTCTAATGTAGGCTTCCTTTAACTCTTCGTGTAATGTAGGCTTCCTTTAACTCTTCGTGTAATGTAGGCTTCCTTTAACTCTTCGTCTAATGTAGGCTTCCTTTAACTCTTCGTGTAATGTAGGCTTCCTTTAACTCTTCGTCTAATGTAGGCTTCCTTTAACTCTTCATTTAATGTAGGCTTCCTTTAACTCTTCGTCTAATGTAGGCTTCCTTTAACTCTTCATCTAATGTAGGCTTCCTTTAACTCTTCTTCTAATGTAGGCTTCCTTTAACTCTTCGTCTAATGTAGGCTTCCTTTAACTCTTCATCTAATGTAGGCTTCCTTTAACTCTTCGTCTAATGTAGGCTTCCTTTAACTCTTCGTCTAATGTAGGCTTCCTTTAACTCTTCGTCTAATGTAGGCTTCCTTTAACTCTTCGTCTAATGTAGGCTTCCTTTAACTCTTCGTCTAATGTAGGCTTCCTTTAACTCTTCGTCTAATGTAGGCTTCCTTTAACTCTTCATTTAATGTAGGCTTCCTTTAACTCTTCGTCTAATGTAGGCTTCCTTTAACTCTTCATCTAATGTAGGCTTCCTTTGACTCTTCGTCTAATGTAGGCTTCCTTTAACTCTTCGTCTAATGTAGGCTTCCTTTAACTCTTCGTCTAATGTAGGCTTCCTTTAACTCTTCGTCTAATGTAGGCTTCCTTTAACTGTTCGTCTAATGTAGGCTTCCTTTAACTCTTCATCTAATGTAGGCTTCCTTTAACTCTTCATTTAATGTAGGCTTCCTTTAACTCTTCGTCTAATGTAGGCTTCCTTTAACTCTTCATCTAATGTAGGCTTCCTTTAACTCTTCGTCTAATGTAGGCTTCCTTTAACTCTTCGTCTAATGTAGGCTTCCTTTAACTCTTCGTCTAATGTAGGCTTCCTTTAACTCTTCATCTAATGTAGGCTTCCTTTAACTCTTCGTCTGATGTAGGCTTCCTTTAACTCTTCGTCTGATGTAGGCTTCCTTTAACTCTTCGTCTAATGTAGGCTTCCTTTAACTCTTCGTTTAATGTAGGCTTCCTTTAACTCTTCGTCTAATGTAGGCTTCCTTTAACTCTTCATCTAATGTAGGCTTCCTTTAACTCTTCGTCTAATGTAGGCTTCCTTTAACTCTTCGTCTAATGTAGGCTTCCTTTAACTCTTCATCTAATGTAGGCTTCCTTTAACTCTTCATCTAATGTAGGCTTCCTTTAACTCTTCGTCTAATGTAGGCTTCCTTTAACTCTTCGTCTGATGTAGGCTTCCTTTAACTCTTCGTCTAATGTAGGCTTCCTTTAACTCTTCGTCTAATGTAGGCTTCCTTTAACTCTTCGTCTGATGTAGGCTTCCTTTAACTCGTCGTCTAATGTAGGCTTCCTTTAACTCTTCGTGTAATGTAGGCTTCCTTTAACTCTTCATCTAATGTAGGCTTCATTTAACTCTTCGTCTAATGTAGGCTTCCTTTAACTCTTCGTCTGATGTAGGCTTCCTTTAACTCTTCGTCTAATGTAGGCTTCCTTTAACTCTTCGTCTAATGTAGGCTTCCTTTAACTCTTCATCTAATGTAGGCTTCCTTTAACTCTTCGTCTAATGTAGGCTTCCTTTAACTCTTCATCTAATGTAGGCTTCCTTTAACTCTTCGTCTGATGTAGGCTTCCTTTAACTCTTCATCTAATGTAGGCTTCCTTTAACTCTTCGTCTAATGTAGGCTTCCTTTAACTCTTCGTCTAATGTAGGCTTCCTTTAACTCTTCATCTAATGTAGGCTTCCTTTAACTCTTTGTCTAATGTAGGCTTCCTTTAACTCTTCATCTAATGTAGGCTTCCTTTAACTCTTCGTCTAATGTAGGCTTCCTTTAACTCTTCGTCTAATGTAGGCTTCCTTTAACTCTTCATCTAATGTAGGCTTCCTTTAACTCTTCATTTAATGTAGGCTTCCTTTAACTCTTCGTCTAATGTAGGCTTCCTTTAACTCTTCATTTAATGTAGGCTTCCTTTAACTCTTCGTCTAATGTAGGCTTCCTTTAACTCTTCATCTAATGTAGGCTTCCTTTAACTCTTCATCTAATGTAGGCTTCCTTTAACTCTTCGTCTAATTTAGGCTTCCTTTAACTCTTCATCTAATGTAGGCTTCCTTTAACTCTTCGTCTAATGTAGGCTTCCTTTAACTCTTCGTCTAATGTAGGCTTCCTTTAACTCTTCGTCTAATGTAGGCTTCCTTTAACTCTTCGTCTAATGTAGGCTTCCTTTAACTCTTCGTCTAATGTAGGCTTCCTTTAACTGTTCGTCTAATGTTGGCTTCCTTTAACTCTTCATCTAATGTAGGCTTCCTTTAACTCTTCATTTAATGTAGGCTTCCTTTAACTCTTCGTCTAATGTAGGCTTCCTTTAACTCTTCATCTAATGTAGGCTTCCTTTAACTCTTCGTCTAATGTAGGCTTCCTTTAACTCTTCGTCTAATGTAGGCTTCCTTTAACTCTTCGTCTAATGTAGGCTTCCTTTAACTCTTCATCTAATGTAGGCTTCCTTTAACTCTTCGTCTGATGTAGGCTTCCTTTAACTCTTCGTCTGATGTAGGCTTCCTTTAACTCTTCGTCTAATGTAGGCTTCCTTTAACTCTTCGTCTAATGTAGGCTTCCTTTAACTCTTCGTCTAATGTAGGCTTCCTTTAACTCTTCATCTAATGTAGGCTTCCTTTAACTCTTCGTCTAATGTAGGCTTCCTTTAACTCTTCGTCTAATGTAGGCTTCCTTTAACTCTTCATCTAATGTAGGCTTCCTTTAACTCTTCATCTAATGTAGGCTTCCTTTAACTCTTCGTCTAATGTAGGCTTCCTTTAACTCTTCGTCTGATGTAGGCTTCCTTTAACTCTTCGTCTGATGTAGGCTTCCTTTAACTCTTCGTCTGATGTAGGCTTCCTTTAACTCTTCATTTAATGCAGGCTTCCTTTAACTCTTCGTCTAATGTAGGCTTCCTTTAACTCTTCATTTAATGTAGGCTTCCTTTAACCCTTCGTCTAATGTAGGCTTCCTTTAACTCTTCATCTAATGTAGGCTTCCTTTAACTCTTCATCTAATGTAGGCTTCCTTTAACTCTTCGTCTAATGTAGGCTTCCTTTAACTCTTCATTTAATGTAGGCTTCCTTTAACTCTTCGTCTAATGTAGGCGTCCTTTATCTCTTCATCTAATGTAGGCTTCCTTTAACTCTTCGTCTAATGTAGGCTTCCTTTAACTCTTCGTCTAATGTAGGCTTCCTTTAACTCTTCGTCTAATGTAGGCTTCCTTTAACTCTTCGTCTAATGTAGGCTTCCTTTAACTGTTCGTCTAATGTAGGCTTCCTTTAACTCTTCATCTAATGTAGGCTTCCTTTAACTCTTCATTTAATGTAGGCTTCCTTTAACTCTTCGTCTAATGTAGGCTTCCTTTAACTCTTCATCTAATGTAGGCTTCCTTTAACTCTTCGTCTAATGTAGGCTTCCTTTAACTCTTCGTCTAATGTAGGCTTCCTTTAACTCTTCGTCTAATGTAGGCTTCCTTTAACTTTTCATCTAATGTAGGCTTCCTTTAACTCTTCGTCTAATGTAGGCTTCCTTTAACTCTTCGTCTAATGTAGGCTTCCTTTAACTCTTCGTCTAATGTAGGCTTCCTTTAACTCTTCGTCTAATGTAGGCTTCCTTTAACTCTTCGTCTAATGTAGGCTTCCTTTAACTCTTCATCTAATGTAGGCTTCCTTTAACTCTTCGTCTAATGTAGGCTTCCTTTAACTCTTCGTCTGATATAGGCTTCCTTTAACTCTTCGTCTAATGTAGGCTTCCTTTAACTCTTCGTGTAATGTAGGCTTCCTTTAACTCTTCGTGTAATGTAGGCTTCCTTTAACTCTTCGTCTAATGTAGGCTTCCTTTAACTCTTCGTGTAATGTAGGCTTCCTTTAACTCTTCGTCTAATGTAGGCTTCCTTTAACTCTTCGTGTAATGTAGGCTTCCTTTAACTCTTCGTGTGCTACCTCATAATTAGTGAGCTTGGCTCTGTGATCCTAAGTTAAAGGAACAACTGTCACAAACATCCTGGGATATGGAAGATTGTCACAATTATCCATAGACGTCTTGGAAGGACAATTAATATCTACAACTTCCCACGAGGAAGAACTGGCTTTTTGCATTTACCTCACCTAATAAATGATAATTGTTCTCTATTATATTTTAAAATGAAGATTTTTAACAAAATGTTTAACTTTTTAATACTCTAGTCTCTAGAGACTTACCATTTTTCATGGATTGTTTTTTCTCTTAGTCAATTATCTAACAACTAAAATTATTATTATAATCAAAACCAAGCACTAAACCCACAAGGGTTATACAGCGCTGCCTAACAACTATAAGCAGGGGTTGAATAATAACGCAATAGTGCCCAAGAAACAGGAAATATGCTTATTCTAATAAAGAGGCAGATACCGGGAGCCAAATGGTAGGAAAGTGGCTGGTAATGCTAAGTGTTGTTGTGTACGGCGATTGTTAAGGGATATCTGGGGAAGTTATGGTAATGTACTCCTAGTAATTTGATGAGTAAAATTATAATGTGTCTTCTCGACTCTCAGAAAACTTCTGTGGATTTATGAAAACAGTTTAACATCATACATATATATGAGCGTGAATGATCAATAAATTGGCATTATCCCAGCGTCCGACTCCTCTGAGTAGCAGTTCCGGATTCACGGCCTCCTACCTTCTCGAGTCACCAGGGAGAACGCCTAAGTGTTGCAAATGTGTGGAATAGTTTTTTTTTAAGGCTGTTATCCCCCATGATGATGATAATAATAATAATAATAATAATAATAATAATAATAATAATAATAATAATAATAATAATAATAATAATAATTTAAGGCTGTTAGGATTTCTTATGAATGATACTCAGGTTTGGATATGTAGGAGGGAGGTGGAGCATTTAAAAGTAAAAATAGGATTTATTGAAGTACTATATGAAGCTACTGTGGTTATTTAATGTGTTCCAGAAGGGGACACTGCAGAAGATATATATATGTCGTGCCGAATAGGTAAAATGACTCAACTAGCAAGAACTCATTTAAAATTAAGTCTTTTCTAAAATTTTCTCTTAAACGTTTAAAGATATATTTTTTCATTTATGTAATGTAAAAATTAATAGTTTTGTACCAAAAGAACCTTAGAAAACTTACCTGAACCTAACGAAAAAAAATACATTTCATTGTGTTTGTTTATTATTAAATTATTGTAAAAGTATCTAAAATATATTTAGTTGGGTTAAGCTAAAATAAATTGTTCTTGTTATAATAAGGTTAAGTAAGTTTTCTAAGATTCTTTTGGTGCAAAATTATAAATTTTTACATTAACATCAATGAAAAAAATATATCTTTAAACGTATAAGAGAAAATTTTAGAAAAGACTTAATTTTAAATGAGTTCTTGCTAATTGACCAGTTTTACCTATTAGGCACAACACACACACACACACACACACACACACACACACTCACACTCACACTCACACACACACACACACACACACACACACATACACACACACACACACACACACACACACACACACACACACACACACACACTCTCTCTCTCTCACACACACACACACACACTCACACACACACACTCACACATACACACACTCACACACACACACACACACACACACACACACACACACACACACACACACACACACACACACACACACACACATATATATATATATATATATATATATATATATATATATATATATATATATATATATATATATATATATATATATATATATACAAGATTGATGAAAACTTACCCATATTTGCATCGTTGAAATCCACTTCGAGCGGTGAATTAGTCATTTTGAGGAAAAGTTCTTCTTTGATCAATCTTATATTACCATCATGGACGTTTAGAAATCTAATAACTGGCCTCCAAATACTTTTCTCGTCTGAAGGAGAAAGTCGATTCATTTCCATTGCATTCTTCAGGTTAAGGTACCTGAGCCTTGCATCTTTCCAAGTTACCACGATATTAATTTCCAGATCGATGAATCTTTTCACGTCATTGATGCTGAGAAACCGTAGGATCTGGACAAGTGATTCTAATTCCACAGCGTTGTTGCTATTTAAATTATCTGGAGGACTCACCGACCGATAACTGTTGGGCAGTTTAACCAGAGAACAGTCTTCTTCGTCAGAGAAATCAGGACAGTTGTCTACAGCATTACACCTCTGTTCCTTGGGAATACAATCACCATTATTACAAGTAAATTCAGAATTATTACAGGCAGAGAGAGACAGCAAAATCATCGTATTTTCACGGTAATCACAAAGCTCTGCACCAATTGTCCAATTGTATTTACCAAGTGGATATGATTTTACAGATGGTAATGACACAGTTGCTAAACTTTCATTCGTTACGATATTTTTAAATACCCAAATTCTCGGTTTAGACATGTATATCATAAATCCATAATATCCGTGAAAATATGGTTTTCCATTGACGTAGCCAAGAATTTCGTAAAAGGTTTCCCTTTCCCGTTTTAGACATAAACCTCTCAACCGAAGAGTGCGGTTTAGGTTCTTGATGCATGGTACGCAGGTCTCGTAGTCTAATGAACACATTGCATCATTGAGAAGTCCATTATCTCGGTTCATATAGGCACAATTCTCAGTCGTGTTTCCGTTGGGCTGTCTATGATTAAACTGTACCTCTTTAACTGTTTCATTGTTAGAAATCTTCCGCCATACTCCTTCCTCGTCTTCATCTGTTAATCCGACCCAGAGGATAAGACCTGATGTGCACACGTCTTTAAATAGTGAAGATTTGTTGAACAGTTGTGTGTTTTCATCACGTGATGATGGACCAAACATGTCACTGCCGAGTCGCTGACACAAAATAAGAGATTCTTTGTGATTTCGATTCTCAGGGAAGATAACAAAGTCATTTGTTTTCTGGCACAATATGGAGAGCTTTTCTTGCGAGACAGTTGCACCAAATACTTCAACTTCATCCGTATCTGAGGAAAAGACATTCCCACTACCAAGCTTTCTACACTTTGCTATCTCCTCTACTTCAGTCTGATTTAAACTCCTGTTCCAGATGTTGACCTGAGCGATATGACCACGGAATACCTGATCCTTTTCAAAGCCACCTCCTAACGTGTCTTGGTCTTGACCCAGGATAAGGGTAGAATTGAGTGAAAGCAATACTTCCTCCGTTCTCAGTGGCCCTTGTATGAACTCAGCGCCATCAACGAAGGCTCGGTAATGTCCCAAAGTGAAGATGTGACAATAATGACTCCACTGATGGAGCAACAATTCTGTCTTGAAGTCCGGAAACCCTTGTTGGAGGAATTCATTGTAATAGATATTGATCTCCTCGCCTCGTCGAACTGGAGAAAATATTAAAAGTTTATTGTAACATACTGCATCTTTATATTAACTCTTTTTTATAATTAATTTATAATAAACTCTTCTTAGGATTAATATTTATAATAATTTCATACATACATTCATATGTACGTTTGCACACTTTTATGTACATAAATACATACATTAGAACTTAATAAAAGAATAGCAGCACAGTAGACAACCTGCCCTCAACTATTTGTCTAACCTGATTTTATAGTTACCTAAAATATTTTTTTCATTAACACTGTTTAGTTTAGGTTAGTTATGTTAGGCTAGTTAGGTTAGGTTAGATTAGTTTTATATGTTAGGTTAAGGTAAGATAGGCTAGGTTACCATACCACGGGCGGGATTGAACCCGCGGTCAAAGAGTCTCAAAACTCCAGACCTTCGCGTTAGCCACTGGACCAGCTAGCCACAATAAGATTCGTCCAACTAGGTATATTTCTAGTTTTATATGTTTGGTTAGGTTAGTTTCAGGTTGGGTTAGGATAGGTTAAGTTAGGTTAGGTTAGGTTGGTTTCTTATTCCTTTTGTAAATTTGAGTTTATCTAGTTTGAATGTTCTGTTGCAAGTACTGCATCTTTTTTTTTAAATATCTTCAGCACCATTTTCATTATTCTTCTGTATTCCCACGATTATAAATTCCCACGATTATAAATCTTTTGTTCTCTTATATGTTTATCTTCCTCTTCTCTTTGTTAAATTCTGCTTGTAATTGACGACAAAGTTGCTTTTAACATCCAGAAGACATCGCTGATAATCGTCTAAGCATTTAACTAACTGTTTAGAAGGCTGAGGAAGCTTTTATTTGAACTTTTTAAAATGTGTTCAAATGTGGCTATTTCAGAACAAATCAAGAGTAATTTGAGTTCCTAAGATAAAGATTAAAAACTAGAGTTCATGATAATTTTAAAGTATGTACTTATGCAAAAGCTTCCTGCTATCACTGCCTCATAGAGGCAATGATAGCAGGAGGAAAAGGTTCATGAGGGAAGTATTGAGAAAGGATTCCAAATGATATTTTCTTTTATGTATACAGTGGCGATTTTATTAGGTTTACTACTGTTGAAAATGGTATAAAACACCGACAAGTTGAAGATTAAGACACATGTGCAACAGTTGAGTATGTTTATTAATGAAAAGTTTCACCTACACAGTAGACTTCTTCAGTTAAATATTGAGGAAGCTGGAGATGTAAAATAAATAAAGATTTAATCAGTCCATCAAGCTTAGAGAAAAAGGATTTGAGGTGGTCAGTCCCTCGGCCTGGAGAAGGGTTCAACTCCATAATCTGGACCGATATGAAACTGAATCAAGAGAACGGTGTCTTAATACTGTCAAAGGTTGAGTGGAAGGTCTCAAAGACGTTGTAAGGGACGGGATGCAGTAGTGGAAGTAAGAAGACAGGTCCCTCTAGAGTCCAACCCTTCTCACTCATAGCTAGTATATACGCGATGAAGAATGAAAGATGTTCACTTTACCAAGATACTGTTGTGCTGCAGTGTCTGACAGTGTTGTTGAAAATGGTATAAAATACCGACAAATTGAAGAGTAAGACTGACCACCTCAGATCCTTTTTCTCCAAGGTTGATGGACTGATTACATCATCTTTATTTCACTACTACGCCTGCTTTCACTGTATTTAACTGAAGAAGCCTACTGTGTAGGCGAAACGTCCCATCAATAAAGACACCCGACCGTTGCACATGTGTCTTAATCATCAGGTTTATTACTGTTTATACAAGGATATATCTTGGGTAAACGCAACATCCCAAATTCGCTAGCTTGGAGAACGGCCTGAGACCAGCCTCATGCCAGTTGACGTCGTGTGAAGGTAGGCTGCACACACCAGTCTTGGCTGAAGTGCTAATAACCTCGTAGCTGAAGCAACTTAAACAAGAAAGAAATGAAGTCTGGGTTAAGCCATTAATTACCCCGTGAAGGTCGCAGCTCTACTTTTAACACTACCTTCATCTTGTTCACCTCTGCCCTACCAATATGATAAACTGCAACTTGATGGATGGTGAAGCAAGCTGAAACTAAATCCATCTTGTGGCTTGTGAATTTCTGCACTCACAGAGGTTATATGGCATAAGGGTGAAGACGTGTTAATAGTGTGTACCAACACTCAGACTCTCATTGGCAGTGGTTTGGCTCCTGCCCAATATTCTGGTGGATATTTACGCTTTACCGTAGTAAAAGTTCATAAAGTATTGCTGAGCCTGATTTCAAAACAATTATTATTCTTGTGGTCTCTCATGGTTGCTGCTACTTCTTGGGATGTACAGTTTCTTCTGTTGTGATAGTTGTATTCAGACGTGTCATGCCATTTTGAAAGCAGAAACTTCATGTCTCTAATTATATGCCTTGAAGATCCAGGTAGAACTACTTGGTTTAATGTTTTATGGGCCTTACCTCATCACATATGCGAAGGTTTTGGGTGTACTTATATTGGACTATAAGAAATGTGCTTAGTCTTTAGCGTCCTCATTATTATTATAATCAAGGATTATGCAGCGCCTGTGGGGGGGGGGGGGTTTAAGGTATTCAGGGTCAATTCAGGTAACCGGAGCACAGATCCTATTCCCTAGATCAAGAGCCCTTCACCAGCATCAAGGAACTTTCCTTGAGGGGTGTAGCGTCCTCAGCTCACATACTGAGGATCCGGGATCGATCCCCGGCACGGGTAAAAAGATGGGAATGTACTTTGTAGAAATGAAGATTATTTTTATTATCATCATTATTATTATAGATACCTAGCCTTTAATATAAGATTAAAATGAATTTTACGGAATATAATGCTTCATGAGGTGTGGCAAAGAACCAAAAATACTCACAAACAAGGATAACGTTGGCTATGATGTCGTTGACCGCCAGGGAGACGTGTGGCTCCCGGGAGGAGAAGCTGGAGGGTCTGATGCGGTAACACACACTCACTTCTCCAGAGTCCTGGTACGTCTGTCAGAGGTATGTATGGAAAATTTTGTTCCTAATTTTTCAAAATTATAATGTATAATTTTCTATGATGTAAATAAGTGTAAACTGTGTTGCTGTTGGTTCAAAATTAATTTGCGAGTTTAAAAGGAACCAGCAGACGAGAGAGTCGGGTAGAGAGGGAGTTGGCCATATTGGAAATATGGTGAAAGGTAACCGACTAATGGAATCGATCTTCATCGAGGATAAACTAGAGCGAAACGGCCTCAGATGAACAGAAAATAATGCGGTGACGCCCTACATTGCGAACTGGGAAGAAATATAGTAGATAAATAGTGAAATACTGAAAGACGCCATACTGAATTTGAATTTGTGTAGGCACTTTGTAATTTGTGCCAGAAAATTCCGCGGTCTCCGAGGCTTAATGGGGAAATGGCCTCAAAAATTGTAATGGAAATTTAAAATTAGGGGCCTGCTAAGAAAATTAAGGAGAAAAAATTGGCAGGACATTCAGGAATTCGAATGAATGGGGGAAGATAAAGGATGCATTTATCAGCACCCACAGCTAAGTAAACCGTCTTTTTTTTATTTAGAGCTAGCTGGCCAGTTTGGTTTCTATGTAGTAAGGCAGGTTGTGGGTGATCCATCTGCTTCAAGTGATCTCCAGAGGAAACTGGTAAGTAGTAATAATAACCATTTGTCTGCCATTATACTGTTTGAATATTTGTGTAACTCCTGCCCCCTCGTTCAACAAGTCAAACCCAACTCATACAGTCCACCTTAATTTCAGTTATACCAAAATTATTGGTTATGTTTCTTATGTAATATATAATTTTAGGTCCCTTTTTTGTGTAAGAATATAGTGAGGATTGTGGGTACGGAGGGGACGCTTTCCTGCGACCTATGGGTACGGAGGGGACGCTTTCCTGCGACCTATGGGTACGGAGGGGACGCTTTCCTCCGACCTAAAGTCTAAAAATCCCGCATATCTCAGACGTTCAACAAAATGTAAGTAATGTATCTTAGTTACATTCTAGCCAAATTACTCATATGAACGTAAAAGTGAGGATCATGTAAGTAATTTATTTCTCACAGTATGTATAATTTATAGAAATGAAGAGGTACCCCGCCTATTATCCAATAACAACAGTGTTTAGAACATCAAAAAGAGATCTAGATTGGTTAAAGTAGTGTTTAATTCTACTGAGTGACATAGTTGTGTACTAAGGTTTAGTAAATTATCATATACTAGTGTATGTAACATTGTCAACTGGGCACCTGTAAGATTTCTTGTTATCAGAAACTCACGTGGGATTTAGCCCTGATACATATATTGGCTAGTCTTGCCAAATAAATTATTGTAACTTTCATTTCCCGAGGGAATGACACAAACAGGCTTCAAGGGGACAATATTGGGGGAAATAAAATATAATAAAATAGGAACGATGAAAGGTTCCTAGTGATTTTCTTTTTTAAAGTGTCAAACCATCAACTGACTTGACATATTTCCCACTACAGCCTCTTTATTCAGAAGGACCATCTCTGACGGATTTCATTCTCTCTGTGAAACTCCCGATCATAAGTTAAGTGAGGTAAGTGCAACTTATTGAGTTATTAAAGCAATGTTTCTTCCCCCCCCCCCCCCAGGGGCTTCGTCAAGCCAATACACGTATAGTATTGGCCTCAGAAAATCCATGGTGAGCAGAATGTTGCCTTATAAAAAAGTCTCATTAAGTTGTATATGTATACATTCATCTAACTATTGTTGGTATTTTCAGTAATTATATATCAGCTAAGTATTTAGAGAATTATATGATGGAGAAATACGGACAGAGTAGCAATGCATGCAACATTGCCAAATATATTTCTGGTTGGCATTTTTTTTTAAATTTACATGAAGTGATGAATCTTTGTGGACTATTTAGTGTAAGAGGTGTTGGAGGCTCGATCCTCCGCCTGCTAATAGCAAGAGAAAAGTTCTACTGTCGCAGTTAGGCTTTCCCAGCTTATAACTCAGTAAAAGTGAAGAAGACGTGTGAACATCACCTTCAAGAAGTTATATCATTCTGAGAAAAGTTTACACTGGCCATTACTTTGAAGAAGAGGTTACATTGGACATACCTTGAGGGAGAGGTTACATTTGACATTACCTTGAAAGAAAGGTTACACTGGACATTACTTTAAGCGAGAAGTTTACATTGGACATCACCTTGAGGGAGAGGTTATATTGGACATTACCTTGAAAGAAAGGTTACACTGGACATTACTTTGAGCGAGAAGTTTACATTGGACATCACCTTGAGGGAGAGGTTACAGTGGACATTACCTTGAAAGAAAGGTTACACTGGACATTACTTTGAGTGAGAGGTTACATTAAACATCACCTTGAGGGAGAGGTTACATTGGACATTACTTTGAGTGAGAAGTTACATTGGACATCACCTTATGGGAGAGGTTACACTGGACATCACCTTGAGTGAGAGGTTACATTAAACATCACCTTGAGGGAGAGGTTATAGCGGAGGAAGACCTCAGTGCTGGGGGGTGTCCACATGTCATTCTGCAGTCCATATACCTTCACCTGTGGGCTCCAACCAACGTTCTCATCATTATTTTGTTGAGCCGTCCATTCACCACCAGCTGAAGGTAAAATATGGTTCGATATTTCACAAAAGTGAGTTATTACATAAGTATTTTAGTCAGTGTTTCTTGCAGTAAACAAAGACAAGAAACACAGGAAGAGAAACATTATATATTGTTATAAAATAATATTATTTCTTAGTCGGGCGGTGAGACCTTAGGCTGTGTTTGCCAATTTGTTTCAAAGGGGAGGGGCTGAATCTTAGCTGTTAACCTCACCTTTTAATGTTTGTCGACCAGCATTACTAGTACCCGTTTTATTGAACCCTATTATACCTACTCTTAAAACTGTGTATAGAATTTGCGTTCATTTACACAAAATTCATTCTAACGATGACTTAAAATTTTGAAATTTTGAATGAAACATTTACTGCAAATAACTTCACTTTTTCTAATAGATATAATAATGTACAAATTCCAAACACATCCTGAGGTTACATGACTAGTCTCATCCAAATATTTCACGTTGTCTTTAACACTCTTGCTCATCTAACAAGGTTATAGTTAAGTGGAAATCTAATTCACCATTTCCTTTTCTTGATATTTATATTTATGTTCACTTCTCTGAGACTAGCATAGTGGCAACACACTTATTTCCATTCCTACCCTGTTCTTGGACCCGGCCATCAGCATGACCGTGGCTTCAAGGCATCGCAGCCTGAAGTCACCAAGAACCAACTTGTATCTATGGGACAATATTTGGATTTACAGTAACCACGAGAGCTCCCTGCTTAGTGTTACTCTTTTTATCTTGCATTTTTGCAGCTATATCATAGTAGTTAGGGTATTTTTTATTTTTAGAAGCATTATAGCAGATGGTATGTGCTTGTCCAAATACATAGAAACGAGTGTCAAAGAGAACAGAGAGTTATTCAACACTCGGCTATAACCTTTGTTTATTGCCTTGTGTTTATGTTAAAATGTAGCTGATTTCTTCAAGAAATTCTAATATTTGCATTAAAACACCTGTTTTATACTTTGCGGAGCTTGTTCAAGGATGCAGCACTCATGTGGTCATGTTCCAGAGCATATTGCCTATATCTTGCCATAATTACTTGAATTGAGCACCTCATACTACATTAACTACAATACCTACACCCATTATTAAAACCACATTCTTTTGTTAATTTTCCGTGAATTTCTTCTGTTTCTTATCTTCTGGACATTTCGGACTTGCAATGTTCCAATAGTTGAGACTGACTTTGAAAATTAAGTAATATTCCTGACAGTGGGAGCTATAACTTTACACACATAACACGCACGTAGGTGACTGAAGCTTATGGTCCGACTTGAGCCATTACCTAGCCACTTGGACCATTAACTAGTCACTTGGATCATTAACTAGCCACTTGGACCATTAACTAGTCACTTGGATCATTAACTAGCCACTCGGATCATTGACTAATCACTTGGATTATTAACTAGTGAATTGGATCATTAACTAGTCACTTGCATCATTAATTAGTCACTTGTTAATGATCCAAGTCAGAAAGAAACGTGGTCATAAGTTTGTTTGGTACACCTGTGTTATCTGTGTATTGTTCCATTCCCGGTATTGTGCCTATTTATTCTTTAGCGCCTATAACAATGAGTGATATGTATGTGGACTTGACCTACACTCTCCTCGACCTCCTTCATAAACTACCTTCTACACACTAAAATAAACCAAAATATTACTCTGAGAACATTAAGCTGCCACTATTGTTTTGAAAATAATATAATATTGTGAATGGGTACTTTGTCCTCCAAGAAGCTCGGAAATATATATGTGATACGAGATTAATAATTTTTGAGAAAATAATTTATTAGACTCAGTAACTACTATCATTCTGTATTATGTAATTAGAGAAAGACATGGAGATTGTAACAAACTATTTCTACTATAGCTTGCATTTCCTTTTAGGATCGTTTTTTTGTTTCTAGATTTAGTTCTTCTAGATCCTCTACATTAATAATTCCAAATGGCGTGAAAAAACATAGAAAATCAATATTTAATAAAGATAATGACTCAGTATGATAATGTTATGTTTCCTTCCTTGATGCGAGTGAAGGGATCTTGATCCAGGAAATTACGTCTATCCTTCCCTTCCTTATGAATATTATGATAATAATTATTGTCACAGGACATTTTCAGCTGAAATGAGCCATGTCATTATGATTACTGGTTGTAAATGGTCTGGTGATACCAACAAACTGTGGGAAAGGACATTTGTGTACAGTTCAGGATATTTATTAAAGGAAACGTTTCCTTTAATAAATGTCTTGTACATGATTGTCCTTTTTCCACATTATGGCTAATGTTAACGATGTGCTGGAAAAAAACTGCCAGACTGTCTTGTGCGTATCAATAATCACAAGCTGATTAAAATATATCTGGATTTATCTGGAGAGAGTTCCGGGGGTCAACGCCCCCGCGGCCCGGTCTGTGACCAGGCCTCCTTAGGTCAGTGTCCCAGGATGCGACCCACACCAGTCGAGGCACCTCTGTGACCACAAATGCAAGTTTTTACAGACGAATCTCCAGCTAGCGTGGCCGTGACGAACTCTAGCTCAAGTCCCTTCACTGCCGTCAACACGTCAACATGTTGACGGCAGTGAAGGGACTTGAGCTAGAGTTCGTCACGGCCACGCTAGCTGGAGATTCGTCTGTAAAAACTTGCATTTGTGGTCACAGAGGTGCCTGTGCTGACCTTCCTATGGTGTAGAAATATACCTAGTTGGATAAATCTTATTGTGGCTAGCTGGTCTAGTGGCTAACGCGACGGGCTGGAGTTTTGAGACTCTATGACCGCGGGTTCAATCCCGGCCGGGGGTATGGTTTGTTTGCAATCGTGTCATTACGATTTCTTAAGTCATGTTGACGGCAGTGAAGGGACTTGAGCTAGAGTTCGTCACACCAGTCGACTAACACCCAGGTACCCATTTTACTGATGGGGAACATAGACAACAGGTGGAAAGAAACACGTCCAATGTTTCTACTCTGGCTGGGAATCGAACCCAGGCCCTCACCGTGTGAAGCGAGAGCGTTAACCACCAGGCCACCAGAGCCACCTATAGTACAAAATATATGTAAATGCTCAAAATCTATGAATCGGCTATGACGGCTTTACGATCAGATTTCAGCATCTGACAGGGACAGTGTGAACCTAGCCTTTCATATTTAAATTCATGACCTTGGAGGGGGAGCGCTAAATCCATAAGGGTTATATAGAGCCTGGGGAAAACAGGAGGTAATTTGATTCGATCCAGGTCCAGTTCTTAAAATCGAGAGCCACTCACTGGCGTCAAGGAACCTCCCTGAAGGAAACTTAAGGCACATGGAATAGGAGGAGAAATTTTTTCCTGGGTAGAGGCATGGCTGACAAATAGGCAGCAGAGAGTTTGCATAAATGGGGAGAAATCAGAATGGGGGCACGTCACAAGCGGTGTTCCTCAGAGGTCAGTGTTGGGCCCGTTGTTGTTCACAATTTACATAAACGACATAGATGAGGGAATAAATAGCGACATAAGCAAATTTGCTGATGACACCAAAATAGGCCGTCCAATTCATTCTAATGAGGACATTAGAGCACTCCAGGATGATTTGAATAGACTGATGCAATGGTCGGAAAAGTGGCAGATGCAGTTTAATATTGACAAATGCAAAGTTCTAAATGTTGGACAGTTAAATAACCATGCCACATATAAACTAAATAATGTAGATCATGTGGGCAATTTTCCGCGCGCGCTCAACCGAAAATCGAAAAATTATGGAAATTGAGTTATATATACCAAAAAATAGCTTAACTCTTTGGCAACACAATGGTACAATAATCAATGTTCTAAGACGTTTCTACAAGAAATTATAGTCATTTATATCAGGTATGGTAACGACGATGTAGGTAGCGCGTCTGTTCTCAACCCAAGTATTTTTTGGAATTTTTTCCTTGTTTTTTATTGCTTTTTCTTTGCATTATTCTTTCTAATATAATAATTGATTATTTGGCATCATATAAGAGTAGTGGAGCTTATCAATAGACGTCTAGCCTATCAGGAAGCACCTAGGTACACTCGGCAGTGCTCCCTCTCCAGATGGTGCCAGGTGAAATCACTTCATTATTACGTTTATATCAGCTTATATATCAACTATACGGCTTATTTATCTATCAGAATTGATCTAATATGATATAATAAACACTATAAATAACAAACAAACATGTTATATACTCTAGACTGAATAAAATAGGCCATAATATAGCGAGAGTCCACCAGCAATATTTCGATATGTGTTACTCCTCGTCTCCTTGTTCTATTGTTTGGTATGCGAGTGATAGAAAACGGTGTTTTGAAGAGGATAACTGCACTAGAACATCAGTTTACTAAGAAATACACCAAAAAAAACCCGATTTCCGCGCAAAAAATTTTTTTTTTGAGACGGTAGGCCTGCCGACGTTTTCTAGGCCTATATCTCGGAAGTAACTTTTTCACATATTTCGCTAAAGTACACCATTATTAATGATTGTATTGAAATGATTTTCACTGACAATATAAAACAAAGTGTGTTTGAAAATGTGATGATTCTTTTTTTGGAATATATCAAATATTTTTGATTTTGTGGGAGGTAAAAGGCAGATATTTTGGTGAATGCAAAAAAGTCTATCAAATGTATTTTTTTTTTCCATGATAATAAGATATATTAGATGAAACATGTGCATCCAAAATTAGTGTCAGATGTATTCTAACGGTTGGGATTGTCGGAAGTGCCACTCGAAGTGCCATTTTGTCATACTTTGCTGCCATATATGAAGTCACTGAAATATTTTTTTTCTCTGTTGTTTGTTGGCCAATCATACTGAAACTTTGTCACATTCTTCTACATATGAACCTCTAAATGTACACCAAAAATAAAAAAAATTGGTTGAAAAATAAAAGAGTTGGCAAAATCAGGGGGGGTACCCTTAATACTACTGATTGCGAAAAGGATTTAGGAGTTCTGGTTAGCAGTAATCTAAAACCAAGACAACAGTGCATTAGTGTTCGCAATAAAGCTAACAGAATTCTTGGCTTCATATCTAGAAGTATAAATAATAGAGGTCCTCAGGTTGTTCTTCAACTATATATCCTTGGTTAGGCCTCATTTAGATTATGCTGCTCAGTTTTGGTCACCGTATTACAGAATGGATATAAATGCTCTGGAAAACGTACACAGGAGGATGACAAAGATGATCCCATGTATCAGAAATCTTCCCTATGAGGATAGACTGAGGGCCCTGAATCTGCACTCTCTCGAAAGGCGTAGAATTAGGGGGGATATGATCAAGGTGTATAAATGGAAAACAGGAATATATATATATATATTATATATATATATATATATATTATATATATATATATATATATATATATATATATATATATATATATATATATATATATATATATATATATATATATATATATATATATATATATATATATAATCTGTGTGTGCATAACAACCATGGGAGAGTAGAATGATAGCTCTAGACCTTTCATGTTGCAATACACACATCATCAGGAGCTTGCAAAGTTGCAGAAAAGAGGAGCATGTCCAAGAAAATACGTTCCCAAAATACGTTTTCACTGGAGTGAGGGAAGGAGAGAGAAAGAGAGAGAGAAGGGAACAGGAGGTGCCCCCAGGCATACCAGTGCCCATAGTCAGAAGGATGAATATTATAGCATTAGAAAAATCCCACAAGTATTTATATTGTAACAGTAAAGTAAACGAAAGTAATGTGGCAATAATAAAAAAGTCGGCCATAATCCGCTATGATATAAGTAATCTTACATTCGTAATTATATTGTCACTGTTATAGAGGTCACTGGCAATTATGGAGTAATCATCCACGAGAAAGCGAATCCATTTAAAGGGACGAGAAAATGGGAACATTTAAAGGTAAGACTTCTAAAAGTTATACACAGGCAACGGGAATCATTAAAATAAACTCATTTAATGAGGTAGGCATCTGTAATTACAAGGAAGACGGCCAACGTTATTCATCCTACATAATTCTGAGGTAAACTCTGGTTCAACCATCAGAAACTGCAGGAAAAATCGGCCCTAATTCCTCGGTGTGGCACTACATTTAAGACATTATAATGGATTCGTAAAAGAGCCAAAGTTTTGACTGTGTACTATTGCCTCGACTAAAAATGCATCTAATATGAACAACGCGTCACTGATATTGTAAAATGATATCAATACTTGTGGGATTTTTCTAATGCTATAATATTCATCCTTCTGGCTATGGGCACTGGTATGCCTAGGGGCATACCAGTGCCCATAGGGAATTGTATTTGCTTGGACATGCTCCTCTTTTCTGCAACTTTGCAAGTTCCTGATGATTGTAACTAGAGCTATCATTCTATTCCCCCCGTGGTTATTTTGCAGCCTGTACCGCTTGGTTTGCGATATTTGCATAATATATATTTTTTTTATTTTATTAGCACACTGGCCGATTCCCACCAAGGCAGGGTGGCCCGAAAAAAAAAAAACTTTCACCATCACTCACTCCATCACTGTCTTGCCAGAAGGGTGCTTTACACTACAGTTTTTAAACTGCAACATTAACATTCCTCCTTCAGAGTGCAGGCACTGTACTTCCCATCTCCGGGACTCAAGTCCTGCCTGCCAGTTTCCCTGAATCCCTTCATAAATGTTACTTTGATCACACTCCAACAGCACGTCAAGTATTAAAAACCATTTGTCTCCATTCACTCCTATCAAACATGCTCATTCATGCCCGCTGGAAGTCCAACCCCTCGCACACAAAACCTCCTTTATCTTCTCCCTCCAACCTTTCCTAGGCCGACCCCTACCCCGCCTTCCTTCCACTACAGACTGATACACTCTTGAAGTCATTCTGTTTCGCTCCATTCTCTCTACATGTCCGAACCACCTCAACAACCCTTCCTCAGCCCTCTGGACAACAGTTTTGGTAATCCCGCACCTCCTCCTAACTTCCAAACTACGAATTCTCTGCATTATATTCACACCACACATTGCCCTCAGACATGACATCTCCACTGCCTCCAGCCTTCTCCTCGCTGCAACATTCATCACCCATGCTTCACACCCATATAAGAGCGTTGGTAAAACTATACTCTCTTACATTCCCCTCTTTGCCTCCAAGGACAAAGTTCTTTGTCTCCACAGACTCCTCAGTGCACTGCTCACCCTTTTCCCCTCATCAATTCTATGATTCACCTCATCTTTCATAGACCCATCCGCTGACACGTCCACTCCCAAATATCTGAATACATTCACCTCCTCCATACTGATATCCAATCTTTCATCACCTAATCTTTTTGTTATCCTCATAACCTTACTCTTTCCTCTATTCACTTTTAATTTTCTTCTTTTACATACCCTACCAAATTCATCCACCAACCTCTGCAACTTCTCTTCAGAATCTCCCAAGAGCACAGTGTCATCAGCAAAGAGCAACTGTGACAACTCCCACTTTATGTGTGATTCTTTATCTTTTAACTCCACGCCTCTTGCCAAGACCCTCACATTTACTTCTCTTACAACCCCATCTATAAATATATTAAACAACCACGGTGACATCACACATCCTTGTCTAAGGCCTACTTTTACTGGGAGATAATCTCCCTCTTTCCTACATACTCTAACTTGAGCCTCACTATTCTCGTAAAAACTCTTCACTGCTTTCAGTAACCTACCTCCTACACCATACACCTGCAACATCTGCCACATTGCTCCCCTATCCACCCTGTCATACGCCTTTTCCAAATCCATAAATGCCACAAAAACCTCTTTAGCCTTATCTAAATACTGTTCACTTATATGTTTCACTGTAAACACCTGGTCCACACACCCCCTACCTTTCCTAAAGCCTCCTTGTTCATCTGCTATCTTTTTTCCGTCTTACTCTTAATTCTTTCAATAATAACTCTACCATACACTTTACCAGGTATACTCAACAGACTTATCCCCTATAATTTTTGCACTTTCTTTTGTCCCCTTTGCCTTTATACGAAGGAACTATGCATGCTCTCTGCCAATCCCTAGGTACCTCACCCTCTTCCATACACCTATTAAACAATAGCACCAACCACTCCAAAACTATATCCCCACCTGCTTTTAACATTTCTATCTTTATCCCATCAATCCCGGCTGCCTTACCCCCTTTTATTTTACCTACTGCCTCACGAACTTTCCCCACACTCACAACTGGCTCTTCCTCACTCCTACAAGATGTTATTCCTCCTTGCCCTATACATGAAATCACAGCTTCCCTATCTTCATCAACACTTAACAATTCCTCAAAATATTCCTTCCATCTTCCCAATACCTCTAACTCTCCATTTAGTAACTTTCCTCTCCTATTTTTAACTGACAAATTCATTTCTTCTCCAGGCTTCCTTAACTTGTTAATCTCACTCCAAAACTTTTTCTTATTTACAACAAAATTTGTTGATAACATCTCACGCACTCTCTCATTTGCTCTCTTTTTACATTGCTTCACCACTCTCTTAACCTCTCTCTTTTTCTCCATATACTATTCCCTCCTTGCATCACTTCTACTTTGTAAAAACTTCTCATATGCTAACTTTTTCTCCCTTACTACTCTCTTTACATCATCATTCCACCAATCGCTCCTCTTCCCTCCCGCACCCACTTTCCTGTAACCACAAACTTCTGCTGAACACTCTAACACTACATTTTTAAACCTACCCCATACCTCTTCGACCCCATTGACTATGCTCTCATTAGCCCATCTATCCTCCAATAGCTGTTTATATCTTACCCTAACTGCCTCCTCTTTTAGTTTATAAACCTTCACCTCTCTCTTCCCTGATGGTTCTATTCTCCTTGTATCCCATCTACCTTTTACTCTCAGTGTAGCTACAACTAAAAAGTGATCTGATATATCTGTGGCCCCTCTATAAACATGTATATCCTGAAGTCTACTCAACAGTCTTTTATCTACCAATGCATAATCCAACAAACTACTGTCATTTCGCCCTACATCATATCTTGTATACTTATTTATCCTCTTTTTCTTAAAATATGTATTACCTATAACTAAACCCCTTTCTATACAAAGTTCAATCAAAGGGCTCCCATTATCATTTACACTTGGCACCCCAAATTTACCTACCACACCCTCTCTTAAAGTTTCTCCTACTTTAGCATTCAGGTCCCCTACCACAATTACTCTCTCACTTGGTTCAAAGGCTGCTATACATTCACTTAACATCTCCCAAAATCTCTCTCTTTCCTCTACATTCCTCTTCTCCAGGTGCATACACGCTTATTATGACCCACTTTTCGCATCCAACCTTTAGTTTAATCCACATAATCCTTGAATTTACACATTCATATTCTCTTTTCTCCTTCCATAACTGATCCTTCAACATTATTGCTACCCTTTCCTTAGCTCTAACTCTCTCTCATACTCCAGATTTAATCCCATTTATTTCCCCCCACTGAAACTCCCCTACCCCCTTCAGCTTTGTTTCGCTTAGGGCCAGGACATCCAACTTCTTTTCATTCATAACATCAGCAATCATCTGTTTCTTGTCATCCGCACTACATCCGCGCACATTCAAGCATCCCAGTTTTATAAAGTTTTTCTTCTTCTCTTTTTTAGTAAATGCTTACAGGAGAAGGGGTTACTAGCCCATTGCTCCAGACATTTTAGTCGCCTCATACGACACGCATGGCTTACGGAGGAAAGATTCTTTTCCACTTTCCCATGGACAATAGAAGAAATAAAGAAGAACAAGAGCTATTTAGAAAAAGGAGAAAAACCTAGATGTATGTATATATATATATATGCATGTGCATGTCTGTGAAGTGTGACCAAAGTGTAAGTTGGAGTAGCAAGATATCCCTGTTATCTAGCGTGTTTATGAGACAGAAAAAGAAACCAGCAATCTTACCATTATGCAAAACAGTTACAGGTTTCTGTTTCACAGTCATCTGGCAGGACGGTAGCACTTCCCTGGGTGGTTGCTGTCTACCAACCTACTACCTAAATACATAATATAATATAATATAATATAATATAATATATATATATATATATATATGTGTGTGTGTGTGTGTGTGTGTGTGTGTGTGTGTGTGTGTGTGTGTGTGTGTGTGTGCGTGTGTGTGTGCGTGTGTGTGTGTGTGTGTGTGTGTGTGTGTGTGTGTGTGTGTGTGTGTGTGTGTGTGTGTGTGTGTGTGTGTGTGTGTGTGTGTGTGTGTGTGTGTGCGTGTGTGTGTGTGTGTGTGTGCGTGTGTGTGTGTGTGTGTGTGTACTCATCTAGTTGTACTCACCTAGTTGAGGTTGCGGGGTTCGAGTCCGAGCTCCTGGCCCCGCCTCTTCACTGATCGCTACTAGGTCACTCTCCCTGAGCCGTGAGCTTTATCATACCTCTGCTTGTGTGTGTGTGTGTGTGTCGTGCCGAATAGGTAAAACTGGTCAATCAGCAAGAGCTAATTTCAAATTCAGTCCTTTCTAAAATTTTCTCTTATACATAAAAAGATATATTTTTTTCACTTATATTAATATAAAAATTAATTTTTTACCATAAGAACCTTAGAAAACTTACCTAACCTTATTATAACAAGCGCAATTTAGCCTTATCCAACTAAATATATTTTAGTTAAGTTTACAATAATTAAATAATAAATAAACACAATGAAATATATTTTTCTTGTTAGATTCAGAATGATTTTTGCAAAATTATTGCATAAACAAATTTTCGCTTGCCTTATTCGGCAAGAAGAGGGTTTCTATTTAAGCCAAAATCGCTAGCCCCTGGCTTCCGGCATTTTAATCGCCTCTTACCACACGCATGGGTTACGGAGGAAGAATTCTGTTCCACTTCCCCATGGAGACACACATACATACCTGTGGTGGTGGGCAGAAGTGAAGCCAGGGATAAGTTGAGAGCCACGAGTAATTGGTATAAAACCTTTGTTCCATTATCCTCACCCATTCTACGTCTTTACTTGCTAAATAATATACTTATTACTGTATTTTGAGACAGTATACTAATAGGTATGATGTACGTTACGGCGGCAGTACTGATATGTGTGGGGACAATGAAGTGATCCAGGCGAGGCGGGAGCAGCCCCTGTAGTGACACCTGGTACTGTCTGGGAGGGCAGACACACACGATCCTCCTTGGACACAGAAAAATTGCGCAGGTGAATTATGCATACAATTTCGCACGTTACGTTTTGATGAATACCACTGGTCCGCTAGAGTGGTCTTAACATTAGATTATTTATGGCCTGCTAACAGGATTTTGACCAAACTGATCATAATCACACTGGTTTGCCAGTGTGGTTTTGAACATAAATAATGAACACTGCAGCAGTCCTACTGGCCCATGCGAGGCAGGTTTTGACGACATTACAACTGTTCCTTCGGTGTAAGTGATAACATTAAGATTTAAATGGCCACTACTATTGTCTTTTCGTCTATATCTGACCCACCTGTATGGTTTTGACTACAGCTGGCTCGCTAGTGTGATACATAATACCATAAGACTTAATAAATCTGGAGCGCTAGTAGGCTTTAGGCGACCTTATGAAATGTGGGAAATTGACTTTCATGGTTAACTAATGTGATTAAATTTCTGGAATAAATGTTATTCTCTACAGATACCTCATATATTATTTCATTTTTTATGAGTGACAACACTGAGTGAGTAAAAAAAATGTTGCAGTGAATGCTGTGTGAGTGAACAGAGTATGTGAGTAAACAGTGCTTGTGAGCACTGTATGAGTGAGCAGATTGCGAGTTTCCAGATGACTGCAGCCTACTTAATCAAATTATCAAAGACACAACACACCAGAGCTAATATTTAGCTAAAACTGCATAAAATATATATTAACCTTGAGTTACAGAATTGCAGTAGAAATACTGGCTGAGACCTGCACTTTCCAGAGCATTAAGTTTGTGTAAATTAGAAAATGTCAGTAAATTAGAGTTGTTTTGGTAAGTGTAAATAAGGTGAGTGGTAGCGTGTCGCATATAACAGTAGGACTTTCGTCACACTTGGTGCTGTGTAACACGCATGCATTCAGTACTTCACACAAAGTATATATTAAATTATTTATGGTACAGGCAGGGGCGGATCTACTATGAAACTAATGAAGTTTAAGCTTCAGGGCCCCTAATCCCGGAGGGGCCCCAGAAGCCTCCACATTGCTTAAAAATTTTGGGTCTGCTGTATGACAAGGGATTGCAAAGGTTTCCCCTTTACAGTTCAAGCTTCAGGGCAAAAGTATGTCTTGTACTGCATTTACCTTTTTGCTTTCTTCTTTATTTGTGTGTACTGGGGAGGGAGAAAGGGGTCGAGCCTTGGCTCCTGGTCCTGACTCTTTTTCTCACGAACGTTCACACTGTACTTTGCTTCATTGGCCTATTAAACTTCAACTTTAATTTCTGTACGCATTCAGACTAAAGATGTCCTTTCTGTAACATCTCTGGCTCATCTGCATCCTTGTCTGCGGTGTTAAGAACATAAGAACATAAGAAAGGAGGAACACTGCAGGAGGCCTGTTGGCCCATACTAGGCAGGTCCTTTACAGTTCATCCCTCTAACGAAACATTTGCCCAACCCAATTTTCAATGCTACCCAAGAAATAAGCTCTGGTGTGAAAGTCCCACTCAAATCCAACCCCTCCCACTCATGTATTTATCCAACCTATATTTGAAACTACCCAAGGTTTTAGCCTCAATAACCCAACTAGGTAGACTGTTCCACTCATCAACTACCCTATTTACCAACTACAGGCAGACGTAGGAGTGAGGACCTGATTAGCAGGGATAGGTCAGCAATAGAGATAATTAGGAGGAAGGGTGGGAAACCTGTCATATGTGGCATTTTGCCAAGGAGAGGAGTTGGAAATGAATGGTTGTCCAGAGCAATTGGTGTCAATTGCTGGCTGGACAAATACTGTAAGGAAAATGCGGTAACATTCATTGACAACTGGGACCTCTTCTATGGCAGAAATGACATGTATGCCAGGGATGGGGTTCACTTATCTAGGTGTGGGGTGGGAGCACTGGCCAACGCAGTGGAGGGAGCTGTTAGGTCTTTAAACTAGGAATAGTTAGTGGTATGGGTTTTTGCGGGAAAACTGTGAAGTCTCAGGGTAGTAATATGAGTACTAGGAGAACTAGTAATAGGCAAAATGAGGTGGATATTGGAAAGCCAGTGGCACTAATTGACAAGGACAGTAATAAGTTTAGTGGAATGACAGAAAGGAGCAGGAAGGGTAAAGAGAGAGGAGGGTCTTTAAATATTTATTACACAAATAGTCGCAGTGCTAGGAATAAGATGGACGAGTTGAGACTAGTTGCTAGTGCAGGTAACATAGATGTATTTGCCATTACTGAGACGTGGTTTAATTCAAAAAGTCGGGACATGCATGCAGAATGTCACATTCAGGGTTTTAAATTGTTCCAAGTAGATAGAAGTATCGGGAAGGGGGGTGGGGTGGCATTGTATGTCCGAGATCGCTTGAACTGTTGCATAAAAACGGGTATTAAGTCTGAAGTAACACATACAGAGTCTGTTTGGATAGAATTTTCAGAGGGACATGAAAAATTAACTTTAGGTGTGATATACCGTCCCCCAAATTTAGATAGGGACCAGGGGAGACTACTATGGGAGGAAATTGTTAGGGCCACAAGGCACGATAATGTAGTAATTCTAGGAGACTTTAACTTTAGTCATATTGATTGGAATTTCTTGACTGGGAATTTAGAATCATACGACTTCTTAGAAGTAGTTCAGGATTGTTTTTTGAAGCAGTTTGTGACAGAACCTACAAGGGGTAATAACCTGCTTGACTTAGTTCTGGCAAACAATGAATCCCTTGTTAATAATTTAGAAGTTTCAGAGGAACTGGGTGCTAGCGACCACAAATCAATTACATTTAGAATTGTATGGAAGTATGATAGTAGGGATAACTCAGTAACAGTCCCAGATTTTCGCTTAGCAGATTACGATGGGCTTAGAGAACACTTATCATCTGTTGACTGGGGTAACGAAGAGAGCTATCAATATGACAGTTTTCTGAACACAATACATGCTGCTCAAAGAACGTTTATCCCTTATAAAGAAATTAGATCAAATAGAAATGACCCAAAATGGATGAATAATAGGCTGAAATATCTACTAGGGCATAAGAAAGGAATTTATAGGCGTATCAAAAGAGGCGAGGGTCATCTTATGAATCAGTATATTGACATTAAGAGGGACATTAAAAAGGGGATAGGAAAAGCTAAAAGGGACTATGAAATTAAAGTTGCTAGGGATTCTAAAACTAACCCAAAAAGTTTTTTCCAGGTATATAGAACAAAAGTCAGAGATAAGATAGGTCCCCTTAAAAATAACTATGGGCATCTTACTGACAAAGAGAATGAAATGTGCTCGATTTTAAATAATTATTTTCTCTCGGTTTTTACACAGGAAGACACTAATAATATTCCGGAAAATAATTTTTATAGTGGGCCAGAAGAAGATAAATTATGTAACATCACAGTCACTAGTGAAATGGTTGTGAAGCAGATAGACCAACTGAAGCAAAATAAGTCGCCGGGTCCTGATGAGGTTTTTTCAAGGGTTCTAAAGGAATGCAAAATGGAAGTCTGTGAACCATTAACTAATATTTTTAATTTATCTCTTCAAACAGGTGTAGTGTCTGATATGTGGAAGATGGCTAATGTAATTCCTATTTTTAAAACAGGGGACAAGTCGTTACCGTCAAATTACCGCCCAATAAGCCTGACCTCAATTGTAGGCAAATTACTAGAGTCAATTATAGCTCAAATTATAAGAAGCCATCTCGATAAGCATAGCTTGATTAATGATATTCAGCATGGATTCACAAGAGGCCGGTCTTGTCTAACTAATTTATTAACTTTCTTCAGTAAAGCTTTTGAGGCTGTTGACCACGATAAAGAATTTGATATTATTTACTTAGATTTTAGTAAGGCATTTGATAGAGTTCCGCACCAAAGACTGTTGAAGAAAGTAGCAGCTCATGGCATTGGGGGAAGAGTGCTCTCGTGGATCGAATCATGGCTCACAGACAGGAAGCAGAGAGTGTCCATAAATGGGGTTAAATCCGAGTGGGGATCAGTAACAAGTGGCGTTCCACAGGGATCAGTCTTGAGCCCGTTGTTGTTTATAATGTATATCAATGATCTTGATGAAGGAATTACTAGTGATATGAGCAAATTCGCCGATGACACGAAGATAGGTAGGATAATTGATTCAAACGTAGATGTTAGGGAACTTCAGGAGGATTTAGACAAACTCTACTCTTGGTCAGAAAAGTGGCAGATGCAGTTCACTGTAGATAAATGCAAGGTTCTGAAGCTCGGGAGTGTCCATAACCCTAGCACTTATAAGTTAAATAATGTAGAACTTAGCCATACAGATTGCGAAAAGGACTTGGGGGTTATGGTAAGCAGCAACCTTAAACCAAGACAGCAATGCCTAAGCGTGCGTAATAAGGCAATTAGATTACTGGGATTTATATCAAGAAGTGTAAGCAACAGAAGTCCAGAGGTCATACTGCAGCTTTACACATCATTAGTAAGGCCTCACCTAGATTATGCAGCTCAGTTCTGGTCTCCATATTACAGAATGGACATAAATTCGTTAGAAAACATTCAGCGTAGGATGACTAAATTAATACATAGCATTAGAAATCTTCCTTATGAAGAAAGATTGAAGACTCTTAAGTTACATTCACTTGTTAGACGAAGAATGAGGGGAGACCTGATCGAAGTGTATAAGTGGAAGATAGGTATTAATAAAGGGGATATTAACAAGGTCTTGAGGATATCTCTCCAAGAGAGAACCCGCAGTAATGGATTTAAATTAGACAAGTTTAGGTTTAGAAAGGACACAGGAAAGTATTGGTTTGGAAATAGGGTAGTTGATGAGTGGAACAGTCTACCTAGTTGGGTTATTGAGGCTAGGACTTTGAGTACTTTCAAATTTAGGTTGGATAAGTACATGAGTGGGAGGGGTTGGATTTGAGTGGGACTTGCACATTGGAGCATGTTTCTTGTTTCTTGGGTGGCATTGAAAATTGGGTTTGTCAAATGTTTGTTAGTGGGATGAATTGTAAAGGACCTGCCTAGTATGGGCCAACACCCCTGCTGCAGTGCTCCTCCTTTCTTATGTTCTTATGTTCTTAACTACCCTATCGTAACAGTTCATCTCTATCTGCCCTGACAAGTCCTCTAAGTATCCAGTATGTCGTGTTCATATCTCCCCTGGTTCTTACATCTTATCGTTTACTAAGGTTTCCTTTCTATAGCTTTTCTTCGTAGATTCTTAAGTTTTCTATCAGTTCTTGAACTAGTTTTGTCAGTTGTAACTTCATACTGGTACTGCATATTTTATGATCAACCTGATATACTTCCTATAATAGTCTGACAATCTTTTTGTTAAGATGCATGAATGTTGTTTCGTCAGTCTGCCAGATTATTCTTCTGATGTATTCCGGTAATATTTTTTGTGTCATAGTGAGATGTATTATTAAGCTGTGTTTTTGTGCTTTATTGTGTTATGCAATGATTCACTGTGTTGTATTGTGTTTCTATTCTATTCTGTAGTGAGCCAGTATCCAACAGTGAGAGAAAAATCATGTACCAATAATATGCAGTGAAAGAGAAGCCCCTATACCAACAGTGTGCAGTGAAAGAGAAAACTATATACCAACAAATGTCTGTATAGCCAACAGACGCCACCAACAGATGGGCTACAGCCAATGTACTCCAACGACGGAATGATACAGCCAACAGATGCCAATAACGTGAGGGATACAGCCGATAGACGCCAGCAGACAGGATACAGCTAATATACACCAACGACGGCAAAGTACAACCAACAGACGACAGCACCTCGGGAACTTACCTATTGAGAGAGCTTAAGCAGGTTTAGAGATAATGAATGGTATTCATAACCCAGATAATTTCTCCCTATTGTAGATATTAAGAACATAAGAAGAACATAAGAACGAAGGAACACTGCAGAAGGCCTACTGGCCCATGCGAGGCAGGTCCAAGTCTCCTACCGGCTTAAGCCAATGCACCCAACCTAGTCAGGTCAGGTCACATTGACTTAAGGGAGGAACACGGCAACCGACCTGGTAGCACAAGCTATCAGGTCTAACTCACACCCACCCACATCCACTCATGTATTTATCCAACCTATTTTTAAAGCTACACAACGTTCTGGCCTCTATAACGGTACTTGGGAGTTTGTTCCACTCATCCACAACTCTATTACCAAACCAGTACTTTCCTATATCCTTCCTGAATCTGAATTTTTCCAACTTAAAACCATTGCTGCGAGTCCTGTCTAGGCTAGATATTTTCAGCACACTATTTACATCCCCTTTATTTATTCCTGTCTTCCATTTATACACCTCAATCATATCCCCCCTAATTCTACGTCTTTCTAGAGAGTGCAGATTCAGGGCCCTTAGTCTATCCTCATAGGGAAGGTTTCTGATACATGGGATCAACTTTGTCATCCTCCTTTGTACATTTTCCAGAGAATTTATATCCATTCTGTAATAAGGTGACCAAAACTGTGCAGCATAATCTAAATGAGGCCTAACCAAGGATGTATAGAGTTGAAGAACAACCTGAGGACTCCTATTATTTATGCTTCTTGATATGAAGCCAAGGATTCTATTAGCTTTATTGCGAACACTTATGCACTGTTGTCTTGGTTTCAGATTACTGCTAACCAGAACTCCTAAATCTTTTTCGCAATCCGTAATATTAAGATCTACATTATTTAGTTTATATGTGGCATGGTTATTGTCCTGTCCAACATTTAGAACTTTGCATTTGTCTATATTAAACTGCATCTGCCACTTCTCCGACCACTGCATCAGTCTATTCAAATCTTCCTGGAGTGCTCGAATGTCCTCGTCAGAATGAATTCGACGGCCTATTTTGGTGTCATCGGCAAACTTGCCGATGTCGCTCTTTATGCCCTCATCTATGTCGTTTATGTAGATTGTGAACAGCAGGGGGCCCAACACTGACCCCTGTGGAACACCGCTCGTGACACTTCCCCACTCTGATTTCTCCCCATTTATGCAAACTCTCTGCTGCCTATTTGTCAACCATGCCTCTATCCAGGAAAAAATTTCTCCTCCTATTCCATGTGCTTTAATTTTCCTCAATAGTCTCTGATGTGGGACCCTGTCAAAAGCCTTACTGAAGTCCATATACACAATATCATATTCATTACCATGATCTACCTCCTCAAATACCTTAGTGAAAAAAGTTAATAAATTCGTAAGGCAGGAACGCCCCTTTGTAAAACCATGCTGAGATTCGTTGATTAATTTATGCTTTTCAAGGTGGCTACGAACTGCCTCGGCAATTATTGATTCCATAAATTTTCCCACTATGGAGGTTAGGCTTATTGGTCTATAGTTCGAAGCTAAGGACCTGTCACCTGTTTTGAAAATAGGTATCACATTTGCCATTTTCCACTTATCTGGCACCATGCCAGTTTGTAGTGATATGTTGAAAAGATTAGCCAAAGGTGTGCTAAGCTCCTCTTTACATTCCTTTAGAACCCTTGCATACAGTTCATCAGGGCCTGGGGATTTGTTAGGTTTTAATTTATCTGTTTGCCTAAGGACCATGTCACTTGTGACCCTAATAGTACACAGTTTATTATCGTCCTGTTCTACATAATTTATCATTACTGGAATATCGCTGGTATCCTCCTGTGTAAAAACTGAGAGGAAGTATGTGTTAAAAATTCTACACATTTCCTTATCACTGTCAGTGAGCTGACCCGAGGAACTTTTGAGTGGGCCTATCTTGTCCCTGATCTTACTTCTGTATACCTGAAAGAATCCTTTTGGGTTAGTCTTCGATTCTCTTGCAACTTTAACCTCATAATCTCTTTTTGCTTTTCTAATTCCCTTTTTTATTTCTCTCTTTAACTGAATATATCGATTTCTCAATTGCCCCTCTCCTCTTTTGATTTGCCTATATATGCCTCTCTTTTGACCAATCAGATATTTTAATCTATTGTTCATCCATTTAGGATCATTTTTGTTTGATCTGATTTCCCTATTTGGAACATAATTTGACTGAGCAGCTAGAACTATGCCCTGGAAAGCATCATATCGGCAACCATCACCACCTACCTGACCCTTAGTCAGGTCATTCCAGTTCAGCCCACCTAAGTAATTTTTCAGTCCTATGAAATCAGCCAAGCGAAAGTCAGGGACGGAGACTTGATTGCCATTATTAGGGGAATTCCATGATATATTAAAACTGAGTGATTTGTGATCACTTTCCCCAAGCTCATCATTAACCTCAAGATTATTAATTAGTGTTTCCCTACTGGCAAGAACCAAGTCAAGGAGGTTATTTCCCCTAGTTGGCTCTGTCACAAACTGTTTTAAAAAACAATCCTGGATCGTATCAAGAAAGTCACCTGACTCTAAATTTCCTGTCAAATTGCTCCAGTCAATCTGTCTATAGTTGAAATCTCCCATTAGCACAACATTTTCGTATGTAGATGCCTTACGAATTTCGTCCCATAGAAGTTTACTGCACTCCCTATCAAGATTTGGGGCCCTGTAAATCACACCCAAAATTAGTTTTTCTCGGCCCTCGAGAAGCTGTAACCAAACAGATTCAGTGGCTGACGCTTCTAATTTAATATCTTGTCTAACACAACAATTTAAATTGTCTCTGACATACATCGCTACTCCACCACCTTTCCTGTTGACCCTGTCAGTGTGGAATAATTTATAGCCTTGTATGTGACATTCAGAAGGCATCTCTCTATCTTTCAGATTGAGCCAGGTCTCTGTTATAGCAATAATATCTATGTCTCCTGCACTTGCAATTAATCTTAGCTCATCTATCTTATTTCTTACACTCCTGCTATTAGTATAGTAAACCTTAAGGGAGCTAGTCCCTTGCTGCCCTCTGCTGTCCCCCTTTGTTTGCTGACCTGATCTATTGTCTTTATTTATAACTTCATGCTGAATGCCTTTTATACATTTACTGTTTCCAACCCAAGTGTTGCAACCTGCTTGTTTCCCACACACACCCATACCTCTATCTTCCATCAGTTTAAAATCATAGGCATTTCACCAATGGCCTTCTCAATCGAGTCTGCAAGTGCTACCACCCCAGCCCCAGAGAGATGTACCCCATCCCTTGCATACATATCATGTTTGCCATAAAAGTTGTTCCAGTTGTCAATGAATGGGATTGCAAGTTCCTTGCAGTATCTGTCTAGCCAGCAATTTACACCAATTGCCCTAGACAACCATTCATTTCCTACTCCCCTTCTAGGCAAGATGCTACATATGATTGGGATCCCTCCCTTAGACTTAATGAAATCTATAGCTGACCTGTACTTATCTAGCAGCTCTTCTCTCCTACCCTTCCCAATATCATTTCCACCAGCACTGAGACAGATAATGGGCTTGCTCCCATTACCTGACATGATATTATCCAGCCTGTTGACAATGTCCCCAACACCAGCTCCAGGGAAGCACACTCTATCTCTCATCTTCTTATTCCTATTACAAAAAGCACGGTCAATGTATCTTACCTGAGAGTCACCAACCACAAGAATGCGCTTACCTCCATTAGCAGGGGCAGTAGTACCCTTACCTTCACTGGCCACTGAAGTACATTCATCCTGAAGAACAGAGAAGCGATTTCCTACCTTCAGATCTTCACTCTTAACTTTCCTTACTCTGATGCGCCTTCCATTACTGTGAACTACTCGCCACTTGTAGCAGGTGTTGGGCTGCACCTCACTGCTGGTAGCCGTTGCTGCCTCCCCAACTACAGCCTCCTCACAGCGAGAGACAGACTGCACCTCGCTGCTAGAAGCTTGTGCTCCGGTGATCTCAGGTAGCACCAGTGCTTGTGCTCTAGTGATCTCAGGTACCACCAGTGCTCACCTGTGATCCGGTGGTCTCGGGTAGCACCAGTGCCTGTGCTCTGGTGATCTCATGTATCACCAGTGCTTATGCTCCGATGATCTCAGGTAGCACCATTACTTGTGCTCCAGTGATCTCAGGTAGAACCAGTGCTTGTGCTCTAGTGATCTCAGGTACCACCATTGCTTACTTGTGCTCCAGTGATCTCGAGTAGCAAAAGTGCTTGTGCTCTAGTGATCTCAAGTAGCACCTGTGCTCACTTGTGCTCCAGTAATCTCAGGCAGTACCAGTGCTTACTTGTGCTTCAGTGATCTCAGGTAGCACGATTACTCACTTGTGCTCCGGTGATCTCAGGTAGCACCAGTGCTTGTGCTCTGGTGATCTCAGGTAGCACCAGTGGTTGTGCTCTGGTGATCTCAGGTAGCACCAGTGCTTGTGCTCCGGTGATCTCAGGTAGCACCAGTGCTTGTGCTCTGGTGATCTCAGGTAGCACCAGTGCTTGTGCTCTGGTGATCTCAGGTAGCACCAGTGGTTGTGCTCCAGTGCTCTCATGTAGCACCAGTGCTCACTTGTGTTCCGATAATCTCAGGTAGAACCAGTGACGACTTAACCTGTGAGCTAGTGATGTCGGGGATACTAATCAGAATAAATAATAGTAATATCTTTATTTCTACATGTACAAGGTATACAGTCGTTGCTGACATCAGTGACATACAACTATATAATAAGCCGCTTGTTATGCAGAGCATTTAGGGCAAATTGGGTCAGTTTTGTCCCAGAATGCGACCCACACTTGTCGACTAACTCCCAGGTACCCATTATACTGATGGCGAACATAGACAACCGGTGTAAAGAAACACGCCCAATGTTTCTACCCTCGCTGCTGGGAATCCAACCCAGACCCTCGCAGTGTGAAGAGAGACCTTTAACCACCAGGCCACGGGGCACAATAAAATGTTTTCAGCAATAAAAATTAATAACGATGTTGTTGATTTTTTCGAAGAATATATATATATATATATATATATATATATATATATATATATATATATATATATATATATATATATATATATATATATATATACATGTATATATATATATATATATATATATATATATATATATATATATATATATATATATATATGTATATATATATATATATATATATATATATATATATATATATATATATATATATATATATATATATATATATATATATTCCAACCTGTGCCTGGGTGGCAGTGTCCCAGAGGCCATCAGACCCCTTTTCTTTGGTGCCTCATTGTGTGCCCTCCGGAAAAAGGATGGCGGAATCAGGCCCATTGCAGTGGGTAACACCCTTCGGCGCCTAGTCGCCCTAGTCGCCAAGGCTGCAGTAAGAAGGGTGAGTCAAGAGCTGCTGCAATGCTGAAACCAACTCAGCTCGGTTTCGACGTTCAACAGGGCTGTGAAGCAGCTGCCCACGCAGCACGAGTATATATCAAAAACATGTCCGATGAAAAAGCCTTGGTCAAATTGGACTTTGCCAACGCTTTCAACTCAGTCAGAAGGGATGCTGCTCTCCAAGCAGTTTATAGAAACTTCCCTTCCCTTTATCCCTTCATAGAATCGTGTTATAGTGTGACTTCCAAACTATTGTTTGGGGACCATGAAATTGACTCATGTGAGGGCGTGCAACAGGTGGACCCTCTCGCCCCTTTTCTATTTTGTTTGGCCATCAAGGAAGTCACAGAGGCACTCCAGCGAGCTCAATATCTGGTTCCTGGACGATGGTACCCTAGCGGGCACAACAGAATCTCTCCTAGAGGACATCAGTAAAATTAAGGACATGGAAGAAAGCCTGGACCTTTCTTTAAACCCCACCAAATGTGAAATAGTTTCTACCAATCAACAGATGATACAGAATATCAGCGCCGTTTTACCAGGAGCACGAGCCATTGATCCAGCCAATAGCACTCTCCTTGGTGCTTCTCTTGGGTCCAATGCCATCGATCTGATCCTAGAAAAAAAAGTCTTAGACCTCCGGACGATGGAAAGCAGGATGAAAGACACACGATGCCTTCTACCTACTCACCAGGTGCCTGTCAATCCCAAAACTTACCTACTTTCTGAGATGCTCCCCAGCCTTCAGCAGTCCAAAACTCAAGGAATATGACTCTCCTGAAGACCATGCTAGAGACTGTATTGAATCTTTCCCTTGAAGATGGACAGTGGTTGCAAGCCTCACTTCCGGTCAGGCTTGGAGGGCTAGGAGTACGCAGATCCTCCCAGATTGCTCTACCAGCTTTCCTATCTTCTTCCATAGCATCAAACGAGTTGATAAGACAAATTCTTCCTGATACCCTCATTGACTCAGCAGGAATAGAAGACCCTAGCTATGCCAGTGCCATCACTGAATGGGAGACTCTTGCTGCTCCAGCACCAAACCCTAGTGCAGCACTGGCTCACAAACAGTCAAGCTGGGATGGCCCGATTGCTGAAAAGATGCTAGCCAACATGCTCAGGGCTGCAACATCAGATAGGGAGATTGCCTGTCTCCAGGCTGTGAGCCCACATCACTCTGGGGACTTCCTCCAAACAGCTCCCATATCGGCAATGGGAACGCGACTCGACCCTAAAACCCTCCGTATTGCAGTGGCTCTGCGCCTTGCTGCCCCAATTCACACAGAATATACGTGTATTTGCGGCGAAGCGCAAGCAGACCAATACGGTCTACATGGTCTTAACTGTTCCAAAACCAAGGGCTGGCATGCAAGACACAATGAGGTCGACGACATCATTAAGAGAACCCTTGTTACAGCTGGATGCCCAGCCGAAAGGGAGCCCCAATCACTAGCAGCCAACAATACCCACAACCCACCAAACTGTCCCGACGGGATCACCATCTATCCTTGGAAGAATGGCAAGCTCTTAGCATGGGACTATACCTGTGTGTCCACACTGGCTGACACCTATATCCATCACAGTGTGGAGCGACAGGGAGGAGCTGCTGACCACAGGGAGGAGTACAAGATCAGCAAGTACAGGGACATTAGCCAACAGTATCAATTTGTCCCAGTGGGATCAGAGACCTTTGGATCATGGGGAAAAAAATGCCACACATTTCCTTAAAGAATTGGGTTCCAGACTCATCGACACCACCAGGGACCCAAGGGCAGCCACTTTCATGTTCCAGCGCCTCGGCATAGCCATCCAGAGGGGAAATGCTTGCTGCATACTTCGCTCGCGTCCAGCCTCGGAGGAGCTGGAGGAAATTCATGATCTTTGATACATTGTGCCATTGTATTCATGTTTATGTTTTTTTCTGTAAATGTATTCTGTTTATTAATAAATGTTCACATAGAATATAAAATATATAGGGGGTGGTAGGAGAAGAAAATATTCAAACAGCTCCGGGGAGAACCTTGAGTTTTCCCTGAGGTACGTTTATTGTCTTCTCTGAGGATGAGGGTCCCCAATCCAGCTATAAAGGTGGTACTTCCCTATATATTTTCATAATGAACTTGCGATCTTGGATTAAATAGCAACGCTCATCTTGCCATATAGGACAAGCGAAAATTTGTGTATGCAATAATTTCGCCAAACTTATTCTGAACCTAACGAAAAAAATATATTTCGTTGTGTTTGTTTAGTATTAAATTACTGTAAAAGTATTTAAAATATATTTAGTTGGGTTAGGCTAAAATAAATTGCGCTTGTTATAATAAGGTTAGGTAAGTTTTCTAAGATTCTTTTGGTGCAAAATTAAAAATTTTTACATTAACATTAATGAAGAAAATATATCTTTAAACGTATAAGAGAAATTTTTAGAAAGGACTTAATTTTAAATGAGTTCTTGCTAATTGACCAATTTTACCTATTAGGCACGACATATATATATATATATATATATATATATATATATATATATATATATATATATATATATATATATATATATATATATATATATATATATATATATATATATATATATATATATATATATATATATATATATATATATATATATATATATATATATATATATATATATATATATATGTCGTGCCGAATAGGCAGAACTTGCGATCTTGGCTTAAATAACAACGCTCATCTTGCCATATAGGACAAGCGAAAATTTGTATGTGCAATAATGTCGCCAAAATCATTCTGAACCTAACGAAAAAAATATATTTCACTGTGTTTGTTTAGTATTAAATTATTGTAAACAAATCTAAAATATATTTAGTTGGGTTAGGCTAAAATAAATTACTCTTGTTATAATAAGGTTAGGTAAGTTTTCTAAGATTCTTTTAGTGCAAAATTATAAATTTTTACATTAACATTAATGAAAAAAATATATCTTTAAACGTATAAGAGAAAATTTTAGAAAGGACTTAATTTTAAATGAGTTCTTGCTAATTGACCAGTTTTACATATTCGGCACGACATATATATATATATATATATATATATATATATATATATATATATATATATATATATATATATATATATATATATATATATACACATATGTCTTGCTGAATATGTAAAACTTGCTTACCTATGATAGCATCAAGGCACCCACCTTACTTGTTTACCTATGATAGCATCAAGGCACCCACCTTACTTGTTTACCTATGATAGCATCAAGGCACCCACCCCACTTGTTTACTTATGATAGCATCAAGGCACCCACCCCACTTGTTTACTTATGATAGCATCAAGGCACCCACCCCACTTGTTTACTTATGATAGCATCAAGGCACCCACCCCACTTGTTTACTTATGATAGCATCAAGGCACCCACCTTACTTGTTTACCTATGATAGCATCAAGGCACCCACCTTACTTGTTTACCTATGATAGCATCAAGGCACCCACCTTACTTGTTTACCTATGATAGCATCAAGGCACCCACCCTACTTGAAAGGATTGTACTGAGGATATTGAGTGAAGACAAATGCTGCTGTGGCTGACCTCTAGTGTTACACGGTAGGTATAATGTTTGTCAGGAAACATGACAAGTTCTTCCTGACGTGGGTCTTATGACCCGCCACTGAAGCTTTTGGTCATCTGAACGAGGCCTTCCGCTGGCTTACCGGTCCACTCCTTTAAAAATTATGGTTATTATTATAACCATTTTTATCCTTGATGATACAGTCAAGTTACTCACCTTTATTGAGAGGAATATACCGAGGATGTTGAGTGAAGACAAGTGCTGCTGCTGCTGTGGCTGACCTCAAATGTTACACCAATAATAATAATTATAATAATATATCGTAATTTACTAAGTACATGTACAAGGTATACAGTCCTAGCTGACATCAATGACATACTACTATATAGAAAGCCGCTTGTTATGCTGAGCATTTCGGGAAAATTAGGTCAGTTTTGTCCCAGGATGCGACCCACACCATTCGCCTAACAACCAGGTACCAATTTTAAACTGATGGATGAACAGGGACAGGGACAGCAGGTGTCTTATGGAAACACGTCCCTAAAGTTTTCCAACCGTACCAGAGGAGATTCGAGCCCCGAACCTCAGTGTGTGAGCTGAGTGCGCTACCGATCGAACTACAAATTAAAAACTTTCACTGGTGTCTTGAAATTAGACGTTTTTAAAGGTTAAAATATTTTATTATATGACATGAGAAATAAGCACAAATATATTTACACACTGTACTTTGACATTTAAATGACGTACAAAAAACTATTTCACACGATGTGCATAAGTTAACAAACAGGCACTAGAAGAGTATTATTATTATTATTATGCAAATTAAGCTAGATTTAAGTGGCAGAATGTGCAAATAATTAAGCAATTAGAATATAAAATGAACTCACATCACATAATTAATTCAAGAAGAATGACAGTTTTAGAATCAACAACAACAATTTAACATTTCTACGGTAGTGGTTAAAAAAGTAACCGATACCAGCCGATAGTTTTTAAAACATTCATATTACATGTGTGCTTAAAAATATCAACATTAACACTTTACCTCACGATTGTGAGTTACTCACACTCTGGAGAGTGAAGTAATGGAGGCAGGATCCATACATAGCTTTATGAGGTACAACATGGCTCTTGGAGAAGGGAAAGAGTGGAACTGGTAGCGACTAGTGAAGAGGCGGGGCCAGGAGCTATAAATTGACCCCTGCAATCACATATAGGAGAGTACACACTCACACAACTACTCAGGGTCAGATCATACCTGCTACTGATACTGTGTATTGAATTTGTTTTTAAACCTTTTTGCAAAGCACATTCAGCATTACACTCTGAGACTCAAAATGTATTTCCTAACCTGCCTGTATCTTGTCTGATAGAAAGAGTATCGGCAAAATTGAGAACTATGAAATGAGTGAATGTATCCGGAAGGGTTCAGATACATTGTGAAACGGTCATAATGAAGTCATAATGTGAATTTAAACTCACACAATAGTAAGGTAGCTAGTTATTAGCTAATATTAGTTGCCTACCTATAGGGAGGCGTTAGGATATATCACCAGGACTATAATTTGGTAAATAGGATATGTTCATTATTTATTTGATCCACTCTAATGTAAAATTGTTAATACACAAGAAGTTACTTGAGTTAAGTCACATAAGTTTTTCGAATTATTATACAGTCCACAACCTAAATTGCCAGTGTTACTTGCTTAAGTTTTCCTAATATTCAGGAGCTATATGTTCCTAATCTAAGATCCCGAAGTGTGAGTTGGGGAGCTGAGACGGTGGGCATTGAAGGAGGGACAGTGTAGCCACCCATTGTCACTTACTCCTACACGTCTCCGAGGTACAGCAATCTCATTAATTATAATGTGTTTTAGATGTTCCAGAGATATCCCCAGTTAAGTGGGTGAAAGGTTAATTCAAGATTGTATTTGTGAAAATCATCCACATAATTTCTCACAATAATTTTGTATTGATATTTTACCTAAGCTAGTTGCGTCAGCAAGTTACTGGGTGTTTTAATATATGTTTATATAAGTCCAGAGAAATTATTTAATGCTCATTGGTAACGGGAACCAATGATAAGAATAAACCAATAAATAATGTTGAAGATTACCACCGCCAGGGGCACCACCACCACCCGGGCGGTCTTCAGGAGGTTTACACTGGATCCTGAGGGAGAGATATTGGCCACTTTGTCTTTTGGTGTCACTCTGATGACTTGGGTGACTTTATCCGGCAGGTGATGTGCCTTCACGTGGAAGAGGATGATGGAGAATAAGAGGAAGATACAGTAGAAGAACCAAACATCTATCATTTTCACGTAGGCAGTCTTGGGAAGGGCATCAGAGGTATTATTGAAGAGTGTGTACAACACCAGCAGCGTCGTCAAGCTTAGTGTAAGGCGATCCTTCATGTAAAATAAGATAAAAATGAATTTCAAGAATAATCAAAACTGTCTTCATTCTATCAGAAAGGTAAATAGTTTAAAAATATAGTAACTTCCAATAACTAAGAAGAATTCGGAAGGACTTAGATTCGGCACTTATTATCCCAGATGTTCCTATCTTGACGTTCTGGGTATATCTTTTTTTTATTGAGTTTAGACATTTACTTTTTTTAATCATGTAAGCTTTTATTTATATATGAGTCTCACCCCTTGGTCTTTGATGTTGAGGAAGAGCGTGGCGTAACCTATAGCGAGAAGGAGGGTAGTGGGAAGGAAAATGTTCACTACAATCATCGTCCATCGTCGCTCCAGTCCGTATTCCACCTGCAAGATCAACGTCACTGTTACAATGTTTAAATGATAATCCTCTTTGTCGTGTAAATGACGTAGCCACTTTATCTCCAGATTTTTAAGTTGGCTAGGCTTAAACGTTCCTTACATCTGTGGAAAATTTTGATAATTATGCCCTGTGATTAGGTTAGGTTAGGTAAGGTTCGTCAGGAAACAGGACAAATGTTTCCTGACGCGGGTCTTAGTCAGATGATGACCCGCCTTTGGAGCTTTTGGTCATCTGACCGAGGCCTTCCGCTGGCTTACCGGTCCACCCCTTTAAAAATTATGGTCATTTATAACCATTGTTATTATATTATGCCCTGTGATTTGTGTGTAATAAGTAATGGGGATAATAGTGTTTATATAATCTCGTGTAGGTGTCTTTAATGTGACTTTTAAAAGGTGTTGTGTCACATGAGAACCAATATTCTCTATAATTTGTTATAATTTAGAGGAAAATAATATTACAATAATGAAAATGTATTACACACCTGGAAATGTCACTGAATTTAAATATATGTATATATGAAAAAAAAGTTGGGGGGGGGGGGGAGGTAATCAAAGATGGTGCAATGTGTGCATTGAACTAATGAATGGAGTAATTAATCAAGGATCGTTGGGCCCGATAGAAATATTGGCGTCCGACTCTCATAACGAAAGGAAGAACTAATCTGTAATGTATCTGAAAAGGTGTTGTTTTAAAGAGGAACTGTATCACAGCATGTAGTGTAATAGTGTGTTCACCTCCCAGTGTGTTTTAAGTCTCACACAATAGGTAAGGTAGCGAGTTACTGACCAATATTAGTTGCCTGCCGATAGGAAGGCGTTGGGATATATCATCACGACCATAATTTGGTAAGATATATTTCTTTGTATAATGCATAAAATTTTATAGAACAAATCCTTAGTCAAGTTCACAGTAGTTTTTCCTAAATCATGTACAGTCCACATAAAATACTGCCAGTGTTACTGGCTTGAAATACTTTTACCAGTCAGTATTCAAGAACTATATGTTCACATAAATTTTAAGGTCTAAACGTGAGCTGGAGAGCTGAGACGATGGCCATTGAAGGAGGAGCAATATTGCGACCTATTGTTCCTAAAATCCCACATGTCTCCGAGGTACATCAATATCGATAAGTATAATCTGTTTTAGATGTGTCAGATTTTTCCCTAGTTATGTGGATGAAAGGTTAATTCAAAATTGTACTTTTAAAAATTCATACACATAATTTCTTAGTTCATCCACAGGTCAAATATTCTGAATTGGAACGTTCTAAATATACAATTACACTTTCTTATTTCCTCTGGTAAAGAAAAAAGTAATAAAAATTACTCACCAACAAAAGGTCATAATAAGTGTGGTTGCTGCCTTGACGAGTGAGAGTTACTGAACAATCCTTAACAATATATGAAGCCAACATTCTGTCTTCCAGGTACTCCGCCTTCGCCTGCTTCCTGGAGAAGGTAACCAACTCTTCTCCAACTGTGAGCTGAAGCCGCAAGTTACATCTCTGGGTGTCGAACGGGTAGTAGAATACGTCGAAGGTGCAAGCAAAACTTCCACTGAAGTAAGTTAATATAGTTATGTATAAATATATATAAATAAATAAATAAATAAAATATATATATATATATATATATATATATATATATATATATATATATATATATATATATATATATATATATAATATATATATATATATTATATATATATATATATATATTATATATATATATATTATATATATATATATATATATATATTATATATATATATATTATATATATAATATATATATATATATATATATATATATATATATATATTATATATGTATATGTGTATATATATGTGTATATATGTCTGTATATATATATATGTATATATATATATGTGTATATATATATATATATATATATATATATAGGGAAGTACCACCTCTATAGCTGGATTGGGGACCCTCATCCTCAGAGAAGACAATAAACGTACCTCAGTGAAAACTCAAGGTTCTCCCCGGAGCTGTTTGAATATTTTCTTCTCCTACCACCCCCTATATATTTTATATTCTATGTGAACATTTAATAATAAACAAAATACATTTACAGAAAAAAACCTAAACATGAATACAATGGCACAATGTATCAAAGATCATGAATTTCCTCCAGCTCCTCCGAGGCTGGACGTGAGCCAAGTATGCAGCAAGCATTTCCCCTCTGGATGGCGACGCTGAGGCGCTGGAACATGAAAGTGGCTGCCCTTGGGTCTCTGGTGGTGTCGATGAGTCTGGAACCCAATTCTTTAAGGAAACGTGTGGCATTTTTTCCCCATGATCCCAAGGTCTCTGATCCCACTGGGACAAATTGATACTGTTGGCTAATGTCCCTGTACTTGCTGATCTTGTACTCCTCCCTGTGGTCAGCAGCTCCTCCCTGTCGCCCCACACTGTGATGGATATAGGTGTCAGCCAGTGTGGACACACAGGTATAGTCCCATGCTAAGAGCTTGCCATTCTTCCAAGGATAGATGGTGATCCCGTCAGGGCGGTTTGCTGGGTTGTGGGTATTGTTGGCTGCTAGTGATCGGGGCTCCCTCTCGGCAGGGCATCCAGCTGTAGCAAGGGTTCTCTTGATGATGTCGTTGACCTCATTGTGTCTTGCATGCCAGCCCTTGGTTTTGGACTAGTTAAGACCATGTAGACCGTATTGGTCTGCTTGCACTTCGCCGCAAATACACATATATTCTGTGTGAATTGGGGCAGCAAGGCGCAGAGCCACTGCAATACGGAGGGTCTTAGGGTCGAGTCGCGTTCCCATTGCCGATATGGGAACTGTTTGGAGGAAGTCCCCGGAGTGATGTGCACTCACAGCCTGGAGACGGGCAATCTCTCTATCTGATGTTGCAGCCCTGAGCATGTTGGCAAGCACCTTTTCAGCAATTGGGCCATCCCAGCTTGACTGTTTGTGAGCCAGTGCTGCACTAGGGTTTGGTGCTGGAGCAGCAAGAGTCTCCCATTCGGTGATGGCACTGGCATAGCTAGGGTCTTCTATTCCTGCTGAGTCACTGAGGGTGTCAGGAAGAATTTGTCTTATCAACTCGTTTGATGCAATGGAAGAGGATAGGAAAGCTGGTAGAGCAATCTGGGAGGATCTGCGTACTCCTAGCCCTCCAAGCCTGACCGGAAGTGAGGCTTGCAACCACTGTCCATCGTCAAGGGAAAGATTCAATACACTCTCTAGCATGGCCTTCAGGAGAGAGTCATATATATAATTTACGTATATACAATTAGCTTACAAAGCGACATTGGTAGCAGTCTAGTGAACACACCTGAAGTGCTGTTGCTGTACAATCGAAGCTGCCGTCCCCAGGTACACTGTGTCTGTGAATAACAATTGTATAATTGTTATAAACAATATATATGTATGTATATATATATATATATATATATATATATATATATATATATATATATATATATATATATATATATGTATATATATATATATATATATATATATATATATATATATATATATATATATATATATATATATATATATATATATATATATATATATATATATATAATCAAATCAATAACTTAACGTTATATGTCATGTATGAATCATTCAGTTACTATCTAAGAACAACCACAACATTTTTTATTTATTTTTATTTACATTTCAAGAAGAGAAAACTAAACACACCAAGAAGAGTAACGCTGCGATCAAAGGTCACGTTTGGTCACTGTCCTAAGCTGTCTGGGAATTAGCGTGGGGTATCTTCCCTGTGAGGATAGACTGAGGGCCCTGAATCTGCACTCTCTAGAAAGGCATAGAATTAGGGGGGATATGATTGAGTTGTATAAAAGGAAAACAGGAATGATTAAAGGGGATGTAAATAGCATGCTAAAAATATCTAGCCACGACAGGACTCGCAGCAATGGTTTTAAGATGGAAAAATTCAAATTCAGGAAGGATATAGGAAAGCACTGGTTTGGTAATACAGTTGTGGATGAGTGGAACAAACTCCCGAGTACAGTTATAGAGGCTAAAACGTTGTGTAATTTTAAAAATAGGTTAGATAAATACATGAGTGGGTGTGGACAGGTGTGAGTTGAACCTGACTAGCTGGTGCTACTGGGTCAGACGCCGTGCTCCTTCCTTAAGTGGAGGTGACCTGACTGGGTGGGCCATTGGTCTAAGCTGGGGGTTGACATGGACCTGCCCTGCTTGGGCCAGTAGACCTGCTGCAGTGTTCCTTCTTTCTTATGTTCTGTGTTACTGACCACCATGGCCTGCTTTAGTGTTTTGGAATCTCAGGTTAAAGTGTTGAGAAGGAGGTTCTACTTCTTCAGGAGGAAAATAGGAGGCTGAAGCTTCGCCTAGATTTGGGGTTTGAGAGTGAGTATGAGATAGTGGAAGCTGGTGAGGAAAATGAGACCAGCAGTGAGCTAAAGAGGTGCAGCCGCTTTAAGTAGCAAGTAGTTCACAGTTCAGGAAAAAAGAAGATAAGTAAGGTTAATAGAGAACATATGAAGGCAGGAAATCGATTCTCTGTTCCCCAGAACGAATGTACTTCAATGGTTAGTGAGGTTAAAGATACCACTGACTCCCCTGCTAATCAAGGTAAGAATATTCTAATTGTCGGAGATTCTCAGGTAAGATATATGGACCGTGCTTTTAGTAACAGAGATAGAAAGGTCAGACAGAGGGTGTGCCTCCCAGGAGCTGGTGTTGGTGACATAGTTGGTGACATAGTTGGTGACAATATTATGTCAGGTAATGGGAACAAGCCCATTATCTGTCTTAGTGCTGGTGGAAATGACATCAGGAAGGGTAGGAGACAGGAGCTGCTGGATAAGTACAGGTCAGCCATAGAAGTTGTCAGGCCTAAGGGAGGGGTCCCAGTCATATGTTGCATCTTGCCTAGAAGGGAAGTAGGCAATAAATGGATGTCTAGGGCAATTGGTATAAATTGCTGGAAGGAACTTGCAATCACATTCATTGATAACTGGGACAAATTCAATGGCAAACGTGATATGTATGCAAGGAATGGGGTTCATCTCTCTGGGGTTAGAGTGGTTGCATTAGCCAGTTGGATTGAGGGGGTTATTGATGACTTTTCTAGGAATTTAAACTGGTAGATTATAGAGGTAAGGGTGTTTGTGGGAAACAATCAGGCTGTAGCATTAGGGTTGAAAACAGCAGATATTACCAGGATACCCCAGGGATATTTTTAAAAGACTATATTCAAAATAAAGTTGCTAGTAAAGGCAAAGCAATTCTTCAACAAAGAGAGATAGTAGAGGGCAACGAGTGACTAGCTCCCTTAAGGGTCACTATACAAATAACAGGAGTCTAAGAAATAAGATAGATCTACCTACCTACCTGGAGTCTACCTGAAAGTTACTCCGGGGATCAACGCCCCCGAGGCCCGGTCCACGACCAGGCCTCCCGGTGGATCAGGGCCTGATCAATCAGGCTGTTACTGCTGGCCGCACACAGCCCAACATACGAACCAAAGCCCGGCTGATCCTGCACTGACTTTAGGTATCTGTCCAGCTCTCTCTTGAAGGCAGCCAGGGGTTTATTAGTAATTCCCCTTATGCTTGGTGGGAGGCTGTTGAGCAGTCTTGGGCCCCGGACACTTACACTGTTTTCTCTTAGTGTACCAATGGCGCCCCTACTTTTAACTGGAGGTATTTTGTATCGCCTGCCCAGTCTTTTACTTTCGTAGGGAGTGATTTCTGTGTGCAGATTCGGAACCATTCCTTCTTGGATTTTCCAAGTGTAGATTATAATATATATATATCTCTCTCCAGCGTTCCAACGAGTACAAGTCAAGTGCTTCCAAGCGTTCCCAGTAGTTAAGGTGCTTGACAGAACTTATACGTGCAGTAAAGGTTCCTGTACACTCTCAAGAGCTGCAATTTCACCTGCTTTGAATGGAGATGTTAGTGTACAGCAGTATTCCAGCCTAGAGAGAACAATTGATTTGAAAAGGATCATCATTGGCTTCACATCTCACGTTTGAGGTGAACTAAGATTACTTTCAAGTGCATGTAATATAGATATTACTGCTAAAACAGAGACCTGGTTCAACTTGAAAGATACAGAAATGCCTTCTGAATGCAACATTCAGGGTTATAAACTATTCCGCATTGATAAGGTCAACAGGAAGGGTGGTGGAGTGGCGATGTATGTCAGAGATAATTTAAATTGTTGTGTTAGACATGATATAAGATTAGAAACATTGAACACAGAATCTGTTTCGCTACAGTTTCTCGAAGGTCGCGAAAAATTAATTTTGGGTGTGATTTATAGGCCCCTAAACTTTGATAGGGAGTGCGGTAGGCTGCTATGGGAAGAATTTATAAGGTGTCTAGATATAAAAATGATGTGTTAATCGGAGATTTTAACTTTGGACAAATTGATTGGAACAATGTGACAGAAAATCTTGAGTTTAATGACTTTCTTGATGTAGTTCAAGAATACTTTTTAAAACTGTTTGTAACACAACCAACTAGAGGAAATAATCTGCTTGACTTAGTTCTTGCCAACAAAGAATCACTAATTAATAATCCTGAGGTTAGTGATGAGCTTGGGGAAAGTGATCACAAATCACTTAGTTTCAATATATCATGGAACTACCCAGATAACCACAATCAAGTCCCTGTCCCAGATTTCCATTTGGCCGACTTCATGGGTATGAGAAATTACCTGGGTGGGCTAAATTGGGATGACCTTACTATATTTCAGGTAGGTAGAGTTGGTTGCCAATAAGATGTATTTCAGAGCATACTACTGGCTGTCCCGAGTAGGAAAATTAAATCTAACAAAAATGATCCCAAGTGGATAAACAATAGATTAAAACATCTCATTGATCGAAAGAGAAGCATAAATAGGCGTATCAAAAGAGGGGAAGGGCATTTAAGAAATCAGTATATTCAATTAAAGAGAAAAATAAAAAAAAAGGAATAAGAAAAGCAAAAAGAGATTATGAGGCTAAAGTCGCAAGGGATTCGAACACTAACCCAAAAGGGTTCTTTCAGATATACAGAAGTAAGATTAGGGACAAGATAGGCCCACTTAATTAAGAGTAACTCAGGTCAGATCACTGACAGTGATAAGGAAATGTGTGAACTTTTGAATACCTACTTCCGCTCAGTTTTCACTCAGGAAGATATTAGCGAAATTCCAGAAATAATAAATTATGTAGAACAGAACGATACTAAACTATGCACGATTAGGTTGACTAGTGACATGGTCTTCAGACAAATAGAGAAACTGAAACCTAACAAATACCCAGGCCCTGATAAACTGTTTGCAAGGGTTTTAAAGGAATGTAAAGAGGAACTTAGCATACCTTTGGCTAATCTTTTCATTATATCACTACAAACTGGCATAGTGCCAGACAAGTGGAAAATGGCAAATGTAATACATATTTACAAGGCAGGTGACAGGTCCTTAGCTTCGAAATATAGACCAATAAGCCTTACCTGCATAGTTGGTAAATTTATGGAATCAATAATTGCCAAAGCAATTCGTAGCTATCATGAAAGGTATAAATTGATGAATGAATCTCAGCACGGTTTTACAAAGGGGTGTTCCTGTCTTACGAATTTTCTAACTTACTTCACTAAGGTGTTTGAGGAGGTTGTGTATATGGACTTCAGTAAGGCTTTCGATAGAGTTCCACATCAGAGACTGTTGAGAAATTAAGGCACATGGAATAGGAGAAATTTTTTCCTGGGTTGAGGCATGGTTGACAAATAGGTAGCAGAGAGTTTGCATAAATGGGGAGAAATCAGAATGGGGGCACGTCACAAGTGGTGTTCCCCAGGGGTCAGTGTTGGGGCTCTTGTTGTTCACAATCTATATAAACGACATAGATGAGGGAATAAATAACGACATAAGCAAATTTGCTGATGACACCAAAATAGAGCACTCCAGGATGATTTGAATATACTGATGCAGTGGTCGGAGAAGTGGCAGATGCAGTTTAATACAGACAAAGGCAAAGTTCTAAACGTTGGACAGGAAAATAACCATGCCACATATAAACTAAATAATGTAGATCTTAATATTACGGACTGGAAAAAGGATTTTGGAGTTCTGGTTAGCAGTAATCTGAAACCATGACAACAGTGCATAAGTGTTCACAATAAAGCAAATTAGAATCCTTAGCTTTATATTAAGAAGCATAAATAATAGAAGCCCTCAGGTTGTTCTTCAACTCTACATATACTTGGTTAAGTCTCATTTAGAACATGCTGCACAGTTTTGGTCACCGTATTAGAGAATGGATATAAATCAGTGGTTCCCAAACTGGGAGTAAATTACCCCCTGGGGGTAATTTAACCATTTTTGGGGGGTAATGGAGGGGTGACAGAAAAAAAGTTATGGATTCTGAAAATCAAGAAAACAATGCGGTACCCGGTATGAGGATTATTGTTAACTTTGTCTTAGTATATAAAGTTGTAAAGTAAACCTATTATAAGTAAGTAATAAAGTTAAACCAAATAACAATAAACATCAAAAACTAATATACAGTATTAGAAAAGAAGAAATATATAGCTAAGTGTGTGAAAACCCAAAAGTATTTTGACAAGTATGCTTCAGGACAAAAGTCACTCAGTAGCTCAGATCGACCTGTCCATCACACTGTGACTGCATTTCTGGGGAAACTGAGACTCTGGATTCGGCGCTTGGAGAAAGGAGTGATCGCCCAGTTTCCCACCCTAGACCAGTTTGTTGAGGAGAATAGTCATGATACTGGATCACTTCTACAGACCATCAACAAAGAAATGAGCGACCATTTGAAGGGGTTTGAAACAAGCATGCATCACTACTTTCCAGAGAGTGACCAAGAAACAGCCACTCTTCAGTGGATCATTCATCCCTTCTCTGTACCTGATGATGCCATTCATGATGATGATTTCCCTGCAAAGGAGGAGTGGATCACAATGCGAGCCAATGAAGCCTTGAAAATCGAATTCCAAAACCAAAATGCAGATTCCTTTTGGATTTCACGACTACCTGACTCGCCAACTCTGTCCAAGAGAGCCTTGAAGTTGTTGGTATCATTCTCAACAACGTATCTGTGCGAGAAGGGCTTCTCAACTGTGCTGGGTATGAAAACAAAAAAGAGGACTCGCTTGAATGTTGCAAACGATGCCAGGCTGGCACGAAGCCAAGAATTCCTAAACTAGCTTCAAGTATGCAACTCCATCCATCCCACCGATGTTCTTGACATCTTTGGTAATAGTCATTAGAGATGCACAATGTTCAAGTACAATAAATAAAAGAAAATATCTCAAGTGTTTTAATTTAGCCATATATATCAATAATAACAACATTTTGTGAAAGGGGTAACATGCTTTATGTGGCATGTTAAATTGGGTAACAAGCTGAAAAAGTTTGGGAACCACTGATATAAATGCACTGGAAAACGTACAAAGGAGGATGATAAAGTTGATCCCATGTATCAGAAATCTTCCCTATAGGGATAGACTGAGGGCCCTGAATCTACACTCTTTAGAGAGGCGTAGAATTAAGGGGTATATGATTGAGGTGTATAAATTTATAACAGAAATTATTAAAGAGGATGTAAATAGCGTGCTAAAAATATCTAACATAGACAGGACTCGCAGCAATGGTTTTAAATGGGAAAAATTCAGGTTCAGGAAGGATATAGGAAAGCACTGGTTTGGTAATAGAGTTGTGGATGAGTGGAACAAATTCCTGAGTACCTCCATAGAAATAGGTTGGATAAATACATGAGTGGGTGTGGGTGGGTGTGAGTTGACCTGACTAGCTTGTGCTACTGTGTTGGATGTCGTGCTCCTTCCTTAAGTGACGTGTCTGACCTGACTAGGTCAAGGCATTGGCTTAAGCCAGTGGGAGAATTGGACCTGCCTTGCATAGGCCAGTAGGCCTGCTGCAGTGCTCCTTATTTCTTACGTTCTTATAATTATTTCAAAGTAAATAAGTTAACTGCAAAATCATCATTGTTGAATTCAGGTTTTAACTGCTTAATATGTAAACTTTCTAAAATTAATAACTTCAAATTGTTTATGTGCCTTAGCTATAATTTTAAAGCCATCTAAACTCTGTGCATGATCATAATATTCAGAATGAATTATAACAGCTGAGGTGGTTTGGCCAGAGAAATAAGGTTCCTATATGATAGTCCCCTAAGTTTACAAACTCTAGTCTTAAAATTGTGAAAAAATACTTCTTACAGATCTTAACAGTACAATTATAAGTGAAGTGAAACATTACATTTGGGTACAGATGTGCTGCAATAGGATCCTTAAACCATAAATGGTTATTTTTATAACAGCTTGGTTAAAAAGTATATTTAAATTTTATTCGTGGGTAACTGGTTTGAAGTATTTATTTTCAGCATTGTTTCCTAATATTATCAACTGAGATGTTCATAAAATGGAAGACTTAGCATAATACCGATTCTATGTTTACTGGTTTTCTATCATATAGTTACCCATATTTGCATCGTTGAAATCCGCTTCGAGTGGTGAATCAGTCATTCTGAGGAAAAGTTCTTCTTTGATCATTTTTATGTTACCATCATGGACGTTTAGAAATCTAATAACTGGCCTCCAAATACTTTTCTCGTCTGAAGGAGAAAGTCGATTCATTTCCATTGCATTCTTCAGGTTAAGGTACCTGAGCCTTGCATCTTTCCAAGTTACCACGATATTAATTTCCAGATCGATGAATCTTTTCACGTCATTGATGCTGAGAAACCGTAGGATCTGGACAAGTGATTCTAATTCCAGAGCGTTGTTGCTATTTAAATTATCTGGAGGACTCACCGACCGATAACTGTTGGGCAGTTTAACCAGAGAACAGTCTTCTTCGTCAGAGAAATCAGAACAGTTGTCTACAGCATTACACCTCTGTTCCTTGGGAATACAATCACCATTAGTACAAGTAAATTCAGAATTATTACAGGCAGAGAGAGACAGCAAAATCATCTTATTTTCACGGTAATCACAAAGCTCTGCACCAATTGTCCAATTGTATTTACCCAATGGATATGATTTTACAGATGGTAATGACACAGTTGCCAAACGTTCATTCGTTATGATATTTTTTAATACCCAAATTCTCGGCTTAGACATGTATATCATAAATCCATAATATCCGTGAAAATATGGCTTACCATTGACGTGGCCAAGAATTTCGTAAAAGGTTTCCCTTTCCCGTTTTAGACATAAACCTCTCAACCGAAGAGTGCGGTTTAAGTTCTTGATGCATGGTACGCAGGTCTCGTAGTCTAATGAACACTTTTCATCATACAGAAGTCCATTATCTCGGCTCATGTAGGCACAATTCTCAGTCGTGTTTCCGTTCGGCTGTCTGTATTCAAAATGTACCTCTTTAACTGTTTCATTGTTAGAAATCTTCCGCCATACTCCTTCCTCGCCTTCATCTGTTAATCCGACCCAGAGGATAAGACCTGATGTGCACACGTCTGTAAACAGTAAAGACTTGTTGAACAGTTGTGTGTTTTCATCACGTGATGATGGACCAAACATGTCACTGCCGAGTCGCTGACACAGAATAAGAGATTCTTTGTGATTTCGATTCTCAGGGAAGATGACAAAGTCATTTGTTTTTTGGCACAATATGGAGAGCTTTTCATGCGAGACATTTGCACCAAATACTTCAACTTCATCCGTGTCTGAGGAGAAAACATTCCCACTCTCAAGCTTTATGCACTTTGCTATCTCCTCTACCTCAGTCTGATTCAAACTCCTGTTCCAGATGTTGACCTGAGCGATATGGCCACGGAATACCTGATCTTTCTCAAAGCCACCTCCTAACGTGTCTTGGTCTTGACCCAGGATAAGGGTAGAATTGAGGGGAAGCAATACTTCATCTGTTCTCAGTGGCCCTTGTATGAACTCAGCGCCATCAACGAAGGCTCGGTAATGTCCCAAAGTGAAGATGTGACAATAATGACTCCACTGATGAAGCAACAATTCTGTCTTGAAGTCCGGAAACCCTTGTTGGACAAAGCCATTGTAAGAGATACTGATCCTCTCGCCTATTCGATCTGAAGAAAATATTGAAAATTTATTACATTTCATTGAATTGCATCTTTATATAGACTTTTATTTATAATTTATAAACTTGGGGTACCAGGGGTTAATGAAAATGTGGAGCCTTTAATTCAGCTGTGTGTAGAAAGTGATTTGGTAATTAATACATATTTTATGAAAATGAGGATAAATAAATATACAATTTATGATACAGCACGTAATAAAAGAAGTTAGATTATGTATTGGTGGATAAAAGGTTGATGGGCAGGCTTCAGGATGTGTATGTTTATAGAGGGGCAACTAATATATCGGATCATTATTTAGTTGTAGCTACAGTTAGGGTAAGAGGTAGATGGGACAAAAGGAAAATGGCAACAACAAGTAAGACAGAGGTGAAAGTGTATAAACTACGGGAGAAGGAAGTTAGGGTGAGATACAAGCAACTATTGGCAGAAAGGTGGGCTAGTGCAAGTATGAGTACTAGGGGGGTTGAAGAGGGTTGGAATAGTTTTAAAAATGCAGTATTAGAAAGTGGGGCAGAAGTTTGTGGTTATAGGAGGGTGGGTGCAGGATGAAAGAGAAGTGATTGGTGAAATGATGAAATAAAGGGTGTGATAAAAGAGAAAAAGGTAGCTTATGAGAAGTTTTTACAAATCAGAAGTGTTATAAGAAGAGCAGAGCATATGGACAGTAAAAGAAAAGTGAAGAGATTGGTGAGAGAGTGCAAAAATAGAGCAGATGATAGAGTGGGAGAAGCACTGTCAAGAAATTTTAATGAAAATAAGAGAAATTTTTGGAGATAAACAAGTTAAGAAAGTCTAGGGAACGAATGGAATTGTCAGTTAAAAACGGAGTAGGGGAATTAGTAGATGGGGAGCGGGAGGTATTGGGTAGATGGCGGGAATATTTTGAGGAACTTTTAATGTCGACAAAGAAAGGGAGGCGGTAATTTCATGCACTGGCCAGGGAGGTATACCATCTTTTAGGAGTGAAGAAGAGCAGGATGTGAGTGTGGGGGAGGTGCGTGAGGCATTACGTAGAATGAAAGAGGGTAAAGCAGCTGGAACTGATGGGATCATGACAGAAATGTTAAAAGCAGGGGGGGGGATATATGTTGGAGTGGTTGGTGTTTTTGTTTAATAAATGTATGAAAGAGGGGAAGGTACCTAGGGACTGGCACAGAGCATATATAGTTCCTTTATATAAAGGGAAGGGGGACAAGGGATTGTAAAAATTATAGAGGAATAAGTTTACAGGAAAGGTGTACAGTAGGGTTATTATTGAAAAAAATAGAGGTAAGACAGAATGTAAGATTGCGGATGAGCTAGGGGGTTTCAGAGTGGGTAGGGAATGTGTAGATCAAGTGTTTACATTGAAGCAGATATGTGAACAGTATTTAGATAAAGGTAGGGAAGTTTTTATTGCATATATGGATTTAGAAAAGGCATATGATAGAGTGGATAAGGGAGCAATGTGGCAGATGTTGCAAGTATATGAAATAGGTAGTAAGTTTTTATGAGGATATTGAGGCTCAAGTTAGGGTGTGTAGAAGAGAGGGAGACTACTTCCCTGTAAAAGTAGGGCTTAGACAGGGATGTGTAATGTCTCCATGGTTGTTTAATATATTTATGGATGGGGTTGTAAAATAAGTAAATGCTAGGGTGTTCGTGAGAGGGGTGGGATTAAATAATGGGGAATCAAATACAAAATGGGAATTGACACAGTTACTTTTTGCTGATGATACTGTGCATATGGGAGATCCTAAAGAAAAGTTGCAAAGGTTAGTCGGCGAGTTTGGAAGAGTGTGTATAGGTAGAAAGTTGAAAGTAAACATAGAAAAGAGTAAGGTGATGAGGGTATCAAATGATTTAGATAAAGAAAAATTGGATATCAAACTGGAGAGGAGTATGGAAGAAGTGAATGTTTACAGACATTTGGAAGCTGACGTGTCAGCGGATGGATTTATGAAGGATGAGGTTAACCATATAATTGATGAAGGAAAAAAGGCGAGTGGTGCATTGAGGTATATGTGGAGACAAAAAACGTTATCTATGAAGGCAAATGGAATGTATGAAAGTATAGTGGTACCAACACTTTTACATGGGTGTGAAGCATGGGTTGAAAATGCTGCAGCGAGGAGGCTGTTGGAGGCAGTGGAGATGTCCTGTCTATGGGCGGTGTGCGGTGTAAATATTATGCAGAGAATTCGGAGTGTGGAAATTAGGAGAAGGTGTGGAGTTAATAAAAGTATTAGTCAGAGAACTGAAGAGGAGCTGTTGAGGTGGTTTGGTCATTTAGAGAGAATGGATCAAAGTAGAATGACATGGAGAGAGAAGAAATCTGTAGGGGAAGGAAGGCAGGTAAGGGTCGTCCTCGTAAAGGTTGGGGGGAGGGGGGTAAAGGAGGTTTTGTGGGCGAGGGTCTTGGACTTCCAGCAAGCGTGCCTGAGCATGTTAGATAGGAGTGAATGGAGGCGAATGGTATTAGAGACCTGATTACCTGTTCGAGTGTGTTCAGGGTAATATTTAGTGAAGGGATTCAGGGAAGCCTGTTATTTTTATAAAGCCGGACTTGAGTACTGGAAATGGGAAGTACAATGCCTGCACTTTAAAGAAGGGGTTTGGGATATTGGCAATTCGAGGAATATGTTATATATCTTTATACGTAAGTAGATATATAACGTCGGAATCGAAACGCTACCGGATTCCAGGATAATGAGTATGGAAAGAATGTGATAATGGAGGGACAGCATAACCTCGGGGCTGTTAGGGTACAAAGTTTAGTATGATTAATCATCCCCCAAGGGATAGAGAGGCTTATTTCCGTGATGGGAGGGGCAATATATGGTTTCAGGTGTCTGGGCACGACTTAATAATAATTGGGTGGGGTCTCCGAGTATCGTTTTTTATGGATAATGAGTATGGAAAGAATGTGATAATGGGGGACAGCATAACCTCGGGCTGTCAGGGAACAAGTTTAATATGTTTAATCATCCCCCAAGGGGATAGAGAGGCTTATTCCTGTGTATTACTAAGCAGAAAAGAGAGAGATATGATCACTTCTGACTCCCTAACTCCGCCGGGATAAATGCTTGGAAATGACTGTGATAGATGGGAGGACAGTACATGGATTCAGGTGTCTGGCTACGACTTAATATATCTCCGAGGGAGTGCCCGGCGAGGGAGAGTATATTGCCCTCCGCTCTGCAACTCAGTGAAGGTTGTTTCTGGCTACATCGGGAGATATTTCTCTTCCGCTCGTATCGTTTTTTATTCTTGCAACTGCTAGTTCTTTCCAACACTACCGGGTTCAAAGATAAAAGAGTATGGGAAAGAATGTGATAATGGGAAAAATTGGGTGTGATCCCCTAGTGAGTGTTGCCAGCCAGCCTGTGACTCAGCGGTACATCGGCATATTATCTGCCCGCACGCATGAGTTCTCTTCAGTATGCATCGTTTATTCTCGCGAGGACTAGTTCTTTCCAGGTGGGGAGGCTTAAGCAGTGAGAGAAAATGTTTGTATATATAGATAATTGCCCATAATTCTCATCTGGGTAACCCTTTTGCAGCCCTTGACCTCCCATCCATCCGAGCAACAGTGAAAGAGCTCTTCTGGGTGAATTGGCATATATTATCCGCTTGAACGATCTCAGGTGGGGAGAGGCTTAAGTGGTGTGATATTGGTTATATATTTGTTCAGACTAGAGAGGATAGTACTATATAGTTATATATAAATGAAAATAAAAATAAAAATAAAAATTTGCTAACATTTTTTATTGATTTACATAAAAGTTTTTAGTGGTTAGACTGAATGACTGCGCGCCTCCTGTTCACCTTCTGCCAGGTTAATGATCTCCTTTTCAAAAATGATCTTCCCTTCGACTAAGGGCTGTTCCTTGATAGGAGCGACACCTTCCACCTTCACTCCCACAACAGCTGTTTCCTCTTCCCCCTCCTCCAGAGCGTCATCAAGGTCTGCTTCAAGGTCACCAGATTGTCCATCCGCAGCCCAGGGCAGCAGGTGTCTGCTTATTTTGTTACTAAGCAGATGAGTGACTTATATAAACAGTTCTGAATCTCAATGATTGTTAATTGACATAATTACCAGACTGCTCGCGAACACTGACTAGGTTAGTGACATATAATTGCCCATAAGTGCCACCCATGAGATAGTACAAAGAAGTGTCCTTTGCTTCAGCTGCCTGCCCCCCCCCTTCCCATGAACAAGGCGGTCTCCCACCTCGAGCACACTTGTGAGTACTGAGAATAGCTCAGTTTTCACGAAAGATTAGTATTATATATATACTTAATAAATAAAAATAAAAATTCAAAGTTTATGTTAGTATTTTTATTGAATTACATAGGCATAGGGCAAAAAGCTGAGCAAATTTTAGTGGTTAGACTGACTGGCTGCGCTCCTGGTCACCTCCCAGTTGCCGAGTGTTGCTGCCCACCTGAATGTTAGTGAAGGTTCTTCCGTGTACATTGGCATATTAGAGGTAATACAAGTGGTGACATTCTACCTAGAATTAATTGCAACATCTCAAACATTGTGGTAGACACTCGGGTGTGTGTATCAAAATGATACACACACATAATTGGTAAGGTCCTCCATATAGGGTAAGTAGTGTGGTGAAGGTAAGTCCCTACAGGTACAACAAGATGAATCAAGATAAGTGAGGTGTGACGTCACTGACCATCAAGTAAACACAGGTGGGCGTGACGTCATGGGTGTCCTCGTACGTGTCACTACCCTAACTGTTGCGTCACGTTTTGTACATCCCCAGCCTCTACGGATAAACACAAATGGTAGACGCTTTCACTCAAATGGTATAATAACCAAGGGTAACTCATTTTTTAATGCTGGCAAACGCCTACTCGTGTCAAATGGTGAGCATACAATTGGTAGACACTTTCAGTCAATAGTAAGCATAGACAATCAATGATAGACAATTTTTTTTCTCTATTTCAATAACCAATTTTTTCTTGAGTCACAATTTCAATTATACACACAAATTCATTCATAACTTTTCACTCATAACCCACAACAACATTTTGCTAATTCATCAAAAATATTTTTCATTCATAACTTTTCACATTACCAAATCTTTATTCAACAAATTTTCACTTCTATATTTTCTCTAAAATATTCACTATACCTTTATTTTCAGTAAAATACCAAATAATTGCACTAAAACTCTAATAAAATTCTCTCCATACCCCATCTCCTTGAATCCACATAGAGAGATTATTATTAATATAATCACGGGGAGCTCTGTACTCATAATATAATCATGGGGAGCTCTGTACTCATAATCACGGGGAGCTCTGTACTCATAATATAATCACGGGGAGCTCTGTACTCATAATATAATCACGGGGAGCTCTGTACTCATAATTTAATCATGGGGAGCTCTGTACTCATAATCACGGGGAGCTCTGTACTCATAATATAATCACGAGGAGCTCTGTACTCATAACCAAGAACTTTTCTCAATACCTTTTAAGAAACTCCAACAACACACTACAAGTCTTAACTTTCACAATTATTTCTCATTTCACAGCGCCACGTTGTACAAGTCCCCCAACATCTCACAACATCCCAACAAGTCTCACAACTTTCACTTGTCTCATCCATCCACTTACATTTGTTTTTCACTCACAACCCACAAAGACACAACACCCACAACATTTTACATACTTTTCTCATTATCTGTTAAGAACCTCCAACAGGATACAATTTCTCCATTGTTTAGATAATAGAACAAAAAAAAATTCACACACGGTACATTCCCTACCTGAGACTCGAGATGATACCAGTTACAATTTACATTGCTTGGTGAGGTCACGGGACAGATGGTGTCAAGCAAGAAAGTGCGAGGTCACCTCACCTAACCACAATTATCTCAACCCACATTACCCACAATACTTGACTCAAATGGTATAACAATTTTTCTCGTTTTCGGGTAATAGAACAAAAATATAATACCCCCAATTTTTCTCGTTTTCATTACTAAATAAAAACGATTTGTTTACTCATAATGTTCACTATTTTTCTCGTTTTCAACAATAAATGAAAAGATATAACCAATGCGCTCTCTGAGGGTTGCCTATGGTACATTCCCGATAAAACTGACACAAAAGCCCACATTACTTTGCTGAGCGAATTTGAATTACATTCTCGAGACTTAATGAGCATAACTCATCCCAGGGAGAGCCCTGAGACCGCTAACAGCCATCACATCTCCTCACAACACTAAATCATGCTCACCAACTCCATATCATATTTACCAACATCTAAGAACGCTTAAGACAGATTACTAAGATCATTATAATAACTTTAATCACTTAGAACAAGCCCACTAAATCATGATCACTTATGTCATGACAACCATAATCTAAGACACTGATAATCACAATCACCAACTCCATATTATATTTACCATTATCTAAGAACTCTTAGGACAAGGCACTAAGATCACTAAAAAACACACATTTTTATACACATACCCTCAAATCACTTTATCTAAGATCACCAAATACTAAACTCATTAAAAATCTAACATCATTATTAATAAGATCACTTTTTCACAAAAATCACGTTCACCAACTCCATATCAATGATTACTATTTATCTAAGAACATTTAGGACAAAGCACTAAGATCACTAAAACAACACACATTTTTAAACATTCCCTCAAATCACTATAACCAAGATCACTATTACTACGATCACAGATCACTTTCATTTTTATAAACATTTCAAAATCATCACTCTAACAATTTTTCTGCCGATAAATCTTCAATCTCATTACCTTACCTGCAGGAACTCACAACACCATCTATTAAAGTAGATTTTGTGATAACATTTGGGTTGAGATAATTGTGGTTAGGTGAGGTGACCTCGCACTTTCTTCCTTGACACCATCTGTCCCGTGACCTCACCAAGCAATGTAAATTGTAACTGGTATCATCTCGAGTCTCAGGTAGGGAATGTACCGTGTGTGAATTTTTTTTTGTTCTATTATCTAAACAATGGAGAAATTGTATCCTGTTGGAGGTTCTTAACAGATAATGAGAAAAGTATGTAAAATGTTGTGGGTGTTGTGTCTTTGTGGGTTGTGAGTGAAAAACAAATGTAAGTGGATGGATGAGACAAGTGAAAGTTGTGAGACTTGTTGGGATGTTGTGAGATGTTGGGGGACTTGTACAACGTGGTGCTGTGAAATGAGAAATAATTGTGAAAGTTAAGACTTGTAGTGTGTTGTTGGAGTTTCTTAAAAGGTATTGAGAAAAGTTCTTGGTTATGAGTACAGAGCTCCTCGTGATTGTATTATGAGTACAGAGCTCCCCGTGATTATGAGTACAGAGCTCCCCATGATTAAATTATGAGTACAGAGCTCCCCGTGATTATATTATGAGTACAGAGCTCCCCGTGATTATGAGTACAGAGCTCCCCATGATTAAATTATGAGTACAGAGCTCCCCATGATTATATTATGAGTACAGAGCTCCCCGTGATTACATTATGAGTACAGAGCTCCCCGTGATTATGAGTACAGAGCTCCCCGTGATTATATTATGAGTACAGAGCTCCCCGTGATTATATTATGAGTACAGAGCTCCCCGTGATTATATTATGAGTGCAGAGCTCCCCGTGATTATATTATGAGGACAGAGCTCCCCGTGATTATGAGTACAGAGCTCCCTGTGATTATATTACGAGTACAGAGCTCCCAGTGATTATGAGTACAGAGCTCCCCGTGATTATGAGTACAGAGCTCCCCGTGATTATATTATGAGTACAGAGCTCCCTGTGATTATATTATGAGTACACAGCTCCCCGTGATTATATTATGAGTACAGAGCTCCCCGTGATTATATTATGAGTACAGAGCTCCCCGTGATTATGAGTACAGAGCTCCCCGTGATTATATTATGAGTACAGAGCTCCCCGTGATTATATTATGAGTACAGAGCTCCCCGTGATTATGAGTACAGAGCTCCCCGTGATTATGAGTACAGAGCTCCCCGTGATTATATTATGAGTACAGAGCTCCCTGTGATTATATTATGAGTACAGAGCTCCCCGTGATTATATTATGAGTACAGAGCTCCCCGTGATTATATTATGAGTACAGAGCTCCCCGTGATTATGAGTACAGAGCTCCCCGTGATTATATTATGAGTACAGAGCTCCCCGTGATTATATTATGAGTACAGAGCTCCCCGTGATTATATTATGAGTACAAAGCTCCCAGTGATTATATTATGAGTACAGAGCTCCCCGTGATTATATTATGAATACAGAGCTCCCCGTGATTATGAGTACAGAGCTCCCCATGATTATATTATGAGTACAGAGCTCCCCGTGATTATATTATGAGTACAGAGCTCCCCGTGATTATGAGTACAGAGCTCCCCGTGATTATGAGTACAGAGCTCCCCATGATTAAATTATGAGTACAGAGCTCCCCGTGATTATATTATGAGTACAGAGCTCCCCGTGATTATATTATGAGTACAGAGCTCCCCGTGATTATGAGTACAGAGCTCCCCATGATTATATTATGAGTACAGAGCTCCCCGTGATTATATTATGAGTACAGAGCTCCCCGTGATTATATTATGAGTACAGAGCTCCCCGTGATTATATTATGAGTACAGAGCTCCCCGTGATTATGAGTACAGAGCTCCCCATGATTATATTATGAGTACAGAGCTCCCCGTGATTATATTATGAGTACAGAGCTCCCCGTGATTATATTATGAGTACAGAGCTCCCCGTGATTATGAGTACAGAGCTCCCTGTGATTATATTACGAGTACAGAGCTCCCCCTGATTATGAGTACAGAGCTCCCCGTGATTATGAGTACAGAGCTCCCCGTGATTATATTATGAGTACAGAGCTCCCTGTGATTATATTATGAGTACAGAGCTCCCCGTGATTATATTATGAGTACAGAGCTCCCCGTGATTATATTATGAGTACAGAGCTCCCCGTGATTATGAGTACAGAGCTCCCCGTGATTATATTATGAGTACAGAGCTCCCCGTGATTATATTATGAGTACAGAGCTCCCCGTGATTATATTATGAGTACAAAGCTCCCAGTGATTATATTATGAGTACAGAGCTCCCCGTGATTATATTATGAATACAGAGCTCCCCGTGATTATGAGTACAGAGCTCTCCATGATTATATTATGAGTACAGAGCTCCCCGTGATTATATTATGAGTACAGAGCTCCCCGTGATTATGAGTACAGAGCTCCCCGTGATTATGAGTACAGAGCTCCCCATGATTAAATTATGAGTACAGAGCTCCCCGTGATTATATTATGAGTACAGAGCTCCCCGTGATTATATTATGAGTACAGAGCTCCCCGTGATTATGAGTACAGAGCTCCCCATGATTATATTATGAGTACAGAGCTCCCCGTGATTATATTATGAGTACAGAGCTCCCCGTGATTATATTATGAGTACAGAGCTCCCCGTGATTATATTATGAGTACAGAGCTCCCCGTGATTATGAGTACAGAGCTCCCCATGATTATATTATGAGTACAGAGCTCCCCGTGATTATATTATGAGTACAGAGCTCCCCGTGATTATATTATGAGTACAGAGCTCCCCGTGATTATGAGTACAGAGCTCCCCATGATTATATTATGAGTACAGAGCTCCCCGTGATTATATTATGAGTACAGAGCTCCCCGTGATTATGAGTACAGAGCTCCCCGTGATTATGAGTACAGAGCTCCCCATGATTAAATTATGAGTACAGAGCTCCCCGTGATTATATTATGAGTACAGAGCTCCCCGTGATTATATTATGAGTACAGAGCTCCCCGTGATTATGAGTACAGAGCTCCCCATGATTATATTATGAGTACAGAGCTCCCCGTGATTATATTATGAGTACAGAGCTCCCCGTGATTATATTATGAGTACAGAGCTCCCCGTGATTATATTATGAGTACAGAGCTCCCCGTGATTATGAGTACAGAGCTCCCCATGATTATATTATGAGTACAGAGCTCCCCGTGATTATATTAATAATAATCTCTCTATGTGGATTCAAGGAGATGGGGTATGGAGAGAATTTTATTAGAGTTTTAGTGCAATTATTTGGTATTTTACTGAAAATAAAGGTATAGTGAATATTTTAGAGAAAATATAGAAGTGAAAATTTGTTGAATAAAGATTTGGTAATGTGAAAAGTTATGAATGAAAAATATTTTTGATGAATTAGCAAAATGTTGTTGTGGGTTATGAGTGAAAAGTTATGAATGAATTTGTGTGTATAATTGAAATTGTGACTCAAGAAAAAATTGGTTATTGAAATAGAGAAAAAAAATTGTCTATCATTGATTGTCTATGCTTACTATTGACTGAAAGTGTCTACCAATTGTATGCTCACCATTTGACACGAGTAGGCGTTTGCCAGCATTAAAAAATGAGTTACCCTTGGTTATTATACCATTTGAGTGAAAGCGTCTACCATTTTGTGTTTATCCGTAGAGGCTGGGGATGTACAAAACGTGACGCAACAGTTAGGGTAGTGACACGTACGAGGACACCCATGACGTCACGCCCACCTGTGTTTACTTGATGGTCAGTGACGTCACACCTCACTTATCTTGATTCATCTTGTTGTACCTGTAGGGACTTACCTTCACCACACTACTTACCCTATATGGAGGACCTTACCAATTATGTGTGTGTATCATTTTGATACACACACCCGAGTGTCTACCACAATGTTTGAGATGTTGCAATTAATTCTAGGTAGAATGTCACCACTTGTATTACCTCTAATATGCCAATGTACACGGAAGAACCTTCACTAACATTCAGGTGGGCAGCAACACTCGGCAACTGGGAGGTGACCAGGAGCGCAGCCAGTCAGTCTAACCACTAAAATTTGCTCAGCTTTTTGCCCTATGCCTATGTAATTCAATAAAAATACTAACATAAACTTTGAATTTTTATTTTTATTTATTAAGTATATATATAATACTAATCTTTCGTGAAAACTGAGCTATTCTCAGTACTCACAAGTGTGCTCGAGGTGGGGGACCGCCTTGTTCATGGAAGGGGGGGGGGCAGGCAGCTGAAGCAAAGGACACTCCTTTGTACTATCTCATGGGTGGCACTTATGGGCAATTATATGTCACTAACCTAGTCAGTGTTCGCGAGCAGTCTGGTAATTATGTCAATTAACAATCATCTGCTTAGTAACAAAATAAGCAGACACCTGCTGCCCTGGGCTGCGGATGGACAATCTGGTGACCTTGAAGCAGACCTTGATGACGCTCTGGAGGAGGGGGAAGAGGAAACAGCTGTTGTGGGAGTGAAGGTGGAAGGTGTCGCTCCTATCAAGGAACAGCCCTTAGTCGAAGGGAAGATCATTTTTGAAAAGGAGATCATTAACCTGGCAGAAGGTGAACAGGAGGCGCGCAGTCATTCAGTCTAACCACTAAAAACTTTTATGTAAATCAATAAAAAATGTTAGCAAATTTTTATTTTTATTTTTATTTTCATTTATATATAACTATATAGTACTAGCCTCTCTAGTCTGAACAAATATATAACCAATATCACACCACTTAAGCCTCTCCCCACCTGAGAGCGTTCAAGCAGATAATATATGCCAATTCACCCAGAAGAGCTCTTTCACTGTTGCTCTGATGGATGGGAGGTCAAGGGCTGCAAAAGGGTTACCCAGATGAGAATTATGGGCAATTATCTATATATACAAACATTTTCTCTCACTGCTTAAGCCTCCCCACCTGGAAAGAACTAGTCCTCGCGAGAATAAACGATGCATACTGAAGAGAACTCATGCGTGCGGGCAGATAATATGCCGATGTACCGCTGAGTCACAGGCTGGCTGGCAACACTCACTAGGGGACCACACCCAATTTTTCCCATTATCACATTCTTTCCCATACTCTTTTATCTTTGAACCCGGTAGTGTTGGAAAGAACTAGCAGTTGCAAGAATAAAAAACCATACGAGCGGAAGAGAAATATCTCCCGATGTAGCCAGAAACAACCTTCACTGAGTTGCAGAGCGGAGGGCATTATACTCTCCCTCGCCGGGCACTCCCTTGGAGATATTAAGTCGTAGCCAGACACCTGAATCCATGTACTGTCCTCCCATCTATCACAGTCATTTCCAAGCATTTATCCCGGCGGAGTTAGGGAGTCAGAAGTGATCATATCTCTCTCTTTTCTGCTTAGTAATACACAGGAATAAGCCTCTCTATCCCCTTGGGGAGATGATTAAACATATTAAACTTGTACCCTGACAGCCCGAGGTTATGCTGTCCCCCATTATCACATTCTTTCCATACTCATTATCCATAAAAAACGATACTCGGAGACCCCACCCAATTATTATTAAGTCGTGCCCAGACACCTGAAACCACATACTGCCCCTCCCAATCACGGAAATAAGCCTCTCTATCCCTTGATGATTAATCATACTAAACTTTGTACCCTAACAGCCCTGAGGTTATGTTGTCCCCCAATATCACATTCTTTCCATAATCATTATCCTGGAATCCGGTAGCGTTTCGATTCCGACGTTATATATCTACTTACGTATGTGCTCCTAAACTGTTGTATTCTGGGTGCCTCTGCAAAAACAGTGATTATGTATGAGTGAGGTGAAAGTGTTGAATGATAATAAAAGTATTTTTTGGGGGGATTTTCTTCCTTTTTGGGTCACCCTGCCTGGGTGTGAGATGGCCGACTTGTTGAACACACACACAGACACACACAGACACACACACACACACACACACACACACACACACACACACACACACACACACACACACACACACACACACACACACACACACACACACACACCAAGCAGGGATAACAGGGAAGGCACTACAATGGATCAGGGAATACTTGTCAGGAAGACAGCAGCGAGTCATGGTACGTGGCGAGGTGTCAGAGTGGGCACCTGTGACCAGCGGGGTCCCGCAGGGGTCAGTCCTAGGACCAGTGCTGTTTCTGGTATTTGTGAACGACATGACGGAAGGAATAGACTCTGAGGTGTCCCTGTTTGCAGATGACGTGAAGTTGATGAGAAGAATACACTCGATCGAAGACCAGGCAGAACTACAAAGGGATCTGGACAGGCTGCAGACCTGGTCCAGCAATTGGCTCCTGGAGTTCAATCCCACCAAGTGCAAAGTCATGAAGATTGGGGAAGGGCAAAGAAGACCGCAGACGGAGTACAGTCTAGGGGGTCAGAGACTACAAACCTCACTCAAGGAAAAAGATCTTGGGGTGAGTATAACACCAGGCACATCTCCTGAAGCGCACATCAACCAAATAACTGCTGCAGCATATGGGCGCCTAGCAAACCTCAGAACAGCATTCCGACATCTTAATAAGGAATCGTTCAGGACCCTGTACACCGTATACGTTAGGCCCATATTGGAGTATGCGGCACCAGTTTGGAACCCACACCTAGCCAAGCACGTAAAGAAACTAGAGAAAGTGCAAAGGTTTGCAACAAGACTAGTCCCAGAGCTAAGAGGTATGTCCTACGAGGAGAGGTTAAGGGAAATCAACCTGACGACACTGGAGGACAGGAGAGATAGGGGGACATGATAACGACATACAAAATACTGAGAGGAATTGACAAGGTGGACAAAGACAGGATGTTCCAGAGATTGGACACAGTAACAAGGGGACACAGTTGGAAGCTGAAGACACAGATGAATCACAGGGATGTTAGGAAGTATTTCTTCAGCCACAGAGTAGTCAGTAAGTGGAATAGTTTGGGAAGCGATGTAGTGGAGGCAGGATCCATACATAGCTTTAAGCAGAGGTATGATAAAGCTCACGGCTCAGGGAGAGTGACCTAGTAGCGATCAGTGAAGAGGCGGGGCCAGGAGCTCGGACTCGACCCCCGCAACCTCAACTAGGTGAGTACACACACACACACAAACACGTCAAGAAATTAGAGAAAGTGAAAAGGTTTGCAACAAGGCTAGTTCCAGAGCTAAGGGGAATGTACTATGAAGAAAGGCTAAGGGAAATCGGTCTGACAACACTGGAGGACAGGAGGGTCAGGGGAGACATGATAACGACATACAAAATACTGCGTGGAATAGACATGGTGGACAGAGACAGGATGCTCCAGAGATGGGACACAGAAACAAGGGGTCACAATTGGAAGCTGAAGACTCAGATGAGTCAAAGGGATGTTATGAAGTATTTCTTCAGTCATGGAGTAGTTAGGAAGTGGAATAGTCTGGCAAGCGATGTAGTAGAGACAGGAACTATACATAGTTTTAAGATGAGGTATGACAAAGCTCATGGAGCAGGGGGAGAGAGGACCTAGTAGCGGTCGGTGAAGAGGCGGGGCCAGGAGCTGAGTCTCGACCCCTGGAACCACAATTAGGTGAGTACACACACACACACACACACACACACACAGGACAAAAAAGCGAAAGGAGCTAGGAAAGGAGACAAGGATGGAACCAGCAGAGGTCAGTCAGAGCAGAACAGAGCAGCAAGTGCAAGCACACACACAACTATCCTCAGAACCCCACAACCTATCACACCATCCCAACACACACTACAATCCATACCCACAGCTTCCACCCAACCCCCAACCATAGAATCCCACAGTATGCTACCAGGTCTCCCACCCCCACAGGCCCTCCAAACCAAAGTGTTGGAAAGGAAACTGAAGGTATGGTACACAAACGCTGATGGAATAAAAAACAAGTGGGAGGAGTGGCACAAAAGAGTCAAAGAGACATCACCGGACATCATAGCGCTCACAGAAACCAAGCTTACAGGTATGATAACAGATGCCATCTTTCCAACGGGATACCAGATCCTGAGGAAAGACAGAAGGAACAGGGGGGTGGGGGAGTGGCACTGCTGATCAAACACCGATGGAATTTTGACGAGCTGGAGAGAGGAGACAGCAGAGAAGAAAGTGATTACATAGCGGGAACACTTCACTCTGGAGGTCCCAAGGTGGTAATTGCAGTGATGTATAACCCACCACAGAACAGCAGGAGGCCAGGGCAAGAGTATGACGAGAGCAATAGAGGGATGGTTGACACACTGGCTGCAGTGGCCAGAAGAGCTCATGAATGAAGGCAAAGCTCCTGATCATGGGTGATGTGGAAAATTACATTTATCTGTATGTAGCTCATTATGTACATAACAGAAAATGATAACAAAGATAATTATTATTTATCAGAGTTACACAGACAAGTAGGAATTTGGGACACCTAGGTCGCAAAAAATGTCCCCCTTCGATACCTACCACTGTCATATCCACAAGTTGCTCTGGACCTATTAATCATAAATGATTTGTATCACCAGGAATGCTGTTAAATATATAAATTTGTGGACTGTATATTAAAAATAATAAATGATTATAGATACACATATATACACATTTATACAACAGAAGGAGAATATATCTTAATATCACTCACCAATTTGACTGGAGATTAATGTGTATCATACTCAGAAAACCTCTCTCTAACTAAATCTATGAAAATAATGCTGGCCAGAAATACACACAAATCTAGAGAGCTTAGCTGAGGTTCCTGGAGCTGTCTTGTCCAGTCGTCTGATATCTCAAGTTATGCAGGAATGCACATCCACCAATTTCGCCTCCTATTTGAGAGGTGTCAACACAATTTTAACCTCTAGAGCATGAAAAATTCTTCCCATTACACCAACGTTTGTACAAAATTCAAAACCAAGATGGCGAGTCCCGTCTGCATAGATGCAGGCTTTCCGTTTTCTATGACATAAATATTATTAAATACAGTATGACCATCTATTTACATATAAATACTGAATTTCTGGAAAATATATACAGTATTTTCCACACTGCGGCCGGCTGGAGTTCGTTGCTAAACAATTCAAATTACTGCTTCCTTTAGGAGACGATTCCAGCCAGTTCTGGCTTGAATGGCTGTTCTCCTAGTAGGTCTTATTACGATTTCATCTTCCAGCATCACTTGGTCTGCGTTATCTTCCATATCACTCGTGTCACTTTCCCTCAGATTTTCATTTACGTTTGATTGAACACCTAATTCCAAGGGAATCAATTTATTAATTGTGCGTAAACTTTCCTGGCTATGACACAACACTTTGATATTCCTGACAACACCTTGTGCATCTGGGTACAATGTCAATACTTTGCCCAGAGGCCACAATGTTCGATGTTGTTCAGTGTCAATTAACACAATGTCACCTGGTTGAATGGTCTGTCGATTTACTGCCTCTGTCTCACCGTAAAAGTGTTCACGTAGTGTAAGAAGATATTCCTTACTCCACACATTAGACCAATGATCAATTACTTTAACATTTTAAATTCATTACACAACACTGCCGCATCATTGTAATCTTCATCACTTTCTTCCAGATTATCTCTATAGACAGGGGCAGCTTCCAATTTCCTTCCACATATTAGGTGAGAAGGTGTTAATACATCTGCATCAAGTGTATCACTCATGTACGAGAGAGGCCTATTATTTATACGATTTTCTGCCTCCACTAACACTGCACGGAATTCTTCCAAATTAATTCTCTTCTGGTGTAGTACTTTGCGGAGACACCTCTTCACTGTGCCTATCAGTCTTTCGTACAGCCCCATCCCCTGCCAAGGGGCTCTAGGAGTAATAAATTTCCAGGTACACCCTCGCTGGGTTAACAGAGATTGAACATCGTTACTATTATTTAATTCTATCAAGTGTTGAGCACCTGCTACAAAATTTATGGCATTATCCGAAATCGTCAACCTCGGACAGGATCTCCTAGCTGCAAATTTTCGAAACAGCTGTATAAACTGTTCTGTAGACAAGTCCTGTGCCACTTCTAAATTAACTGCCATAGTAGCAGTACAGGTGAACAAACAAACATACACTTTCAGTGGAACACCATTTGATGTACCTGTTAAAATTATTGGACCACTATAGTCTACACCTGTTACATCAAATGGTTTCACTAATTGTACACGTTCCTTTGGCAATGGTGGAGGACCTGGGTACATATAGGATCTGGCATCCACACGGCGACATATTACACAAGATTTAATCACCCTTTTTACACTTTGCCGTCCTTGTGGAATCCAGAAAGTTTCCCTAACACAATTTAAGGCATCTTGTACCCCACCATGCATTACATTTTTATGGGCATTTAGAACAATCAAATTTGCTAGATGGTGAGTTTTGGGCAGTAAGATAGGGTGTTTAGCATAATCACCCAATTCAGCATTTTGTAACCTACCTCTGCACCTAATTACATTGTTCTCTAAATACAGCCCCAATTTCTCTATTATAGAACCTTTCAGAATTTTTCTTTCCATCATCAATTTAATCTCATTTCCATAGATTTCCTCCTGTACCCTCTTTATCCAATATTCAAGAGGATGTGAAAACTTATATGAAATATTCATCTTGTTTAGAAATTTAAACGCCAATTTAGTTACATTGATTAGTTTGGGTAAAGAAGAATACCTATTTATATCAATGGCTAAGGGAGGACAAACTATTGGAGCGGTGGTCACAGTAATTTCAACAGGAGCAATATACGCCTTTTGTACAGGCCAATTAGCTTTATTTACCAACCAGCTCGGTCCTTTAAACCATGATACAGCATTTACAAATTTAGCATAGGGTAAACCTCGAGACAAGAAATCAGCTGGATTCTCCTCACCAGGTATATGATTAAATGTTAACATATGCTACCCAAACTCTTATACTTCTCTTGCATCTGATTAATTTCAGCGACTGTTTTGTACGTACACAATTTTACTGTTTCCATTACGAATCCATTGTAAGGATACCCCATTATCAGACCAAATTACAGTGTTGCTAATATTTATCTCCTGCAACTTATTTCTTATATAATTAGCTAATTTGACACCTACATGAATGGCTGTTAATTCCAACTGAGGTAAGGTACGTGATTTAATTGGAGACACTTTAGCCTTAGACATAACAAGAGAAATAACACTATTACATTGAAGGTAAGCAACTGCTCCATATGCCAATTTTGAAGCATCACAAAAATGTAGAGTACATTTTTCCCATTTGGATTGGCCACCTGGCGTGGGAACTCCAACATTGGAATTTTCTCATAATCACCAATTAATTCATCCCACCTGTTAATGAATTCCTCAGGTAGAATTTCATCCCAAGCACATTTAAGTTTCCATGCTTCCTGAATTAATAATTTCCCTCTTATAGTGAGGGGTGACACTAAACCTAGTGGATCAAAACATTTGGAAACTTCAGCAAGCAAAACTCTCTTAGTTAATTTATTGGGCATACTGTAATTATTAGGTTTTAACATTAACAAATCTCTCTCAGTATCCCAATTTAAACCCAATACATTACTACATTTTAGCACTTCATCTCCAGGGTAATCTTTACTTATTTTGTCCTTCAATTTGGACGAATTACTATTCCATTCTCTCAGAGGCATATTTGCACTTTGCATTATTTTATTAGCCTCTCCATAAGTCATTAACAGTTCCTCTTCAGTTGACGTCACACCCAGGAAATTGTCCACATAAAATTGTTTGCTCATTACTTTACTCAATGGACTTCCCGTACATTTAAGGTGTGCATTTATCGTCGCTTGAAGTAGGAACGGACTGGATGTAGCACCAAATAATACGCTCCTAAAGCGAAAGGTTTTCAGAGGGCTAAGTGGGTCAATAGGATTCTCAGGCCATAAGAAGCGGGTACAATCCCGGTCAGCCTTTTGTAAGCCCACTCTTAGGAAAGCTTTACTTATGTCAGCCATAAAGGCATAATTCTTTACTCTGAAATTTAATAAGATATCTCCTAATTTTTCCGTCAACGACGGACCTGTCATCAAACAGTCATTTAAACTAGGTACATTTTTGTTACTCCTGGCACTACAATTAAACACAATCCTCAAAGGAGTGGTCTTAGAATCCTTCTTCACTCCGTGATGGGGCAAATAGTGACCATAAATTTTGGCTTGCTCAGGAGGTACCTCTTCTATAAATTTATTAATTAACTGCTCAGCAATTATATCATTATAGGCAGTTAACAATTCTGGTGTCTTACTCAGTTCGTGGAGCTGAGCCTTTAATTGTCCATATGCCATTCTGTAATTAGTGGGCAATTCTGGATGGTTCAGTCTCCACGGAAGTCGTACCCAGTATTGTCCAGATTCAAATTTTACATCTCTCAGGTATTGCTCCTGAGTAAAAGAATCGTCTGGACTTTCTTCATTTACATTTATTGCAATGCTGTCTAATTCCCACAATTTATGCACTGGCTCAACACCATCCTCTATGGAAGAATTATACTGGGGTAAGACTTCATGAGTAAGACACACAGTTATGGTATTTGTAGTTTCCTCTAGTCATGTATTATTATTACGAGGAATCCTACCATACATTACATGGCCTCCTGCAGTCTTCAAAAGGGTGACACCACATTTCTTTACCATACCCTTTACAAAGGAGGCATAATAGTCACTACCTATCAAAATATTTATTGGGCCTACAGAATCATCACTTACACCAGAAGGTGCTAAATTTACATTATGTGAAAGTCTTTCTGTAGCCTTACTAAGCCCTACTGTAGATATTTTCTCTGGAAGTCTATCTACAATTACTGCATTAACACGTTTTTTTCTCATTGCCCAACCTGACAGTTACATAAACAGTGTCATACAATTGAGCCCTTTTATCCGAGAGAAAACCAGATAATTTTAAAGTTGTGGGATCTCCCATCTGTACTTTCATACCATCAAGACATTTACGTTTTATGAAAGTATGCTGGGATCCTTGGTCTAGTAATGCAGTTACATTTTTTAATTTATGCCTTTTATCATCAATTTTTACCTGTAACACAGGTAAGGCTACTTCAGCAAAACCATCATTATTAACATTAGCAGCAATTTTTACATTAGCTACTGTTGTGTCAGGATTGTCAACATTATCATTATTATCAACATTATCATATAGACCTTTACACATGACTATATGGTGTCTTCCTTTGTGACATTGATAACAGAAGTTTAATTTGGTATAACAATCCTTTACATTGTGATTACCTAAACATCTGATACATCTGTCAAGTTCCTCCAATCTTTCAACTTTATCATTCCATGAATTGTATGCATTGCAATTCTTAGATAAATGAATACCCTTGCAGAGGAGACAATCTCTCTTTTCTTTGACTGGTTTCTTATTAACTGAGCTACTCTTAGGAGGGTACTTATTCTTCTTACCTTGTGGAGAGTCATTATTTCTGATTCCTGCTAATTGATATGCATCTATGCAACTATTTTTAGGAAATGAATTTTGATTATTACTGTTGAGATTTGGCCTTACCAGCTAAGATATAATTATATAATGAACACTTAGCTGATAAATGACAGCAAATCGTCTACACAGCCGTCCCTGCAGACGAGGTCTAGATGCTGTCGAAACCATCACAACAGTGGGCTGTCAAGAGATACAATTTGTAAGTATAAATTACCCCTAGGGGGTGTTGTGTCAGCATATTTCATTCGATGATGGCTGACATAATACTTACTTGTTTGGACTCAAAAGTCCACACCTTACTGCCGATCATAGGTTGATTACAAACTCCTTGTGACTCAAGAATTGCGCAATCCCCCGATCTACAAGAAATTCGTAACATACCTTGCTCTTTGTAACGTGAGCTATGGTGTTCTCAACACCTTCGACAGATATCGGTGACTTGATAGAAGCTGAAGTGTCCTTGGATGTCCACGTCTTCCATTGTCTAGGAAACGCACACTGGTACACTATGTTCAACAAGATTCGTCTTTATTGTTCACAATGTATCACAAGAGAAGCTGATCACACTTCTCTTAAGTGTTTATTGTGTTGTGTGAGACACTTTATTCACACTAACGCACAGATCAGTGTCCTTTGCTGGTTATCCTGGCGTCAGTGTGACTCTCTCTAGAGTCAAAAGTAATCTGGCGTCGTCACACCGCTCCATGCCGTCACTGCCCTAATACACAAAAAAAAAACGCTGACCTAGTACCTTGCATCCTTGTCACCTCCTCTATGAAGCAAAGCAGAATGTTTGTTTCTTGCTGTCTTAATCATAGACAACAATGTACACTAGTTTTACTATGGTAATAAAGTGGGAGCAGGATTTTCCTTAATTGTCCTGCTAAGTAAGAGATGTACTGTCTCTTATAAAAATACACGTTGCAACACCCCTGCAAGGAGCGGAGGTCACTTGATTACGCATACGACATCTGTGATCAATTACTCACTCTAGCAGTAAACAAGACGCTCGCCCCTTCTAGTGGCCCCTCAGGGCTGAGAGGGCTGAAGGGGGCTGAAGGAGGCTGAAGGGGGCTGATACCCCCCTCCTGGAGAAAATTTCTCCACACTGGGGGGCGGCGGAGGTTCGCTGCAGGTGAACTATTCATCACTTAACATTAATTTAATTTTCTCACTCGCCACCACTGCTGCTTGTCTTTGAACAGCTTTAGTCTGTGTGGTTTCTGGAGAATCACTAATTTTGTTTTCAACACTGTGTAATTCTAACGGCACTAGTTTATTTATTGTCCTCTTATTCACTACACCTTTGCTCAAAACATCAACTGTCCTGATGATTCCATTTGCATCAGGATATATGGTCACAATTTTTCCAAGTGGCCATTGGGACCTCGGACCATCATTGTCGATAATCACTATGTCACCAGGTCTTAAGGACTTATGATTTTCAGGAACACCAGCTCCATAGAAGTGTTCTCTCAATGAGGTGAGATAGTCTTCTCGCCAAATTTTCTCCCAACGTTCAATCACTTTATTAAGGTGTTTGAATTTACGTCTGAGTTGCTCAGGTTCGAAATAAGTAGGATCCTCTATGATTTCTTTATCATTCATGGGAGGAACAGGTTCGAGCCTTCTGCCATGGAGTAAATGAGATGGACTTAACACTTCTAAATTGTCCAGATCATCGGTAACATAAGTTAGAGGTCTGTTGTTGACTCTATTTTCTATTTCAGTCACAACTGTACGGAATTCTTCTAAGTCTATTCTCTGACGATGAAGAGTCTTCCTTAAACAACGTTTTACAATGCCGATCATTCTTTCATAAAATCCGCCGTGCCATGGAGATTTAGGAGGAATGTATCTCCAACGACATCTGCGTTGATTCAGCATCTGTTGTACTTCTGGTTGATCAAAGATCTTGCTTATATAAGCAGCACCAGCAACAAAGTTCGTTGCATTATCTGAAATCATCAGTCTGGGACATGCCCTTCTGGCTGCAAACCTTCTGAATAATTTGATAAAAGTTTCAGCAGACATGTCAGTGGCTACTTCTAGATGTACTGCTCTAGTTGTAGCACAAGTGAACAAACAGATGTACACCTTGATGGGAACTTTGTCAACAGTGTTGGTTAAAATTATTGGTCCAGTATAATCTACACCTGTCACCTCAAATGGAGTGATATGACAAACTCTTTCAGAGGGATATGGAGGTGGACCTGGATACTGACATACTCGCATATCGTAGTGACGACAAGTAATACAGTCCTTTATTTGTTTTTTCACACTTTGTCGACCTTGAGGTATCCAGTAGGATTGTCGTATATGACAAAGTGTGTCAGCTACCCCACCATGTAACACGTTACTGTGGGCGTTTTGCACAATCAGTTTTGTTAGCCAATGATTCTTGGGGATCAATATTGGATGTATGGCTTCTTTAGGTAGTGAAGAATTATGAATTCTTCCTCGACATCTCACAATTTTTTCTGAGTCGAGATAAAGTCCTAAAGAATTAATCATAACAGGTTTCTTTGGGGATTTATCTTGTGTTTCTAGAAATTTATATTCTGTAGAGAAAACGTCTTTCTGTATTAGTTTCACCCAGTATTTAATGGGTTCAAGACATTCATAATCAGGTTTTATTCTTTTAATGAATTTAAAGACAAGAGCTGTAACTCTTAAGAGTTTACCCAAAGATGAGTATTTAGATCCATCAATGACTATTTCTGTTGTGTCTGCAGTATTTACACAACTTATTTCCGCTGTGTTCAAGCAGACTGTTTCTTCTGGCATAATGTGAGCTTTTTGCTGAGGCCAGTTATTTTCATCAGAGAGCCAGTTCGGTCCGTGGAGCCATAATTTATTATCCACAAATTTCTTGAGTGGGACACCACGTGACAACATGTCAGCTGGATTCTCTTGGGTAGAGACGTGGAGAAAGAGATAATCTCTCTGCATCTCTTTTATTTCTGCTACTCTGTTCTGTACATAGACCAACTTACTCTTATTATTTCTTAACCACTGGAGAACTGCTTCATTATCACTCCAGATCACGGTTTTCTCAATAGTGAGATGATCAAGTACTTTGTTGAGATAGACAGCTAATTTTGTACCTACATAGAGTGCTGTCAGTTCCAATTGTGGTACTGTTCTGACCTTCAAGGGTGCTACCCTAGCCTTTGAAGTAATTAGTGTACTTCCTTCAGCATTACTCATGTAAGCTACAGCGCCATAACCTCTGGTTGACGCATCACAGAACACATGTAATGTGTAATTGTTTCCCTCTTGACCTATTTGTCTGGGAAATTTAATTTGATGAAGTTGCTTAAACTCCCTGGATATTTCATCCCATGCTTGACTCATTTCTAGAGGCAAGTTCTCATCCCATCCAATTTTGAGTTTCCATGCATCTTGCATAAGTATTTTACCCTTTATGGTAATTGGTGAGACGAGTCCTAGAGGATCAAAACATTGTGATACCTCTGACAGTAAACTACGTTTAGTGAGTGTACTGCATGATTTATTGTTTATCCTTTTGAGACTCAGAGTATCTTCCTGTGTGTTCCAATTAAGTCCCAGCATATTGTTGCAATCAGGAATTTCAGTTTCAGGGAAATCTTCTTTGATAAGTTCCCTTAATTGCTTTGAATTTGTATTCCACATCCTTAGAGGCATATTTGCTTCTTTCATCTCCTTGTTAGCTTCTCTGTATAAGGATTTCAAATCCTCCTCTTTATTCACAGTACCTTGAAGATTGTCCACATAGAAACTTTTCTTTAAGATTTCTTTGAAGGGACTTTCAGATTTCTTCAAATGTGTATTTAGAGTAGCTTCTAGTAAGAATGGAGAGGATGTTGCACCAAATAATACTGATTTGAAACGATAAGTTTTCACAGGACTTTGAGGATCATGTGGATTTTCAGGCCACAAGAATCGAGTATAATCTCTATCTATTTCTTGTAGTCCTACTCTTAAGAAAGCCTTGGAAATATCAGCCGTGTAGGCATATGGGTTTGTGCGAAATTTCATAAGCACGTCTCCAAGCTTCTCAGTTAGTGAGGGTCCGGTCATCAGACAGTCATTAAGACTTGCTACATCTTTATTTGCACGTGCGCTGCAATTATATACAACACGTAGTGGAGTGGTTTCAGAATCTTTTCTGACTCCATGGTGCGGGAGATAATGAGCGTTTGTCTTCAACTTATCTTCGACTATTTCCTCAATGAATTTATTGTCCAAATGTTCTTGTATGATATTATCATAGACAGTCAGTAACTCTGGTTTCTTCCTGAGCTCATGTATTTGTGCTTTCATCTGTCCGAAAGCCATGCGATAATTGCTAGGTAGATGTGGTGGATTTAATTTCCATGGTAACCTAACCCAATACTGTCCATCTTTATATTTGACAGTGTCCAAATATTGGTTATAAGTCTGAGACTCTTGTGGGCTTGGTTTATTTACATCAATATCTATCGCATCTAAATCCCACAACTTATCAACTAGTTCATTCATTTCTTCCAGTAATGATAATTTTTGCTGTGGTACATGATCAGCGGTTATTCTCGTAACTAGTACATTTTCCACTGAATCAATATCAGCTTCTTTCCCACTTTGAGAGGGAATAGGACCACATATCATGTGGCCTCCTGCTGTTTTCAGCAAGTGAACATCATGTTTACTTACTATATTTTGCACAAAACAGTGATAATAATCACTTCCAACGATTAAATCAATTGGACTAATTGTGTCCGTCTGTATGTCAGGACAGGCTAACTTGACCTTAGCTGCTTTTAGTGCTGCAACTGTTTCTTTTAATCCCTGGATCTGCACAGACTTAGGCAAATCATCTACTACCACAGCTTCTACTGTCTTTTTCCTGTTTCCTAGACCAACAGTGATTCTGGCTAGGTCATATGTCTGTTTACCAGAATTGTGGAAAAAAACAGCTATATCTAACTGTATTTTGGCATAGGGTTGTTTATTCAATTTCTGCAACACTGATCTTCTTATGAAGGACCTTTGTGAGCCTTGATCAAATAGTGTTAGCACATTGGTTTTGTGTAATTTATTAGATAACTCAACTCGAGCTATCGGGAGAGCAGTTGCTTTAAACTTATCTCTCACATTTAATGCTGTTGCTTGTTGACTTCCTGATTCTGTGGAAGTCTGCTGCTGTTCAGCAAAAGTATTTGGGCATAATGCTGTATGATGCATACCCTTGCATTTAAAACACTTCTTCAGTGAGCATTTTCCTCCCTTGTGTTCACCTAAACACTTGATGCATCTTTTCAGCTGATGAATACGTTGTTTACGTGCCTCCATTGATGTGTATTGATTACAATACTGTGCCCAATGTGTTCCATCACAAAGTACACATTTTGGAGTACGTTTATGTATGACAGTCTGTTTACTGTCTATTGTATTCACAGCTTGATAAATGCCTATATGGGATTTCCCATTCTGTGATTTAGTGGGAGTAGGTATACTCTTTTTATACTGAGTTGAAGGTTTATTATCCACTGGATTTGTGGATGTTTCATCTTGTCTCGTTGCTTGCATGCATGAAACTATTGTTTGTAAACCATTGCTAATTTCCTCACAAGTGAAATAGCGTTTATTGAACATAATATTTAATCGTTCAATAGTTTGTGGTGACAGCTTATCCTGTACAATACCACTGATAAACCAATCACATTGTCCTAGGTCATATTTAGCATCTAGAGATCTGAGACTATTGTCTAATGTAATTCTAAATGCCTGTAAGTCTGAAAAACAATGTTTGGGTGGCTTCAAGCTTGATATTAAGACTGCATGTCTAACTCTAGCCTTGTCATCATCAAAGTAATTGTCTGCTAAGACACGTAAGGCTATTTGATAATTGCCTTTGACCACCGGAAATGACTTAATCAGTTCATAGGGTTCTCCCTTCACAAGACATTTAAGGTAATTGAACTTAGCAATCTCATCTATGTCAGTTCGTGAATTTACTATGGATTGAAAACCACTAATGAATTCTTCATAATTATGACCTTGGAAAATAGGTAATGACAATGTAGGTAAGCTTGGTAATGGGACACTTGTTGTTACAGGTGTAACAGTTGTTTGACCACTAGTTACAGTAGGTCTCTGTGACAGAGTTTTACGGCAGATAGCCTGTACTCCTGTCCACCTTAATTGTTGATCACTAAAAGTATCCAAAACATTTTTAATTTCATCTTCAGATGGATCTGATTCAAGAAATTTATTTTCATAATGTGTATAGTCTGAATTAATTATTTCCAGACGTTGTGTAAATAATTCAAACTTGACCTCAAGATCATCAAAATCTATGTTTGTATCTTGAGTTAATCCTAGACAGACTGAAATTAGATTTTCTAATTGTGTAATCTTAGTCTGTAAAGACTGAAACTGAGTTTTCAAACAAGCCATTTTAATGGTATACTGAAAATTCTAGCACCACACTTAGAGTGTTTATAAAACACTGTACTGCTATAGACAGCTGAGTTTTTGTTATGCTTAAGTCAGCAATAATCGAGTCAGACACTACTGACCCACTAAGCTTAACCTCAGGGTTAATGACCATGAGGGTACAGAGTACATGTGGCTGATGTTTACGGCTTGTGTGCTGTGTCAGCCTGCCCACGATGATTAATCGTAAATAACGATGTTATACACTTCATTCACTATACACTATAAATGTCACTGTATAACTGTAATCACACGTGAATATTACTTACACATATATAAATTTCACTGTTAATATATATTTGAAAGCTTACACTTTATATATAAGTTCCTTTAATATAACAGGTAGATCTATAAGAAACAAACTTTAACACAATCTTGTCTCTTAATTTCTGTCTATAAACATTATAAACACTGTGTGTATATACTCTCAGACAAACAACTTGGGTGTTGTCTTAAGTCAGCAATTTCTCGAGATTGGAGCAGTTGATGCAGGGTGTGGGTGAGTCACCCAGCTCCCGTTTTCTTTGGGTGTCCACTGGGTGAGAGCCCGTTTTCTTTTGGGTGAATGCTGGGTGAGCGCCCGTTTTCTTTTGGCTGCCCATTCTCTGTGATTGAGTCTGGAGGGACTCATTTATACTGATTTATATTGTAAAACACTAGTTTTACAGCTTTTTTCGAAGGACCTTGGCTCATAGGTTATTTGTGCACTGTAGTACAACATATTTGGACCACAGTGTGGTCTTTATCCGGTTCGAAGGACCAAAGCTCTGTTGAGATTTGGCCTTACCAGCTAAGATATAATTATATAATGAACACTTAGCTGATAAATGACAGCAAATCGTCTACACAGCCGTCCCTGCAGACGAGGTCTAGATGCTGTCGAAACCATCACAACAGTGGGCTGTCAAGAGATACAATTTGTAAGTATAAATTACCCCTAGGGGGTGTTGTGTCAGCATATTTCATTCGATGATGGCTGACATAATACTTACTTGTTTGGACTCAAAAGTCCACACCTTACTGCCGATTATAGGTTGATTACAAACTCCTTGTGACTCAAGAATTGCGCAATCCCCCGATCTACAAGAAATTCGTAACATACCTTGCTCTTTGTAACGTGAGCTATGGTGTTCTCAACACCTTCGACAGATATCGGTGACTTGATAGAAGCTGAAGTGTCCTTGGATGTCCACGTCTTCCATTGTCTAGGAAACGCACACTGGTACACTATGTTCAACAAGATTCGTCTTTATTGTTCACAATGTATCACAAGAGAAGCTGATCACACTTCTCTTAAGTGTTTATTGTGTTGTGTGAGACACTTTATTCACACTAACGCACAGATCAGTGTCCTTTGCTGGTTATCCTGGCGTCAGTGTGACTCTCTCTAGAGTCAAAAGTAATCTGGCGTCGTCACACCGCTCCATGCCGTCACTGCCCTAATACACAAAAAAAAACGCTGACCTAGTACCTTGCATCCTTGTCACCTCCTCTATGAAGCAAAGCAGAATGTTTGTTTCTTGCTGTCTTAATCATAGACAACAATGTACACTAGTTTTACTATGGTAATAAAGTGGGAGCAGGATTTTCCTTAATTGTCCTGCTAAGTAAGAGATGTACTGTCTCTTATAAAAATACACGTTGCAACACCCCTGCAAGGAGCGGAGGTCACTTGATTACGCATACGACATCTGTGATCAATTACTCACTCTAGCAGTAAACAAGACGCTCGCCCCTTCTAGTGGCCCCTCAGGGCTGAGAGGGCTGAAGGGGGCTGAAGGAGGCTGAAGGGGGCTGAAGGAGGCTGAAGGGGGCTGATACCCCCCTCCTGGAGAAAATTTCTCCACAATTACCATTGGGATAATTTTTCCCTTTGTGAAACTTGACAGATACCTCAGAGTTATTATGTGTTGCATCTTTAAAATGAGTTAGTTGGCTGGTCTGTAACTGCACAATTAATTCTTGTAGACCTAGTCTTATTTCCTCCAGTCCAAAATAACCTTTGTGATATTTATTCGAGAGCCATTCAAGTGTTTTAAAGTTTAATTTATTCTGTACCATGGCACTCAATAACCAGTCTGATTCCTTCTTAAAGTTTTGAGAGTGCTCTCCAGTTTAACTTTAAACTGCTGTAAACCTTTGTAAGTGTGATCTGGAGATTTTAAATTAACAATGATATTCACTAGATCCAACCTACTTTGTTCTATATTACCATAAGTGACCTTCAACAAGTCAACTGCTTCCTTGTAAGAATCATCTACAATGGGAAAGGCTTGTATGAGTATGTGAGCATCTCCTCTTACCTGTCCTTTGAGGTAAAATAATTTAGTTACACAGGCTAGGTCACTCCTGTCATGCACAGCTGCTTTAAAAATTGACCAAAATTCCTCCCAATTTTCTCCAGGATTAAACACAGGCAAACACAATTCTGGGAGTTTTGGCAAAGACATATTGTTTGTTGGAGCAGACTGACCAACTGCCTGGTTTACACATTTTAATTTATTCAAGGCCTGACTTTTACAAGAAAGAATCTTTTCCTCTAATTCATAATACTGATTAATCATGAGATCTATTTCAGTCTCATCTACACAGTTTACTAACAAATCTCCTTCATATTTGTTGTAATATAATTTGTATGAATCATATCTATTCCCTAAAGCATCTAAATACAATTTTAAATCATCAGTATTCACAGTTTCTTGATTCATTAATTCCAAGCTCTTATTATATGCCTTGGTTACATGAACTTTTCTAGCCTGTACTGATGCTTCCTTTACTCTATATTCCATATGTTTGTCTTCTATATTAATTTCCTCATTTTCAGCCATGTTGCAATGTATTAAATTCAACTTTATTAATAACATTGATTACAACTTACAACACTGATACAACTTACCTTTGAATAAATCCTAGCTACTTGAGCTTAGCAATTACATGTATAATATAAATTTTAAATGTACATTAATACAAACTTGGCTCATCAAAATTAATATTATACAAATTAATAAATCCTTGCCAGAATTTGGCATAGCAAAATTAATATACACATCAATAATTAGCTACACGTGGCTTATCAATTACACATACACTGATATAAATCTTGGCCAAAATTAGTTTATCAAATTAATATTATACAAATATAAATCCTTGCCGGAATTTGGCATAGCAAAATTAATATTATACACAATATAATTTTTATCCACACTTGTCTTATCAATTACACATACACTGATATAAATCTTGGCCAGAATTGTCTTATCAAATTAGTATTATACAAATTAATATAAACTTAGCCAGACGAGCTTAGCTTATCAAAATTAATATTGTAATTATTATAATCCACTACACATTAAGTAAATCTGTGAACTTAACATCCACCTCCTTCTGTCATTTCACACATAATTATTAAGTAATTAACTAATTAATGACTTCACTAATTACCTCCGGTTCAAGAAGGGCCAACGGGCAAATTAAATGTGGAAAATTACATTTATCTGAATGTAACTCATTATCTACATAACAGAAAATGATAACAAAGATAATTATTATTTATCAGAGTTACACAGACAAGTAGGAATTTGGGACACCTAAGTCTCAAAAAATGTCCCCCTTCGATACCTACCACTGTTATATCCACAAGTTGCTCTGGACCTATTAATCATAAATGATTTGTATCACCAGGAATGCTGTTAAATATATAAATTTGTGGACTGTATATTAAAAATAATAAATGATTATAGATACACATATATACACATTTATACAACAGAAGGAGAATATATCTTAATATCACTCACCAATTTGACTGGAGATTAATGTGTATCATACTCAGAAAACCTCACTCTAACTAAATCTATGAAAATAATGCTGGCCAGAATTACACATAAATCTAGAGAGCTTATCTGAGGTTCCTGGAGCTGTCTTGTCCAGTCGTCTGATATCTCAAGTTACGCAGGAATGCACATCCACCAATTTCGCCTTCTATTTAAGAGGTGTCAACACAATTTTAACCTCTAGAGCACGAAAAATTCTTCCCATTTCACCAACGTTTGTACAAAATTCAAAACCAAGATGGCGAGTCCCGTCTGCGCAGATGCAGGCTTTCCGTTTTCTATGACATAAATATTATTAAATACAGTATGGCCATCTATTTACATATAAATACTGAATTTCTGGAAAATATATACAGTATTTTCCACAGGTGACTTTAACCACAAGGAGATCAATTGGGAGAACTTGGAGCCACATGGGGGCCAAGATACATGGAGGGCTAAGATGATGGAGGTGGCACTGGAAAACTTCATGTACCAACACATAAGGGACACTACAATAGAGAGAGGAGAGGATGAACCAGCAAGACTGGACTTAGTATTCACCTTGAGTGGTGCAGATATTGAGGACATCAAATGTGAAAGACCCCTTGGGGCCAGCGATCATGTGGTTTTGAGCTTCGAATACACAGTAGAGCTACAAGTGGAGGGGGAAGCAGGAAGGCCAGGACAAATGAAACCAAACTACAAGAAAGGAGATTACACGGGAATGAGGAACAGAGAACTGGCAGGGAAGCCAGTTAATGAGATGATGGAATATGTAGCAACAATGTGCAAGGAGGCTGAGGAGAGGTTTGTACCCAAGGGAAACAGGAATAATGAAAAAGCCAGGATGAGCCCATGGTTCACCCAAAGGTGTAGGGAGGCAAAACCTAAGTGTGCTAGGGAATGGAAGAAATATAGAAGGCAAAGGACCCAGGAGAATAAGGACAGCAGTCGTAGAGCCAGAAACGAATATGCACAGATAAGAAGGGAGGCCCAACGACAATATGAAAACGACATAACAGCGAAAGCCAAATCTGACCCGAAGCTGTTATACAGCCACATCAGGAGGAAAACAACAGTCAAGGACCAGGTAATCAGGCTAAGGAAGGAAGGAGGAGAGACAACAAGAAATGACCGTGAAGTATGTGAGGAACTCAACAAGAGATTCAAAGAAGTGTTCAAAGAGGAGACAGAAGGGGCTCCAGAAAGACGGAGAGGTGGGGTACACCACCATGTGCTGGACACAGTACACACAACCGAGGAAGAAGTGAAGAGGCTTCTGAGTGAGCTAGATACCTCAAAGGCAATGGGGCAAGATAACATCTCTCCATGGGTCCTGAGAGAGGGAGCAGAGGCACTATGTGTACCCCTAACAACAATATTCAATACATCTATCAAAACAGGGAGATTGCCTGAGGCATGGAAGACAGCAAATGTAGTCCCAGTCTTTAAAAAAGGAGACAGACATGAAGCACTAAACTACAGACCAATGTCACTGACATGTATAGTATGCAAAGTCATGGAGAAGATTGTCAGGAGAAGAGTGGTGGAACACCTAGAAAGGAATGATCTCATCAACAGCAGCCAACATGATTTCAGGGACGGGAAATCCTGTGTCACAAACCTACTGGAGTTCTATGACAAGGTGACAGCAGTAAGACAAGAGAGGATGGGGTTGGTGGATTGCATCTTCTTGGACTGCAAGAAGGCAGTTGACACAGTACCACACAAGAGATTAGTGCAAAAACTGGAGGACCAAGCAGGGATAACAGGGAAGGCACTACAATGGATCAAGGAATACTTGTCAGGAAGACAGCAGCGAGTAATGGTACGTGGCGAGGTGTCAGAGTGGGCACCTGTGACCAGCGGGGTCCCACAGGGGTCAGTCCTAAGACCAGTGCTGTTTCTGGTATTTGTGAACGACATGACGGAAGGAATAAACTCCGAGGTGTCCCTGTTTGCAGATGACGTGAAGTTGATGAGAAGAATTCATTCGATCGAAGACCAGGCAGAACTGCAAAGGGATCTGGACAGGCTGCAGACCTGGTCCAGCAATTGGCTCATGGAGTTCAATCCCACCAAGTGCAAAGTCATGAAGATTGGGGAAGGGCAAAGAATACCGCAGACGGAGTACAGTCTAGGGGGCCAGAGACTACAAACCTCACTCAAGGAAAAAGATCTTGGGGTGAGTATAACACCAGGTACATCTGAAGCGCACGTCAACCAAATAACTGCTGCAACATATGGGCGCCTGGCAAACCTCAGAACAGCATTCCGACATCTTAATAAGGAATCGTTCAGGACCCTGTACACCGTGTACGTTAGGCCCATATTGGAGTATGCGGCACCAGTTTGGAACCCACACCTAGCCAAGCATGTAAAGAAAGCAGAGAAAGTGCAAAGGTTTGCAACAAGACTAGTCCCAGAGCTAAGAGGTGTGTCCTACGAGGAGAAGTTAAGGGAAATCAACCTGACGACACTGGAGGACAGGAGAGATAGGGGGGACATGATAACAACATACAAAATACTGAGAGGAATTGACAAGGTGGACAAAGGCAGGATTTTCCAGAGACTGGACACAGCAACACGGGGACACAGCAACACGGGGACACAGCAACACGGGGACACAGTTGGAAGCTGAAGACACAGATGAATCACAGGGATGTTAGGAAGTATTTCTTCAGCCACAGAGTAGTCAGGAAGTGAAATAGTTTAGGAAGCGATGTAGTGGAGGCAGGATCCATACATAGCTTTAAGCAGAGGTACGATAAAGCTCATGGTTCAGGGAGAGTGACCTAGTAGCGACCAGTGAAGAGGCGGGGCCAAGAACTTGGACTCGACCCCTGCAACCTCAACTAGGTGAGTACACACACACACACACACACACACACACACACACACACACACACACACACACACACACACACACACACACATACACACACACACACACACACACACACGCATACACACACACATACACACTCACACATATATACACACACAAACATACACACACACACACACACACACACACACAGATGGGACACAGCAACAAGGGGACACAGTTGGAAGTTGAAGACACAGATGAATCACAGGGATGTTAGGAAGTATTTCTTCAGCCACAGAGTAGTCAGGAAGTGGAATAGTTAGGGAAGCGATGTAGTGGAGGCAGGATCCATACATAGCTTTAAGCAGAGGTACGATAAAGCTCACGGTTCAGGGAGAGTGACCTAGTAGCGACTAGTGAAGAGGCAGGGCCAGGAGCTAGGACTCGACCCCTGCAACCTCAACTAGGTGAGTACACACACATATATATACATATATATATATATATATATATATATATATATATATATATATATATATATATATATATATATATATATATATGCAATAAGATCACAGTAAACAGGTGATTTTAAAATATGCAAAACAGCCACTGTGATATATATATATGTATATATATATATATATATATATATATATATATATATATATATATATATATATATATATATATATATATATATATATATATATATATATATATATGTCGTGCCGAATAGGCATAACTTGCGATCTTGGCTTAAATAGCAACATTCATCTTGCCATATAGGACAAGCGAAAATTTGTTTATGCAATAATTTCGAAAAATCATTCTGAACCTAACAAAAAAAAATATACTTCGCTGTGTTTGTTTAGATTTAAATTATCGTAAACAAATCTAAAATATATTTAGTTGGGTTAGACTAAAATAAATTGTTCTTGTTATAATAAGGTTAGGTAAGTTTTCTAAGATTTTTTTGGTGCAAAATTAATTTTTTTACATTAACATTAATGAAAAAATATATCTTTAAACGTACAAAAGAAAATTTTAGAAAGGACTTAATTTTAAACGAGTTCTTGCTAATTGACCAGTTTTACATATTCGGCACGACATACATACATACGTACATATATATATATATATATATATATATATATTCTTTCTTTCAACACATCGGCCGTATCCCACCGAGGCGGGGTGGCCCAAAAGGAAAAACGAAGTTTCTCCTTTTACATTTAGTAATATATACAGGAGAAGAGGTTACTAGCCCCTTGCTCCCGGCATTTTAGTTGCCTCCTACAACACGCATGGCTTACGGAGGAAGAATTCTGTTCCACTTCCCCATGGAGGTAAGAGAAAATAAACAAGAACAAGAACTAGTAAGAAAATATTAGAAAACCCAGAGGGGTGTGTATATATATGCTTGTACATGTATGTGTAGTATGACCTAAGTGTAAGTAGAAGTAGCAAGACATACCTGAAATCTTGCATGTTTATGAGACAGAAAAATGGACACCAGCAATCCTACCATCATGTAAAACAATTACAGGCTTTTGTTGTACACTCACTTGGCAGGACGGTAGTACCTCCCTGGGCGGTTGCTGTCTACCAACCTACTACCTAGGATATATATATATATATATATATATATATATATATATATATACATATGTGTATGTGTGTGTGTGTGTGTGTGTGTGTGTGTGTGTGTGTGTGTGTGTGTGTGTGTGTGTGTGTGTGTGTGTGTGTATGTGTGTGTGTGTGTGTGTGTGTGTGTGTGTGTGTGTGTGTGTGTGTGTGTGTGTTTGTGTGTGTGTGTGTGTAAAGTAAAAGGAAACAAGTGCAACTAATGTGACATTTTATTGGGGCAACGTTTCGCTCTCCAGGAGCTTTATCAAGTCGTTACAAACAATACATGGACACAGGGTATATATAGGCTCAGAGTGAGGTGTAATACTAGTGGTAGTAGTAGTAGTAATATAAGTAGTAGTAGTAATACAATATGGTAGAACATTCAATTTGCACATGAGTAAAAGGTTATAAAAGCCATTGCTTGCATAACATAAAAGTAGGTTAGAGAGATATTTCTGTTGGAGGTTGAATCTGAGAAGGTCTGTTTCAGTGTTCCTTCTCTGTTGTGTTCTTGCGTAGAAAAGACTATGTGATGGCGGGGTTTACTGTTTTGAGGAGGATTTTTGCTAATACTCCAGAGATGATGAAGCTGCCTAAATTTATTTTGCTTGATTGTGTTAGAAACAGCGATTAATGATGATTCAAGGAATTTACGTCTGTAGAAATTTGGCTCTCTGATTACTAGTCGGACGTTGTTGAATTTCATGAGTTGATTGGTGTAATTCCGGTGTTGTATGCAGGCGTTGTTCAAGTTGTCATTTCTACATGCGTTAATTTGTTCATTGAGGCGTCTTTCGAGGTTCCTAGCTGTTCCACCTACATATATCCTGTCACAGCCTCCACAAGGTATAGTGTAAACTTCTGCACTGACTGGTTCATGGTGGTTCGATTTAGTCCTGGTTAGAACCCTTATGGAAGTGCTGGATGCTATGGACACTCTAGTGTTAGCTTGTGTGAGTACCTTGGAAACGTTTAACGCAACCTGGCGGTTGGGAAGGATTATAACTTTGTTAGGAGTGGTGTTGGTGCGTGGAGATTTGATGATCTGAAGAGCTCTTTCTTGCAGTCTTTGATGAAAAAGGAAGGAAAATGTAGATCAGTGAAGGTATTGTGTATGAAAGTGCATTCCTCGTCAAGAAACTCAGGACTGCAAATTCGGTATGCTCGTAGGAAAAATCCGATGATGATGCCTCTTTTGGTCTTAGTATCTTGACTGGAATAGAAGTGTATGAGATCATTTTTGTTGGTAGGTTTACGGTAAACTTGACAAAGCTTCTGGAGAGCGAAACGTTGCCACAATAAAAAGTTACATAAGTTGCACTTGTGTCCTTTTACTTTACATTTTGTCGTTAATACTACCAACACACACACACACACACACACACACACACACACACACACACACACACACACACACACACACACACACACACACACACACACACACACACACACACACACACACACACACCTGGAAAGGAACAAGATTATAAATGAAAACCAGCATGGGTTCATGGAAGGCAAATCTTGTATCACAAACCTCCTGGAGTTTTATGACAAGGTAACAGAAGTAAGACACGAGAGAGAGGGGTGGGTAGATTGCGTTTTCCTAGACTGCAGGAAGGCCTTTGACACAGTTCCCCACAAGAGATTAGTGCAGAAGCTGGAGGATCAGGCGCATGTAACAGGGAGGGCACTGCAATGGATCAGGGAATACCTAACAGGGAGGCAGCAACGAGTCATGGTACGTGAAGAGGTATCACAGTGGGCGCCTGTGACGAGCGGGGTCCCACAGGGGTCAGTTCTAGGACCAGTGCTATTTTTGATATATGTGAACGACATGATGGAAGAAATAGACTCTGAAGTGTCCCTATTCGCAGATGATGTGAAGTTGATGAGAAGAATTAAATCGGATGAGGATGAGGCAGGACTGCAAAGAGACCTGGACAGGCTGGACATGTGGTCCAGTAACTGGCTTCTCGAATTCAATCCAGCCAAATGCAAAGTCATGAAGATTGGGGAGGGGCAAAGAAGACCGCAGACAGAGTATAGGCTAGGTGGACAAAGACTACAGACCTCACTCAGGGAGAAAGACCTTGGGGTGACCATAACACCGAGCACATCACCGGAGGCACACATCAACCAAATAACTGCTGCAGCATACGGGCGCCTGGTAAACCTGAGAATAGAGTTCCGATACCTTAATAAGGAATCGTTCAAGACACTGTACACTGTGTATGTTAGGCCCATACTGGAGTATGCAGCACCAGTCTGGAACCCACACCTGGTCAAGCACGTCAAGAAGTTAGAGAAAGTACAAAGGTTTGCAACAAGGCTAGTCCCAGAGCTCAGGGGAATGTCGTACGAGGAAAGGTTGAGGGAGATCGGACTGACGGCACTGGAGGACAGAAGGGTCAGGGGAGACATGATAACGACATACAAGATACTGTGGGGAATAGACAAGGTGGACAGAGATAGGATGTTCCAGAGAGGGGACACAGGGACAAGGGGTCACAACTGGAAGCTGAAGACTCAGACGAGTCACAGGGACGTTAGGAAGTATTTCTTCAGTCATGAACTGGAGAGCGAAACGTTGACAATAATAAAATGTCACATTAGTTGCACTTGTGTCCTTTTAATTTACAGTATCACTGCATGCACATTCCTTGTACTTTTAGGTCTTGCACCATCCCTCCCGCTACCAGAGATCCACAATTGCAACCAGCTCAACACAACTGCCCATGTGTAATAGAGGCAAGAATTAATTCAAGTACACAGATATGAGATTACAGGTTTCTGGGCTGAATTCCACAAATGACTTGACAAGGATAACTAACCTAATCAGTCATAACCCACAGACACTCCTCTATTCTACACAATTATTATAGATACTTCTTAGTGTGGAGTAATCCTTGGAATGTTCTCTATTACATGTAAGATTAAAATGAAATTTAACGGAATATAATGCTTCATAAGGTGTGGCAAAGGACCAAAGTTACTCACAGATGACGAGAACGTTAGTTAAGATGTCGTTGACAGCCAGGGAGACGTGAAGCTCCCGGAAAGAGAAGCTGGAGGGTCTGATGCGGTAACACACACTCACTTCTCCAGAGTCCTGGTACATCTGTCAGAAGTATGTATATGTTATAGGAATGAAGAGTTACCCCGCCTATTATCCAATAACACTGGTGTTTAGTACATCAAAATGAGAACTAGATGGTAATAGTAGTGTTTTGTTCTACGGAGTGGCAAAGCACACATCACACTGTGTTTTGTCACTCAGTACTGTACATGGTTACAAGGGTAATAACGATTATACACTTGTGTTGGTTAAATTATCATATACTACTAGTAGTAGTAGTAGTAGAGTGATTAACTTTTCTGAGTAAGGGCTCCACCCCCTTCAAAATTTTAAGTCGGGGCTCTGCCATCCCCCATTTGCTTAGGGGCTCTTCTCCATCATTTTGGGGGAATTTTCTCTCGCCCCCCATTGTTTTTGACTCCGTCCCCTACCCCCTAGGGGCATTTTCCATATGGAGTTGCCAAATTTCGCGGGAGTGTTGCAATTTTCTTTTCTCAATTTTTTCGAGGTGTTGCCAAATATTTCATTTTTTCTGGAGATGTTATCAAATTTTTCAAAATTTTCATACTAAGATATTTCCCGTACTCTAGGGTCGAGCTCCAGCTCCACTTTACCAAGATTTTTTAATTTGTTTATGTTTAAAATGAACTTACCCCCTCCTCACCCCCTTTCTTGAAATTTTCGAATTTCTCGATATCTTTTGGTATGCTTTACCACTAAGTGGTGTGTTAACCTAGAATAACCTAGAATAACATCTACATGTCATTTGCTTACAAGAATAAAATGGTAATACAAGTGGTGAATCAATACACAATTTTTGTTTTTCAAAATTTTATTCATATTACACATTTCAATATAAAAGATACAATACTACAGCAAAAAGATACAATTTTCCCGTTTTCGCTAATACAACAGCACTAACTTCCAATTTACAACACACAGAGAACATTCACATTTTTTACGTACATCATAGGGGAAACACTGTCTTACCCCCCCCCCATTTCCCCTGCACCTCACTCTACTCCCCTTCATCTCCCCCTACCCTCTACCCACATCCCCCACATACACCACCTATTAATATTTAACCCAGGATAACCCAACTTTTCCACATCTCATTTTAAGCTAACATGAACTTTACATTTTGTTCACTTATAACCTTCACACACCATCAACTTACATGTTTTTTTTCTCTCATAACCCATAATAACAAGCCCCAACAGGTCACAACAGGTCACAACATTCATACATCCACAATTTTCACTTGTCTCAAAATTACATCACATAACACAGTTATCACAACACCCACAATTTTCGTTTCCTAATTTTCACAAGTCACAACATGTTATAACTTCCACTCACAACAACAAATCACACCATGTCACACACTACTGCACCCTCAATTTTCACTTGTCTCAATATTACAACACATAAACATTTCACTTACAGTTTTCACTCACAACACGGAGATTTCAATACTCTGTCAGATACGATTCTACTGGATTATAACAAATTTTCCACAACCCAGAGTTTACTACCAATATTTCACCAAAACCACCAGTCATCACCTCCACTCCATAGAAAGGGACAGGTTTTACCTGACAGTTTTTCTATGGGAGAGGTTGACCTCTTTAAGGAAATTCTCGGGAAACATAAAAGAGAGGACTGGCTCAATCTCCCCTACCCACTACCCATCCTCGCCATGCTACATCTCCTTAAATCAAATGTTACCAACATTTTTTGAATTCATACATAATTAAAATGAACTTACCCCATCTCTTTGTATCAAATTTTTGAGGATCTACATTTTTTCTCATCCTATGATATATCTCGAGTAAAAATTACATCTCTTGTATCACCAAATCGCTTTCCCAATACCGACTAATAATGTAGGTGTGGTAATATCATTTAGATACTTTCAAGTTACTTTTGGATACCTTTCAAGATACTTTTGGACACTATCAAGATACTTTTGGATACTTTTAAGTTACTTTTGGATACTTTCAAATTACTTCTGGACACTTTTCAAGTTAGTTTTGGATACTTTTCAAGTTAGTTTTGGTCACTTTTCATGTTACTTTTGCATACTTTCCTCAATATCTGTTAAGAAATATTCTTATATTATTACAAACCCACAAAAGCCTCCAACATATCATAGCAGCACCCCACAACATTATCCACTCATATTTTTGTTTTCACTCGTAACCCCAACATCAAACGACATCAATACACGGAAATTTCAATGCTCTGGTAGGTACAGTTCTACCCACAACTTTTACAGTCACACAGAAATGTCACGATATATCACCAACAACTTATACTCACCCTCCATTATGGAATCTTCATTGTAGAATTCTGTCAACAACGTGCTCTCCTTTGTAGATAAAATGGGGTCATTATCCCTCTGTATGCAACGTAAGGGATGTCTATGAGTTGTAGAGAGGTTTTTCAATACATTCTGCGGTCGGCTAATGAATATACCTCATCCTGAGGGAACTACCCAAGTGTACTGCAAGAGTTGCTAAGTGTGTCAGGGTAGTGAACAATCCTTGAAGCGATTTACAATTTTCCCTGAGCAACATAAGTGTGGGGAGAGCCACAATTTTATAAGTGAACTAGAAAGTGATACTTGGGGGTGGTCGAGATACACCTTCCGGTACGCTGGTATGTCCCTTAGTAGTGCTTTCTCCTGCAGGATCCTGTTCCGAGTCGATTCTGCCTTGAAAGTCACTTTCACTGGCCGGATTCTTCTTCTTGCAAACTCCCCTATTCTCCGAAAATTTGCCAGCTGGGTCATGTCATCTTCTATTGCTTTTATGATGCTTTCGATCGCGTTTTTCTCGCCTTGTCATCTTGCTTCGTAAGTTTCCCCTTCAACTTCCTGGTGCTCATAAACAAAGACTGACCTCTCCCTTTCATTCTCCCACTGCATATCCCTATGTATCCACTGATTCGATTTAGTTTCCTCCATTGCAGCTTTCCTTTCTTCAATTTCCTCACTATAAGTAAGTAAGTAAGTAAGTTTATTCAGGTATACACAAATACAGTTACATAGAATTATCATACATAGCAGCATATGTGTAGAGAACCTAGGATAACCCAAAAAAGTCAGACAGAGTGACTTATTTCCATTGGGGTCCTATCTATTGTCCTTGGGCCCAGTGGCCTGTCATTTTCCCTTCTCAGCTTTCCCTGGGCTCTGTTATGGTCTGTTAGGGCCTCTTTCATTTTCTACAGTCCCCTCGATTTCTCCTGATGTAATTCTCTCTTTTTCTCGGGCTCCACGATGGTCTGATAGGGCTTCTGCATGCAGTTTCACTCATTCGTTCCCTTGTTTGTGACTGAGGTAGCAGTCTCTGATGTCATTCCCAAATTGTTTTTCAGTTCCTTAGGCTGTTTCAGATTTTTCAGTTCCTCTTCTAATCTCTGTATCCTAGCCTCTGCTACTGTGACTTGCATCTCCCACTTCTATCCTCTTTTCATCTATCCTCTCTTCCATTCTCATGCTAAGTTCTTCTAGCATCTTTCCCCATTCATGTTCCCTTTTCATGAGCTCTGCTGCCCAATCCTCCTTTGCAGATTCATCTTCCAGTCCCTTGGTTTTCCTTCCTGCTCTTTGGCAACCCATTTTTTTTGTTGCCACAGAATGAAAAACTTGTAAGCAAATGACATGTAGATGCTTACCAACAAACATTTGCGTTATTCTAAGTTAATACACTACTTGGTGGTAAAGCATACCAAAAGATAGTGGTCAGTTGTCAGTCGTCACGTGAGGTCACAGACCCTGAGCTGCTTTGGGGATTAGTGTGGACGGTTACAAAACCATGGCTTGCTGATGTGTTTTAAAATCTGAGGTTGGAGTATTGAAGGAGGTCCTGCTTCTCCAGGAGGAAATTAGGAGGCTAACGGTTCACCTGAATGGGGTTGGGAGTGAGTGTGAGGTGGCTGGGATGGGTGAGAGGAATGAGGCTACAAGTAGTGAGATGCAGTCTGTCTCTCGCTGCAAGAAGGCTGTAGGTGGGGAGGTAGCAACGGCTACCAGCAGTGAGGTGAAGTCCAGCACCCGCTACAAGTGGCAAGTGGTTCCCAGTAATGGGAAGAGCATCAAAATAAGGAAAGTTAAGAGAGAAGATTTAAAGGTAAGAAATCGTTTCTCTGTTCTTCAGGATGAGTGTACTTCAGTGGCCAGTGAAGGTAAAAGTACTACTTCCCCTGCAAATAGAGGTAAGCGAATTTTTGTGGTTGGTGACTCACAGGTAAGATATATGGACCGTGCTTTTTGAAATAGGAATAAGAAGGTGAGAGATAGAGTATGCTTCCCTGGAGCTGGTGTTTGTGACATAGTCAACAGGTTGGATAATATCATGTCAGGCAATGGGAACAAGCCTATTATCTGTCTCAGGTCTGGTGGAAATGATATTGGGAAGGGTAGAGGAGAAGAACTGCTAGATAAGTACAGGTCAGCTATAGATTTAATTAAGTCTAAGGGAGGGGTCCCAATCATATGTAGCATCTTGCCTAGAAGGGGAGTGGCCAATGAATGGTTGTCTAGGGCAATTGGTGTAACTTGCTGGCTAGACAGACACTGCAAGGATCTTGCAATCCCATTCATTGACAACTGGAACAACTTTTATGGCAAACATGATATTTATGCAAGGGATGGGGTACATCTCTCTGGGGCTGGGGTGGTAGCACTTGCGAACTCGATCGAGAGGGCCATTGCTGAAATGCCTAGGATTTTAAACTGATAGAAGATAGAGGTATGGGTGTGTGTGGGAAACAGTCAGGTTGCAACACTAGGGTTGAAAACAGTAAATGTATAAAAGACATTCATCATGAAGTTATAAATAAAGACAACGGATCAGGTCAGCAAACAAAGGTAGAGAGCAGAAGGCAGCAAGAGACGAGCTTCCTTAAGGTTTACTATACTAATAGCAGGAGTGTAAGAAATAAGATAGATGAGCTAAGATTAATTGCAAGTGCAGGAAACATAGATATTATTGCTATAACAGAGACCTGGCTCAATCTGAAAGATAGAGAGATGCCTTCTGAATGTCACACATAAGGCTATAAATTATTCCACACTGACAGGGTCAACAGGAAGGGTGGTGGAGTAGCGATGTACGTCAGAGACAATTTGAACTGTTGTGTTAGACGAGACAAAATTAGAAGCGTCAGCCACTGAATCTGTTTGGTTACAGCTTCTCGAGGGCCGTGAAAAACTAATCTTGGGTGTGATTTACAGGGCCCCAAATCTTGATAGGGAGTGCAGTAAACTTCTATGGGACGAAATTCGTTAGGTATCTACATATGAAAATGTTGTGGTAATTGGAGATTTCAACTTTAGACAAATTGACTGGAGCAATTTGACAAAAAATTTAGAGTCAAGTGACTTTCTTGATACGATTCAGGATTTTTTTTAAAACAGTTTGTGACAGAACCAACTAGAGGAAATAACCTACTTGACTTGGTTCTGGCCAGCAGGGAAATGTTAATTAATAATCTTGAGGTTAATGATGAGCTTGGGAAAAGCGATCACAAATCACTCAGTTTTAATATATCATGGAATTACCCTAATAATGGCAGTCAAGTCTCTGTCCCCGACTTCTGCTTGGCTGATTTCATAGGACTGAAAAATTACCTGGGTGGGTTGAACCGGAATGACCTGACTATGGGTCAGGTAGGTGGTGATGGTTGCCGATATGACGTTTTCCAGAACATAATTCTAGCTGCTCAGACAACTTATGTTCCAAATAGAGAAATCAGATCAAACAAAAATTATCCTAAATGGATGAACAATACATTAAAACATCTCATTGGTCAAAAGAGAGGCATATATAGGCGAATCAAAAGAGGAGAGGGGCAATTAAGAAATCAATATATTCAGTTAAAGAGAGAAATAAAAAAAAGGAATAAGAAAAGCAAAATGAGATTATGAGATTAAAGTTGGAAGAGAATCGAAGAATAACCCGAAAGGATTCTTTCAGGTATACAGAAGTAAGATCAGGGACAAGATAGGCCCACTCAAAAGTTCCTCGGGTCAGCTCACGGACAGTGATAAGGAAATGTGTAGATTTTTAACATACTTCCTCTCAATTTTTACACAGGAGGATACCAGCAATATTCCAGAAATAATAAATTAAGTAGAACAGGACGATAATAAACTGTGCACGATTAGGGTCACAAGTGACTTGGTCCTTAGACAAACAGATAAATTAAAACCTAACAAATCCCCAGGCCCTGATGAACTGTATGCAAGGGTTCTAAAGGAATGTATAGAGGAGCTTAGCAAACCTTTAGCTAATCTTTTCAACATATCACTACAAACTGGCACAGTGCCAGATAAGTGGAAAATGGCAAATGTGATACTTTTTTCAAAGCAGGTGACAGGTCCTTACCTTCGAACTATAGAAAAATAAGCCTAACCTCCATACTAGGAAAATTTATGGAATCAGTAATTGCCGAGGTAATTCGTAGCCATCTTGAAAAGCATAAATTAATCAACGAATCTCAGCGCGGTTTTACAAAAGGGCGTTCTTGCCTTATGAGCTTATTAACTTTTTTCACTAAGGTATTTGAGGAGGTAGATCATGGTAATGAATATGATATTGTGTTTATGGACTTTTGATAGAGTCCCACATCAGAGACTATTGAGGAAAATTAAATCACACGGAACAGGAGAAATTTTTTTTGGATAGAGGCATGGTTGACAAATAGGCAGCCGTCTGGATGACATCATGAGAGGTAATGGGAGCAATCCTATTATCTGTCTCAGTGCTGGAGGCAACGATGTTGGCAGACGTAGGAGTGAGGACCTGATTAGCAGGTATAGGTCAGCAATAGAAATAATTAGAAGTAAGGGTGGGAACCCTCTCATATGTGGTATTTTGCCAAGGAGGGGAGTTGGAAATGAATGGTTGTCCAGGGCAATTGGTGTCAATTGCTGGCTGGACAAATACTGTAAGGAAAATGCGGTAACATTCATAGACAACTGGGACCTCTTCTATGGCAGAAATGACATGTATGCTAGGGACGGGATTCACTTATCTAGGTGTGGGGTGGGAGCACTGGCAACTGCAGTGGAGGGAGCAGTTAGGACTTTAAACTAGGAATAGTTAGTGGTATGGGTTTTGGCAGGAAAACAGTGAAGTCCCAGTGTAGTAATATTACGAGTTCTAGGGGAACTAGTAATAATAAGAACGAGATAGATATTGAAAAGCCAGGGACCTTGGGTGATAAGGACAGTAATAGGTTTAGTAGAAAAATAGAAATGAGCAGGAAGGGTAAAGAGAAAGGAGAGTCTTTCAATGTTTATTATGCTAATTGCCGTAGTGCTAGGAATAAGATGGACGAGTTGAGATTAGTTGCTAGTGTAGGTAACATTGATGTATTTGCCTTAACTGAGACGTGGTTTAATTCAAAAAGTCGGGACATGCCTGCGGAATGTCATATTCAGGGTTTTAAATTGTTCCAAGAAGATAGAAGTATCGGGAAGGGGGGTGGGGTGGCATTGTATGTCCGAGATCGCTTGAACTGTTGCATAAAAACGGGTATTAAGTCTGAAGTAACACATACAGAGTCTGTTTGGATAGAATTTTCAGAGGGGCATGAAAAACTGATTTTAGGAGTGATATACCGTCCCCCAAACTTAGATAGGGACCAAGGGAAACTACTATGGGAGGAAATTGTTAAGGCCACAAGGCACGATAATGTAGTAATTCTAGGAGACTTTAACTTTAGTCATGTTGATTGGAATTTCTTGACTGGGAATTTAGAATCATACGAGTTCTTAGAAGTATTTCAGGATTGTTTTTTGAAGCAGTTTGTGACAGAACCTACAAGGGGAAATAGCCTGCTTGACTTAGTTATGTCAAACAATGAATCCCTTGTTAATAATTTAGAAATTTCAGAGGAACTGGGTGCTAGCGACCACAAATCAATTACATTTAGCATTGAATGGAAGTACGATAGTAGCGATAATTCAGTAACAGTCCCAGATTTTCGCTTAGCAGATTACGATGGGCTTAGAGAACACTTATCATCTGTTGACTGGGGTAACGAAGAGAGCTATCAATATGACAGTTTTCTGAACACTATACATGCTGCTCAAGGAGCGTTTATCCCATATAAAGAAATTAGATCAAATAGAAATGACCCAAAATGGATGAATAATAGGCTCAAGTATCTACTAGGGCATAAGAAAGGAATTTATAGGCGTATCAAAAGAGGTGAGGGTCATCTTATGAATCAGTATATTGACATTAAGAGGGACATTAAAAAGGGGATAAGAAAAGCTAAAAGGGACTATGAAATTAAAGTTGCTAGGGATTCTAAAACTAACCCAAAAAGTTTTTTCCAGGTCTATAGAACAAAAGTTAGAGATAAGATAGGTCCCCTTAAAAATAACTATGGGCACCTTACTGACAAAGAGAATGAAATGTGCTTGATTTTAAATAATTATTTTCTCTCAGTTTTTACACAGGAAGACACTAACAATATTCCAGTAATTAATTTTTACAGTGGGCTAGAAGAAGATAAATTATGTAACATCACAGTCACGAGTGAGATGGTTGTGAAGCAGATAGACAGACTGAAGCAAAATAAGTCGCCGGGTCCTGATGAGGTTTTTTCAAGGGTTCTTAAGGAATGCAAAATGGAACTCTGTGAACCATTAACTAATATTTTTAATTTATCTCTTCAAACAGGTGTAGTGTCTGATATGTGGAAGATGGCTAATGTAATTCCTATTTTTAAAACAGGGGAAAAGTCGTTACCGTCAAATTATCGCCCAATAAGCCTGACCTCAATTGTAGGCAAATTACTAGAGTCAATTATAGCTGAGATTATAAGAAGCCATCTCGATAAGCATAGCTTGATTAATGATACTCAGCATGGATTCACAAGAGGCCGGTCTTGTCTAACTAATTTATTAACTTTCTTCAGTAAAGCTTTTGAGGCTGTTGACCACAATAAAGAATTTGATATTATTTACTTAGATTTTAGTAAGGCTTTTGATAGAGTTCCGCACCATAGACTGTTAAAGAAAGTGGCAGCTCATGGCATTGGGGGAAAAGTGCTCTCGTGGATCGAGTCATGGCTCACTGACAGGAAGCAGAGAGTGTCCATAAATGGGGTTAAGTCCGAGTGGGGATCTGTAACAAGTGGCGTTCCACAGGGATCAGTCTTGGGCCCGTTGTTGTTTATAATATATATCAATGATCTTGATGAGGGAATTACTAGTGATATGAGCAAATTCGCCGATGACACAAAGATAGGTAGGATAATTGATTCAAACGTAGATGTTATGGAACTTCAGGAGGATTTAAACAAACTCCATTCTTGGTCAGAAAAGTGGCAGATGCAGTTCAATGTAGATAAATGCAAGGTTCTGAAGCTTGGGAGTGCCCATAATCCTAGTACTTATAAGTTAAATGATGTAGAACTTAGCCATACAGATTGCGAAAAGGACTTGGGGGTTATGGTGAGCAGCAACCTTAAACCAAGACAGCAATGCCTAAGCGTACGTAATAAGGCAAATAGATTACTGGGATTTATATCAAGAAGTGTAAGCAACAGAAGTCCAGAGGTCATACTGCAGCTTTATACATCATTAGTAAGGCCTCACCTAGATTATGCAGCTCAGTTCTGGTCTCCGTATTACAAAATGGACATAAATTCGTTAGAAAATATTCAGCGTAGGATGACTAAATTAATACATAGCATTAGAAATCTTCCTTATGAAGAAAGATTGAAGACTCTTAAGTTACATTCACTTGTTAGACGAAGAATGAGGGGAGACCTGATCGAAGTGTATAAGTGGAAGATAGGTATTAATAAAGGGGATATTAATAAGGTCTTGAGGATGTCTCTCCAAGAGAGAACCCGCAGTAATGGATTTAAATTAGATAAGTTTAGATTTAGAAAGGACATAGGAAAGTATTGGTTTGGAAATAGGGTAGTTGATGAGTGGAACAGTCTACCTAGTTGGGTTATTGAGGCTGGGACTTTGGGTAGTTTCAAATCTAGGTTGGATAAGTACATGAGTGGGAGGGGTTGGATTTGAGTGGGACTTTCACATCAGAGCTTATTTCTTGGGTGGCATTGAAAATTGGGCAAATGTTTTGTTAGTGGGATGAATTGTAAAGGACCTGCCTAGTATGGGCCAGCAGGCCTCCTGCAGTGTTCCTCCTTTCTTATGTTCTTATGTTCTTATGAGTTTACATAAATGGGGAGAAATCAGTGGGGAAGCATCACGAGCGGTGTTCCACAGATGAGGGAATAAACAGCAACATAAGCAAGTTTGCCGATGACACCATAATAGGCCGTCCAATTCATTCTGACGAGGACATTAGAGCACTCCAGGAAGATTTGAATAGACTGATGCAGTGGTCGGAGAAGTGGCAGATGCAGTTTAATATAGACAAATGTAAAGTTCTAAATGTTGGACAGGACAATAACCATGCCACATATAAACTAAATAATTTAGATCTTAATATTACTGATTGCAAAAAGGATTTGGGAATTCTGGTTAGCAGTAATCTAAGACCAAGACAACAGTGCATAAGTGTTCGCAATAAACTGAACAGAATCCTTGGCTTCATATCAAGAAGCATAAATAATAGAAGTCCTCAGGTTGTACTTCAACTCTACATATCTTTGGTTAGGCCTTATTTAGATTATACTGCACAGTTTTGGTCACCATATTACAGAATGGATATTAGTGCTCTGTAAAACGTACAAAGGAGAATGACAAAGTTGATCCTATGTATCAAAAATCTTCCATATGAGGATAGACTAAGGGCCCTGAATCCGCACTCTCTAGAAAGGCGTAGAATTAGGGGGGATATGATTGAGGTGTATAAATAGAAGACAGAAATAAATAAAGGGGATGTAAATAGCGTGCTAAAAATATCTTGCCTAGACAGGACTCGCAACAATGGCTTTAAGTTGGAAAAATTCAGATTCAGGAAGGATATTGAAAAGCACTGGTTTTGTAATAGAGTTGTGGATGAGTGGAACAAACTCCAGAGTACAGTTATAGAAGCTAAAACATTGTGCAGTTTTAAAAATAGGTTAGATAAATACATGAGTGGGTGTGGGTGAGTGTGAGTCGGACCTGACTAGCTTGTGCTATTAGATCAGATGCCGTGCTCCTTTCTTAAGTGAATGTGACCTGACCTGACTAGGTTGGGGCATTGGCTTAAGCCGGTAGGAGACTTGGACCTGTCTCGCATGGGTCAGTAGGCCTGCTGCAGTGTTCCTTCTTTCTTACGTTCTTAAGATAGCGAGAAATTCGAAAATTTCAAGAAAGGGGGGTGAGGAGGGGGTAAGTTCATTTTAAACATTAACGAATTCAAAAATCTTGATAAAGTTGAGCTGGAGCTCGACCCCAGGGTAGGGGAAATATATTAGTATGAAACTTTTGAAAAATTTGGGAACGCCTCCCAAAAAAATTGAATATTTGGCAACACGTCGACAAAAATGAAGAAAAGATGGAAACATTTCCACGAAATTTGGCAACTCCCTATGGAAAATGCCCCTAGGGGGTAGGAGACGGAGTAAAAAAAAAAAGGAGTGTCCCCCCAAAAAATGAGGGGGCGGAGCCCCCAATTGAAAAAAAATTAATCACTCTGGCACCTTCCCTACTACTACTGTTGTATGTAACGTTGTCAACTGGGCACCTGTAAGATTTCTTGTTATCAGAAACTCACGTGGGATTTAGCCCTGATATATATATTGGCTAGTCTTGCCAAATAAATTATTGTAACTTTCATTTCCCGAGGGAATGACACAAACAGGCTTCAAGGGGACAATATTGGGGGAAATAAAATATAATAAAATAGGAACGATGAAAGGTTCCTAGTGATTTTCTTTTTTAAAGTGTCAATCCATCAACTGACTTGACATATTTCCCACTACAGCCTCTTTATTCAGAAGGACCATCTCTGACGGATTTCATTCTCTCTGTGAAACTCCCAGTCATAAGTTAAGTGAGGTAAGTGCAACTTATTAAGACATTTAAACAATGTTTCTTGCCACCAGGCCATGGGGCCTGGTGGCAAAACCTCTCACTTCACACGGTGAGGGGTCCGGGTTCAATTCCCGGAGAAGGGGTGGAAACATCGGACGTGTTTCCTTACACTGGTTGTCTATGTTCACCCATCAGTAAAATGGGTACCTGGGTGTTAGTCGACTGGTGTGGGTCGCATCCTGGGACAAAACTGACTTAATTTGCCCGAAATGCTCTGCACAACAAAGGGCTTTCTATACATATACTATACATGTATTGGCTTTGTTATACCAATACATGTGTAGTATTGGTCTGACAAAGTCTATGGTGAGCTAAACGTTGCTGTACAATGAAACTCATTAAGATATTTGTTAAGCTTAAAATACATAGAGCAGCAATGCATGCAACATTGCCAAATGTATTTCAGGTTGGCATATTTTTTTTTAACTTACATGTAGCGATAAATTTATTTGGGCCTTGTGGTGCTGGAGACTCGATCCTCCGCCTGCTAACAGCAAGAGTGAAACTCTCCTCTCGCAGTTAGGCTTTCCCATCTTATTACTTACTTAAAGTGAAGAAGACATGTGAACCTTACCTTCAAGATGTTCTATTGAATATCATTTTGAAGAAGAGATTACATTACACATTACTCTGAAGAGATTACATTAGACATCACCTTGAAGAGGTTACATTACACATTACTCTGAAGAGATTACATTAGACATCACCTTGAAGAGGTTACATTACACATTACTCTGAAGAGATTACATTAGACATCACCTTGAAGAGGTTACATTAGACATCACCATGAAGAGGTTACATTACACATTACTCTGAAGAGGTTACATTAGACATCACCTTGAAGAGGTTACATTAGACATCACCATGAAGAGGTTACATTAGACATCGGTATGAAGAGGTTACATTAGACATCACCATGAAGAGGTTACATTAGACATCACCATGAAGAGGTTACATTAGACATCACTATGAAGAGGCTACATTAGACATCACCATGAAGAGTTACATTAGACACTATGAAGAGGTTACATTAGACATCGCTATGAAGAGGTTATATTAGACATCACTATGAAGAGGTTACACTAGACATCACCATTAAGGGGTTACATTAGACATTACCTTGAAGAAGAGTTACATTAGATATCACCTTGATGAAGAGTTTGCACTGGACATCACCTTGAGTGAGAGCTTAAACTGGACATCACCTTGTGTGAGACGTTACGCTGGACATCACCTTGAGGGAGAGGTTACACTGGACATAACCTTGAAGGAGAGGTTGTAATGGACATCACCTTGAGTGAGAAGTAACACTGGACATTACCTTGAGGGAGACGTTACATTGGACATCGCCTTGAGTGAGAAGTAACACTGGACATTACCTTGGGGGAGACGTTACACTGGACATCACCTTGAGTGAGAAGTAACACTAGACATTGCCTTGAGGGAGACATCAAACTGGACATCACGTTGAGTGAGAAGTAACACTGTGTAACGTGTCCCTGAGGGACACGTTACACTGGACATCTCCTTGAGGTAGAGGTTCCACTGGACATCACCTTAAGGGAGAGATTACACTAGACATCACCTTGAGGGAGAGGTTACATTAAACATCACCTTGAGGGAGAGGTTACTTTGGACATCTCCTTGAGGAAGTGGATACACTGGACATTACTTTGAGTGAAAGGTTACACTGGACATCACCTTGAGGGAAAGGTTACACTGGACATTACTTTGAAAGAGAGGTTACACTGGACATTACTTTGAAAGAGAGGTTACACTGGACATTATTTTGAAAGAGAGGTTACACTGGACATTACTTTGAAAGAGAGGTTACACTGGACATTACTTTGAAAGAGAGGTTACACTGGACATTACTTTGAAAGAGAGGTTACACTGGACATTATTTTGAAAGAGAGGTTACACTGGACATTACTTTGAAAGAGAGGTTACACTGGACATTACTTTGAAAGAGAGGTTACACTGGACATTACTTTGAAAGAGAGGTTACACTGGACATTACTTTGAAAGAGAGGTTACACTGGACATTACTTTGAAAGAGAGGTTACACTGGACATTACTTTGAAAGAGAGGTTACACTGGACATCACCTTGAAGGAGAGGATGCACTGAACATCACCTTGAGTGAGAGGTTACTTTAAACATCCCCTTAAGTGAGAGGTTACATTAAACATCACCTTGAGGCAGAGGTTACACTGAACATCATCATATGGGAGAGGTTACATTAAACATCACTTTGAGGGAGAGGTTACACTGGACATCAACTTGAGGGAGAGGTTTCACTGGACCTCACCTTGAGTGAGAGGTTACATTAAACATCACCTTGAGGGAGAGGTTACATTGGACATTACTTTGAGTGAGAAGTTACATTGGACATCACCTTATGGGAGAGGTTACACTGGACATCACCTTGAGTGAGAGATTACATTAAACATCACCTTGAGGGAGAGGTTACATTGGACATTACCTTGAAAGAAAGGTTACACTGGACATTACTTTGAGTGAGAGGTTACATTAAACATCACCTTGAGAGAGAGGTTATAGCGGAGGAAGACCTCAGTGCTGGGGGGTGTCCACATGTCATTCTGCAGTCCATATACCTTCACCTGTGGGCTCCAACCAACGTTCTCATCATTATTTTGTTGAGCCGTCCATTCACCACCAGCTGAAGGTAAAATATGGTTCGATATTTCACAAAAGTGAGTTATTACATAAGTATTTTAGTCAGTGTTTCTTGCAGTAAACAAAGACAAGAAACACAGGAAGAGAAACATTATATTGTTATAAAATAATATTATTTCTTAGTCGGGCGGTGAGACCTTAGGCTGTGTTTGCCAATTTGTGTTTCAAAGGGGAGGGGCTGAATCTTAGCTGTTAACCTCACCTTTTACTGTTTGTCGACCAGCATTACTAGTACCCGCTTTATTGAACCCTATTATACCTACTCTTAAAACTGTGTATAGAAATTGCGTTCATTTACACAAAATTCATTCTAACGATGACTTAAAATTTTGAAATTTTGAATGAAACATTTACTGCAAATAACTTCACTATTTCTAATAGATATAATAATGTACAAATTCCAAACACATCCTGAGGTTACATGACTAGTCTCATCCAAATATTTCACGTTGTCTTTAACACTCTTGCTCATCTAACAAGGTTATAGTTAAGTGGAAATCTAATTCACCATTTCCTTTTCTTGATATTTATATTTATGTTCACTTCTCTGAGACTAGCATAGTGGCAACACACTTATTTCCATTCCTACCCTGTTCTTGGACCCGGCCATCAGCATGACCGTGGCTTCAAGGCATCGCAGCCTGAAGTCACCAAGAACCAACTTGTGTCTATGGGACAATATTTGGATTTACAGTAACCACGAGAGCTCCCTGCTTAGTGTTACTCATATTATTTTGCATTTTTTCAGGTATATCATAATAGTTAAGGTTATTTTTATTTTCAGAAGCATGGGGGTTGGGAGCGAGTGTGAGGTTACTGCAATGGTGGAGGGGAATGAGGCTACAAGCAGCGAGGTGCAGTGTCTCTCGCTACGAGGAAGCTGTAGGTGGGGAGGTAGCAACGGCTACCAGCAGTGAGGTGCAGTCCAGCACCTGCTACAAGTGGCAAGTGGTTCCCGGTAATGGGAAGAGCATCAAAATAAGGAAAGTTAAGAGAGAAGATTTAAAGGCAGGAAATCGCTTCTCTGTTCTTCAGGATGAGTGTACTTCAGTGGCCAGTGAAGGTAAAGGTACTACTTCCCCTGCAAATAGAGGTAAGCGCATACTTGTGTTTGGTGACTCACAGGTAAGATATATGGACTGTGCTTTCTGTAATAGGAATAAGAAGGTAAGAGATAGAGTGTGCTTCCCAGGAGCTGGTGTTAGTGACACATTATCCATGTCGTGTAATGGGAACAAGCATATTATCCGTCTCAGGTCTGGTGGAAATGATATTGGGAAGGGTAGGAGAGAAGAGCTGCTAGATAAGTACAGGTCAGCTATAGATTTAATTAAGTCTAAGGGAGGGGTTCCAATCATATGCATCATCTTGCCTAGAAAGGGAGTGGGCAATGAATTGTTGTCTATGGCAATTGGTGTAAATTGCTGGCTAGACAGATACTGCAAGGAACTTGCAATCCCATTCATTGACAACTGGGACAACTTTGATGGCAAACACGATATGTAGGCAAGGGATGGAGTACATCTTTCTGGGGCTGGGGTGGTAGCACTTGCAGACTCAATCGAGAGGGCCATTGCTGAAATGCCTAGGATTTTAAGCTGATAGTAGATAGAGGTATGGGTGTGTGTGGGAAACAGTCAGGTTGCAACACTAGGGTTGTAAACAGTAAATGTATAAAAGACATTCATCATGAAGTTATAAATAAAGGCAATAGATCAGGTCAGCAAACAAAGGGAGACAGCAGAGGGCAGCAAGGGATTAGCTCCCTTAGGGTCTATTATACTAATAGCAGGAGCATGAGAAATAAGATAGATGAGCTAAAATTAATTACAAGTGCAGGAAACATAGATATCATTGCTATAACAGAGACCTGGCTCAATTTGAAAGATAGAGAGATGCCTTCTGAGTGTCACATACAAGGCTATAAATTATTCCACACTGACAGGGTCAACAGGAAGGGTGGTGGAGTAGCGATGTACGTCAGAGACAATTAAATTGTTGTGTTAGACAAGATATAAAATTAGAAGCGTCAGCCACTGAATCTGTTTGGTTACAGTTTCTCGAGGGCCGTGAAAAACTATAGACAGATTGACTGGAGCAACTTGACAGGAAATTTAGAGTCAAGTGACTTTGTTGATACGATTCAGGATTGTTTTTTAAAACAGTTTGTGACAGAGCCAACTAAAGGAAATAACCTGTTTGATTTGGTTCTGGCCAGCAGGGAAACGCTAATTAATAATCTTGAGGTTAATGATGAGCTTGGGGAAAGTGATCACAAATCACTCAGTTTTAATATATCATGGAATATATTCAGTTAAAGAGAGAAATAAAAAGGGGAATAAGAAAAGCAAAAAGAGATTATGATTTTAAAGTTGCAAGAGAATCGAAGACTAACCCAAAAGGATTCTTTCAGGTATACAGAAGTAAGATCAGGGACAAGATAGGCCCAATCAAAAGTTCCTCGGGTCAGCTCACGGACAGTGATAAAGAAATGTGTAGAATTTTTAACACATACTTCCTCTCAGTTTTTACACAGGAAGATACTAGCGATATTCCAGAAATAATAAATTATGTAGAAACGGACGATAATAAACTATGCACGATTAGGGTCACAAGTGACATGGTCCTTAGGCAAATAGATAAATTAAAACCTAACAAATCCCCAGGCCCTGATGAACTGTATGCAAGGGTTCTAAAGGAATGTAAAGAGGAGTTTAGCAAACCTTTGGCTAATCTTTTCAACATATCACTACAGACTGGCATGGTGCCAGATAAGTGGAAAATGGCAAATGTGATACCTATTTTCAGAGCAGGTGACAGGTCCTTAGCTTCGAACTATAGACCAATAAGCCTAACCTCCATACTAGGAAAATTTATGGAATCAATAATTGCCGAGGCAGTTCGTAGCCACCTTGAAAAGCACAAATTAATCAACGAATCTCAGCATGGTTTTTCAAAAGGGCGTTCCTGCCTTACGAATTTATTAACTTTTTTCAGTAAGGTATTTGAGGAGGTAGATCATGGTATTGAATATGATATTGTGTATCTGGACTTCAGTAAGGCTTTTGACAGGGTCCCACATCAGAGACTATTGAGGAAAATTAAGGCACATGGAATAGGAGGAGAAATTTTTTCCTGGATAGAGGCATGGTTGACAAATAGGCAGCAAAGTGTTTGCATAAATGGGGAGAAATCAGAGTGGGGAAGCGTCACGAGCGGTGTTCCACAGGGGTCAGTGTTGGGCCCCCTGTTGTTCACAATCTACATAAACGAAATTGATGAGGGCATAAAGAGCGACATAAGCAAGTTTACCCATGACACCAAAATAGGCCGTCCAGTTCATTCTGACGAGGACATTAGAGCACTCCAGGAAGATTTGAATAGACTGATGCAGTGGTCAGAGAAGTGGCAGATGCAGTTTTATATAGACAAATGCAAAGTTTTAAATGTTGGACAGGAAAATAGCCATGCCACATATAAACTAAATAATGTAGATCTTAATATTACGGATTGCGAAAAAGATTTAGGAGTTCTGGTTAGCAGTAATCTGAAACCAAGACAACAGTGCATAAGTGTTTGCAATAAAGCTAACATAATCCTTGGCTTCATATCAAGAAGCATAAATAATAGGAGTCCTCAGGTTTCTCTTCAGCTCTATATATCCTTGGTTAGACCTCATTTAGATTATACTGCACAGTTTTGGTCACCGTATTACAGAATGGATGTAAATGCTCTGGAAAACATACAAAGGGGGATGACAAAGTTGATCTCATGTATCAGAAATCTTCCCTATGAGGATAGACTGAGGATCCTGAATCTGTACTCTCTAGAAAGGCGTAGAATTAGGGGGGATATGATTGAGGTGTATAAATGGAAGACAGGAATAAATAAAGGGAATGTAAATTACATGCTGAAAATATCTAGCCTAGACAGGACTCGTAGCAATGGCTTTAAGTTGGAAAAATTTGGATTCAGGAAGGATATAGGAAAGCATTGGTTTGGTAATAGAGTAGTGGATGAGTGGAACAAACCCCCAGGTACAATTATAGAGGCTAAAACGTTGTGTAGTTTTAAAAATAGGTTAGATAAATACATGAGTAGGTGTGTGTGGGTGTGAGTTGGACCCGATTAGCTTGTGCATCTAGGTCAATTGCCGCGTTCCTTCCTTAAGTGAATGTGACCTGACCTGACTAGGTTGGGGCATTGGCTTAAGCCGGTAGGAGACTTGGACCTGCCTCGTATGGGCCAGTAGGCCTGCCGTAGTGTTCCTTCTTTCTTATGTTCTTATGTTCTTATAGCAGATGGTATATGCTTGTGAAAATACATAGTAACGAGTGTCAACGAGAACAGAGAGTTATTGAACACTCGGCAATAACCTTTGTTTATTGCCTTGTGTTCATGTTAAAATATGACTTAAGACAATGTGATTGGTTTATCAGTAGTATTGTACAGAATAAACTGTCACCACAAACTATTGAACGATTAAATATTATGTTCAATAAACGCTAATGCGCTTGTGAAGAAATTAGCAATGGTTTAAAAGCAATAGTTTCTTGCATGCAAGCAACGAGACAAGATGAAAAATCCACAAATCCTGTGGATACTTAACTTTCAACTCAGTATAAGAAAAGAGTATACCTACTCCCACTAAGTCACAGATTGGGAAATCTCATATAGGCACTTATCAAGTTGTGAATGCAACAGACAGTAAACAGACTGTCACACATAAACGTACTCCAAAATGTGTACTTTGTGATGGATCACATTGGGCACAGTATTGTAGTCAATACACATCAATGGAGTCACGGAAACAACGTGTTCATCAGCTGAAAAAGTGCATTAAGTGTTTAGGTGAACACAAGGGAGGTAAGTGCTCACTGAAGAAGTGTTTTAAATGCAAGGGTATGCATCATACAGCATTATGTCCAAACACTTATGCTGAACAACAGAAGACTTCCACAGAATCAGGAAGTCAACAAACAACAGCATTAAATGTGAGAGATAAGTTCAAAGCGACTGCTCTCCCAATAGCTCGGGTTGAGTTATCTAAATATAGCTGTTTTTTTTCCAAAGTTCTGATAAACAGACATATGACCTAGCCAGAATCACTGTTGGTCTAGGTAACAGGAAAAAGACAGTAGAAGCTGTGGTAGTAGATGATTTGCCTAAGTCTGTGCAATTGGACTATTAGTCCAATTGATTTAATCATTGGAAGTGATTATTATCACTGTTTTGTGCAAAATATAGTAAGTAAACATGATGTTCACTTGCTGAAAACAGCAGGAGGCCACATGATATGTGGTCCTATTCCCTCTCAAAGTGGGAAAGAAGCTGATATTGATTCAGTGGAAAATGTACTAGTTACGAGAATAACCGCTGATCATGTACCACAGCAAAAATTATCATTACCGGAAGAAATGAATGAACTAGTTGATAAGTTGTGGGATTTAGATGCGATAGATATTGATGTAAATAAACCAAAATCAAAAGAGTCTCAGACTTATAACCAATATTTGGACACTGTCAATATGAAGATGGATGGTTAGGTTACCATGGAAATTAAATCCGCCACATTTGCCTAGCAATTATCGCATTGCTTTCGGACAAATGAAAACACAAATACATGAGCTCAGGAAGAATCCAGAGTTACTGACTGTCTATGATAATATACAAGAACAGTTAGACAATAAATTCGTTGAGGAAGTAGTCGAAGATAAGTTGAAGACAGAAGTTCATTAACTCCCGCACCATGGAGTCAGAAAAGATTCTGAAACCACTCCACTACGTGTTGTATATAATTGCAGCGCACGTACAAATAAAGATGCAGCAAGTCTTAATGACTGTCTGATGACCGGACCTTCACTAACTGAGAAGCTTGGAGACGTGCTTATGAAATTTCGCACAAATCCATATACCTGCACGGCTGATATTTCCAAAGTTTTCTTAAGAGTAGGACTACAAGAAATAGAGATTTTACTCGATTCTTGTGGCCTGAAAATCCACATGATCCTCGAAGTCCTGTGAAAACTTATCGTTTCAAGTCAGTTTTGTTTGGTGCAACATCCTCTCCATTCTTGATAGAAGCTACTCTAAATACACATCTGAAGAAATCTGAAAGTCCCTTTAAAGAAATCTTAAAGAAAAGTTTCTATATGTGGACAATTTTCAAGGTACTGTGAATAAAGAGGAGGATTTGAAATCCATATATAGAGAAGCTAACAAGGAGATGAAAGAAGCAAATATGCCTTTAAGGATGTGGAATACTAATTCAACGCAATTAAGGGAACTTATCAAAGAAGATTTCTCTGAAACTGAAATTCCTGATTGCAACAACATACTTGGAATTAATTGGAACACACAGGAAGACATGTTGAGTCTCAAAAGGATAAATAATAAATCAAGAAGTACACTCACCAAACGTAATTTACTGCCAGAGGTATCACAAAGTTTTGATCCTCTAGGACTCGTCTCACCAATTACCATAGAAGGCAAAATGCTTGTGCAAGATGCATGGAAGCTCAAAATAGGTTGGGATGAGAACTTGCCTCTAGAAATGAGTCAAGCATGGGATGAAATATCCAAGGAGTTTAAACAACTTCATCAAATTAAATTTCCCAGACAAATAGGTCAGGAGGGAAACAAGTACACATTACATGTGTTCTGTGATGCGTCAACCAGAGGTTATGTCACTGTAGCTTACATGAGTAATGCCGAAAGAAGTACATTAATTACTTCAAAGGCCAGGGTAACACCCTTGAAGGTCAGAACAGTACCACAATTGGAACTGACAGCACTCTATGTAGGTACAAAATTAGCTGTCTATCTCAACAAAGTACTTGATCATCTCACTATTGAAAAAACCGTGATCTGGAGTGATAATGAAGCAGTTCTCCAGTGGTGAAGAAATAATAAGAGTAAGTTGGTCTATGTACAGAATAGAGTAGCAGAAATAAGAAAGATGCAGAGAGATTATCTCTTTCTCCACGTCTCTACAAAAGAGAATCCAGCTGACATGTTGTCACGTGGTGTCCCACTCAAAAAATTTGTGGACAATAAATTATGGCTCCACGGACCGAACTGGCTCTCTGATGAAAATAACTGGCTACAGCAAAAATCTCACATTATGTCAGAAGACACAGTCTGCTTGAACACAGCAGAAATAATCTGTGTAAATACTGCAGACACAACAGAAATAGTCATTGGTGGATCTAAACATTTATCTTTGAGTAAACCGTTAAGAGTTACAACACTTATTTTTAAATCCATTAAAGGGATAAAACCTAATTATGAATATCTTGAACCCATTAAATACTGGGTAAAACAAATACAGGAAGATGTTTTCTCTACAGAATATAAATTTCTGGAAACACAAGATAAATCCCCAAAGAAACCTAATATGATCAATTCTTTAGGACTTTATCTCGACTCAGAAAGGATTATAAGATGTCAAGGAAGAATTCATAATTCTTCACTACCTAAAGAAGCCATACATCCAATATTGATCCCCAAGAATCATTGGCTAACAAAACTGATAGTTAAAAACGCCCACAGTAACGTGTTACATGGTGGGGTAGCTGACCATGAGATATCCTACTGGATACCTCATGGTTACGAATGTGTGAAAAAACAAATAAGAGACTGCATTACTTATCGTCACTACAATATGCGAGTATGTCAGTATTCAGGTCCACCTCCATATCCCTCTGAAAGAGTTTGTCATGTCACTCCATTTGAGGTGACAGGCGTAGATTACACTGGACCAATAATTTTAACTAAAACAGTTGACAAAGTTCTTATCAAGTTGTACAGCTGTTTGTTCACTAGAGCAGTACATCAAGAAGTAGCCACTGACTTGTCTGCTGAAACCTTTATCAAATTATTCAGAAGGTTTGCAGCCAGAAGGGCATGTCCCAGACTGATGATTTCAGACAATGGAATGAACTTTGTTGCTGGTGCTGCTTATATAAGTAAGATCTTTGATCAACCAGAGGTACAACAGAAGCTGAATCAACGCAGTTTTCGTTAGAGATACATTCCTCCTAAATTTCCATGGCATGGCGGATTTTATGAAAGAATGATCGGCATCATAAAACGTTGTTCAAGGAAGACTCTTCATCGTCAGCGAATCGACTTAGAAAAATTTCGTACAGTAGTGGCTGATATAGAAAACAGAGTCAACAGACCTCTAACTTATGTTACCGATGATCTGGACAATTTAAAAGTGTTAAGTACATCTCATTTAAACATGGCAGAAGGCTCAAACCTCTTCCTCCCATGAATAATAAAGAAATCATAGAGGATCCTACTTATTTCGAACCTGAGCAACTCAGACGTAAATTCAAACACCTTAATAAAGTGATTGAACGTTGGGAGAAAATTTGACGAGAAGACTATCTCATATCATTAAGAGAACACTTCTATGGAGCTGGTGTTACTGAAAATTGTAAGTCCGTAAGACCTGGTGACATGGTGATTATTGACAATGATGGTCTGAGGTCCCAATGGCCTCTTGGAAAAATTGTGACCTTATATCCTGATGCAAATGGAATAATCAGGACAGTTGATGTTTTGAGCAAAGGTGTAGTGCATTTGTAAAGTAAAAAGACACAGGTGCAACTAATGTGACATTTTATTGTGGCAACGTTTCGCTCTCCAGGAACTTTGTCAAGCCGTTACAGCCAGTACATGGATACAGAGGGTATATATAGGCTCAGAGTGAGGTGCAAAACTAGTGGTAATAGTAGTAGTAGATGAATGGTTCAGAGAACCGACACGTTGATATAAGTAGTAGTGATATAAGTTGTAGTAGTAGTAGTAGTAATACAATATGGTAGAACAATTAACTCGCACATGAGTAAAAGGATATAAATGCTATTACTTGGGTAACATAAAAATAGGTTGGACAAATATTTCTATTGGAGACTGGATAGAGGCAGCCTGTTTTAGTGTTCATTCACTGTAATGTGCTTTGTGTAGTATTAGCAGGGGAGACTGTGTGATGTCAGGGTTTACTGTTTTCAGGAGGATTCTTGCTAAGACTTCAGAGATGGTGAAGCTGCCTTTGTTTTGTCTAATTGTATTCGAAACAGCAATTAGTGCTGATTCAAGGCGCTTACGTCTGCAGAAATTAGTTTCTTTGATCACTAATTGGGCGTCCCTGAATTTCATGAGATGATTGGTGGAATTTCGGTATTGTACACAGGCGTTGTTCAAGTTATCGTTCCTACATGCGTAAATGTGTTCATTGAGGCGGGTGTCGAGGTTTCTTGCTGTTTCGCCTGCATAAATCTTGCCGCAGCCTCCACAGGGTATAGTGTAAACCCCTGCATTGACTGGTTCGTGGTACTTTGATTTTGTCCTGGTTAGATCCTTTATTGAAGTGCTGGAAGCGATGGCGACTCTGGTGTTTATCAAAATGGTATACAATACCGACAGGTTGGTAGGTAAGACACATAGGCAACAATTAGGCAACTTTATTCCGAAACGTTTCGCCTACACAGTAGGCTTCTTCAGTCGAATACAGAAAGTAGGCAGGAACAGTAGAGATGTGAAGACGATGTAATCAGTCCATCACCCTTGATGACCTTCCTATGGGTCAGGTAGGTGGTATTCGTTGCCAATATGACATTTTTCAGAGCATGGTTCTATCTGCCCATACAACTTTTGTTCTGAGTAGGGAAATTAGATATAACAAAAATGATCCTAAATGGATAAACGATAGATTAAAACATCTCACTGGTCAAAAGAGAGGCATATTTAGGCGTATCAAAAGAGGTTACGGGGCAGTTACGGAATCAATATATTCAATTAAAGATAGAAATAAAAAAAAGAATGAGAAGAGCAAAAGGAATTATGATGCTAAAATCGCAAAGGATTCGAAGACTAACCCAAAAGGGTTCTTTCAAGTATACAGAAGTAAGATTAGGGACAAGATAGGCCCACTTAAAAGTAACTCTGGTCAGATCACTGACAGTGATAAGGATATGTGTGAAATTTTTAACACTTCCTCTCAGTTTTTACTCAGGAAGATACTAGCAAAATGCCAGAAATAATAAATTATGTAGAACAGGACGATAATAAACTATGCACGATTAGGGTAAGTAGTGACATGGTTCTCAGACAAATAGAAAAATTAAAGCCTAACAAATACCCAGGCCCTGATAAACTGTTTGCGAGGGTTTTAAAGGAATGTAAAGAGGAACTTAGCATACCTTTGGCTAATCTTTTCAATATATCACTACAAACTGGCATAGTGCCTGACAAGTGGAAAATGGCAAATGTAATACCTATTTGCAAGGCAGACGACAGGTCCTTAGCTTCGAACTATAGACCAATAAGCCTTACCTCCATAGTGGGAAAATTTGTGGAATCAGTAATTGCCGAGTCAGTTCGTAGCCATCTTGAAAGGCATAAATTGATTAATGAATCTCAACATGGTTTTACAAAGGGGCGTTCCTGTCTTACGCATTTACTAATTTTTTTCACTATGGTATTTGAGGAGGTAGATCATGGTATTGAATATGATATTATGTATTTGAACTTCACTAAGGCTGTCGATAGGGTTCCACATCAGAGGCTATTGGGGTAAATTAAAGCACATGGAATAGGAGGATTTTTTTCCTGGGTAGAGGCATGGTTGACAAATAGTTTGCATAAATGGGGAGAAATCAGAATGGGGGCACGTCAGAAGCGGTGTTCCAAAGGGATCAGTGTTGGGCCCGTTGTTGTTCACAGTGTACATAAACGACATAGATGAGCGAATAAATAGCAACATAAGCAAATTTTCTAATGACACCAAAATAGGCTGTCCAATTCATTCTAATGAAGAGATTAGAGCACTCCAGGTTGATTTGAATAGACTGATGCAATGGTCTGACAAATAGCAGTTGCAGTCTAATATAGACAAACGCAAAGTTCTCAATGTTGGACAGGAAAATAACTATGCCACATATGAACTAAGTAATGTAGATCTTAATATTACTGATTGCGAGAAGGATTTAGGAGTTCTGGTTAACAATAAAATGGTATAAAATACCGACAGGTTGTTAGGTAAGACACATATGCAACAGTTAGGTATCTTTATTTCGAAACGGTTCGCCTACACAGTAGGCTTCTTCAGTCGAGTACAGAAAAGTTGATAGAAGCAGAAGAGACTTGAAGACGATGTAATCAGTCCATCACCCTTGAAGTTTTGAGGTGATCAGTCCCTCAGTCTGGAGAAGAGTATTGTTCCATAGCCTGAAACAATATGGAGTTGAAGTAAACGAACGAGCGAAAGTTCAGGTAAGATCCCAAATGGGATGAGCATCCCATTATAGTTTTATTATAGTTATATAATAGTTATATAACATGGCATCCGCCAATGTTTTCTTCCCTGAACGTTGTACCGGCGTAAGCACTTCATTTGAATCATAAAGCGCTGCTGCGTGCTTTCGCGTCGCACCTTCGACCTGCATCCCGTCATCCTGCTCATCACCATGATGAACCTCTACCTCCACCGCTCTCACCGACAAGGCAGCCTTGTCACACACCTTAGAACATAAGAACATAAGAACGAAGGAACACTGCAGAAGGCCTACTGGCCCATGCGAGGCAGGTCCAAGTCTCCTACCGGCTTAAGCCAATGCACCCAACCTAGTCAGGTCAGGTCACATTGACTTAAGGGAGGAACACGGCAACCGACCTGGTAGCACAAGCTATCAGGTCTAACTCACACCCACCCACATCCACTCATGTATTTATCCAACCTATTTTTAAAGCTACACAACGTTCTAGCCTCTATAACGGTACTTGGGAGTTTGTTCCACTCATCCACAACTCTATTACCAAACCAGTACTTTCCTATATCCTTCCTGAATCTGAATTTTTCCAACTTAAAACCATTGCTGCGAGTCCTGTCTAGGCTAGATATTTTCAGCACACTATTTACATCCCCTTTATTTATTCCTGTCTTCCATTTATACACCTCAATCATATCCCCCCTAATTCTACGTCTTTCTAGAGAGTGCAGTTTCAGGGCCCTTAGTCTATCCTCATAGGGAAGGTTTCTGATGCATGGGATCAACTTTGTCATCCTCCTTTGTACATTTTCCAGAGAATTTATATCCATTCTGTAATACGGTGACCAAAACTGTGCAGCATAATCTAAATGAGGCCTAACCAAGGATGTATAGAGTTGAAGAACAACCTGAGGACTCCTATTATTTATGCTTCTTGATATGAAGCCAAGGATTCTATTAGCTTTATTGCGAACACTTATGCACTGTTGTCTTGGTTTCAGATTACTGCTAACCAGAACTCCTAAATCTTTTTCGCAATCCGTAATATTAAGATCTACATTATTTAGTTTATATGTGGCATGGTTATTGTCCTGTCCAACATTTAGAACTTTGCATTTGTCTATATTAAACTGCATCTGCCACTTCTCCGACCACTGCATCAGTCTATTCAAATCTTCCTGGAGTGCACGAATGTCCTCGTCAGAATGAATTCGACGGCCTATTTTGGTGTCATCGGCAAACTTGCCGATGTCGCTCTTTATGCCCTCATCTATGTCGTTTATGTAGATTGTGAACAGCAGGGGGCCCAACACTGACCCCTGTGGAACACCGCTCGTGACACTTCCCCACTCTGATTTCTCCCCATTTATGCAAACTCTCTGCTGCCTATTTGTCAACCATGCCTCTATCCAGGAAAAAATTTCTCCTCCTATTCCATGTGCTTTAATTTTCCTCAACAGTCTCTGATGTGGGACCCTGTCAAAAGCCTTACTGAAGTCCATATACACAATATCATATTCATTACCATGATCTACCTCCTCAAATACCTTAGTGAAAAAAGTTAATAAATTCGTAAGGCAGGAACGCCCCTTTGTAAAACCATGCTGAGATTCGTTGATTAATTTATGCTTTTCAAGGTGGCTACGAACTGCCTCGGCAATTATTGATTCCATAAATTTTCCCACTATGGAGGTCAGGCTTATTGGTCTATAGTTCGAAGCTAAGGACCTGTCACCTGTTTTGAAAATAGGTATCACATTTGCCATTTTCCACTTATCTGGCACCATGCCAGTTTGTAGTGATATGTTGAAAAGATTAGCCAAAGGTGTGCTAAGCTCCTCTTTACATTCCTTTAGAACCCTTGCATACAGTTCATCAGGGCCTGGGGATTTGTTAGGTTTTAATTTATCTATTTGCCTAAGGACCATGTCACTTGTGACCCTAATAGTGCACAGTTTATTATCGTCCTGTTCTACATAATTTATCATTACTGGAATATCGCTGGTATCCTCCTGTGTAAAAACTGAGAGGAAGTATGTGTTAAAAATTCTACACATTTCCTTATCACTGTCAGTGAGCTGACCCGAGGAACTTTTGAGTGGGCCTATCTTGTCCCTGATCTTACTTCTGTATACCTGAAAGAATCCTTTTGGGTTAGTCTTCGATTCTCTTGCAACTTTAACCTCATAATCTCTTTTTGCTTTTCTAATTCCCTTTTTTATTTCTCTCTTTAACTGAATATATCGATTTCTCAATTGCCCCTCTCCTCTTTTGATTTGCCTATATATGCCTCTCTTTTGACCAATCAGATATTTTAATCTATTGTTCATCCATTTAGGATCATTTTTGTTTGATCTGATTTCCCTATTTGGAACATAATTTGACTGAGCAGCTAGAACTATGCCCTGGAAAGCATCATATCGGCAACCATCACCACCTACCTGACCCTTAGTCAGGTCATTCCAGTTCAGCCCACCTAAGTAATTTTTCAGTCCTATGAAATCAGCCAAGCGAAAGTCAGGGACGGAGACTTGATTGCCATTATTAGGGGAATTCCATGATATATTAAAACTGAGTGATTTGTGATCACTTTCCCCAAGCTCATCATTAACCTCAAGATTATTAATTAGTGTTTCCCTACTGGCAAGAACCAAGTCAAGGAGGTTATTTCCCCTAGTTGGCTCTGTCACAAACTGTTTTAAAAAACAATCCTGGATCGTATCAAGAAAGTCACCTGACTCTAAATTTCCTGTCAAATTGCTCCAGTCAATCTGTCTATAGTTGAAATCTCCCATTAGCACAACATTTTCGTATGTAGATGCCTTACGAATTTCGTCCCATAGAAGTTTACTGCACTCCCTATCAAGATTTGGGGCCCTGTAAATCACACCCAAAATTAGTTTTTCTCGGCCCTCGAGAAGCTGTAACCAAACAGATTCAGTGGCTGACGCTTCTAATTTAATATCTTGTCTAACACAACAATTTAAATTGTCTCTGACGTACATCGCTACTCCACCACCTTTCCTGTTGACCCTGTCAGTGTGGAATAATTTATAGCCTTGTATGTGACATTCAGAGGGCATCTCTCTATCTTTCAGATTGAGCCAGGTCTCTGTTATAGCAATAATATCTATGTTTCCTGCACTTGCAATTAATCTTAGCTCATCTATCTTATTTCTTACACTCCTGCTATTAGTATAGTAAACCTTAAGGGAGCTAGTCCCTTGCTGCCCTCTGCTGTCCCCCTTTGTTTGCTGACCTGATCTATTGTCTTTATTTATAACTTCATGCTGAATGCCTTTTATACATTTACTGTTTCCAACCCAAGTGTTGCAACCTGCTTGTTTCCCACACACACCCATACCTCTATCTTCCATCAGTTTAAAATCATAGGCATTTCACCAATGGCCTTCTCAATCGAGTCTGCAAGTGCTACCACCCCAGCCCCAGAGAGATGTACCCCATCCCTTGCATACATATCATGTTTGCCATAAAAGTTGTTCCAGTTGTCAATGAATGGGATTGCAAGTTCCTTGCAGTATCTGTCTAGCCAGCAATTTACACCAATTGCCCTAGACAACCATTCATTTCCTACTCCCCTTCTAGGCAAGATGCTACATATGATTGGGATCCCTCCCTTAGACTTAATGAAATCTATAGCTGACCTGTACTTATCTAGCAGCTCTTCTCTCTTACCCTTCCCAATATCATTTCCACCAGCACTGAGACAGATAATGGGCTTGTTCCCATTACCTGACATGATATTATCCAGCCTGTTGACAATGTCCCCAACACCAGCTCCAGGGAAGCACACTCTATCTCTCATCTTCTTATTCCTATTACAAAAAGCACGGTCAATATATCTTACCTGAGAGTCACCAACCACAAGAATGCGCTTACCTCCATTAGCAGGGGCAGTAGTACCCTTACCTTCACTGGCCACTGAAGTACATTCATCCTGAAGAACAGAGAAGCGATTTCCTACCTTCAGATCTTCACTCTTAACTTTCCTTACTCTGATGCGCCTTCCATTACTGTGAACCACTCGCCACTTGTAGCAGGTGCTGGACTGCACCTCACTGCTGGTAGCCGTTGCTACCTCCCCAACTACAGCCTCCTCACAGCGAGAGACAGACTGCACCTCACTTGAAGCCTCATTCCCCACAACTCCAGCCACCTCACACTCTCTCCCAGACCCATTGAAGTGGTCCTTCAGCCTCCTAATCTCCTCCTGGAGAAGCAAGACCTCCTCCTTCAACTCTCCAACCTCAATTTTTAAAACACTGCAGAAGCAAGCCATGCTTTGTAACCGTCCACACTAATCCCCAAAGCAGCTCAGGGTCTGTGACCTCACGTGACGACTGACCACTGACGACTGACTGACGAGGCAGGTCCTTATTAGGACGAACTACCTTCGCCCCGCCGTCCTCTAGAGCAGACCCAAGATCCAGGTCCGTGCCATCTTCCTGACAAGGGCTCTTGTTGCCCAAAATTTCCACAAACGTCGTCATTATCGATGTTTCCTCCTTGCTGTCATTCACTTCCGCGATGATCTCCTCCAGCGCTTGAACCACATCCAAGGAAGGGGAGTTCTCCCCACTCGTAGCACCTGCCATCTTCTCCTCTTCCCTCTCAACCTCCTCACTCCATGACACACTCTGCAGAGGCAGTGTCGAAAACGGCTGCTCTTGATCCACTCTCCTCTCCTCAACGTCTCTTCGTTGTTGCTGGTCGTTGTCTCCACGTCCTCTACCACATTGCGCTGCCAGGTGGTCATACGGCCCACACAAACGACAAGTGCGTCGCTGCCCTGCGTATGTCACAAATACCTGAGTTCTGAAGTCGTCCATCACCACATACGACGGTATAGGATGTCGTCATCTTCACAGAGTACGTACCCTCAGGTATCCCCATATACGGACCAGCTGACCACCTTCCTGCAGTGACCGTGTGTATCGTCCCGTATTTACTCATGGCGAACCGTATGTCAGATGCATCCGCCTCGAATGGCACATTCCTGATCTTCACCCAAGTGTAATAACTTGATACATCATGCATCCTCACCGTCACAGCATGATTCACAGGTATGACCACTTCCTGGAACTTGTTCACCACAGCCTTGTACACACTCGCCGAGTTGAATTTAAGAAATATTCTCTTCGTGCCATTCAATGCAAGTCCACAAATCTCTTCATTAGCTATGCCGTAGGTTTCTCTGATTATTGCTGGGAGAAGTAACTCCATAGACGGCCCCGTTACAGCTCCACTGGTTAATTCAATACAGACTGAATTAACCCGACGGCGACAAGCCTGCGCCATGTTGTGAAAATATTACTGCACCCAGTCAACACCAGGGGGCAGCAGCAGCACACGTCCTCTCTACTCATGGGTTGAGAGACGAATGATTTTAAGTATACTATTTATAAGCCAGGGGCTGTTTAGTCTCTGTTGAGATTTGCTTCGTTTTCATTGGACAATGTTTATTGTAGAGGTTATGAGTTTTGTGTAGGAATATTTTGACACATTCATCAATATCGTAACTGTCCGCTAACTCGTCCAGCCTGTTAGTGTTATGTAGGGCAGCAATAATATTATTTACCGATGACTCATCATGTAGCCGAAAAGACTCTTAGTCGTGTCCTGAGGCAGTATACCTAACTTAATTATGAGAAAAGTTGGGTAGTGGTCCGTAGTGTTGTCTGTGATTACCCCTGTTTCTAGTGAGGATATAATATTGGTCCAAATATGATCAAGTAGTAAGGCACTAGTCTGTAACTTATTGGTTTGCTTATAGATGGTAGTAGCAAGCAGCTGCTCATAGTGTTTGTGAAATCAGCTACTTGGTGATCTGCTGCTTGAATGAGGTTTATATTAAAGACACCAGCAAGTAGCAGGCGATGTTTATTTATCTCTGAGTCAGTTATCGTGTTTCTTAAGTTGTCACTGAATGTGTAAATATTAGTGTGAGGTAGTCTGTAGACGGCTCCAACTGTTAGGTGATTGTTTAGGTTTCTGGATGTGATTTTTGCAAATATGTATTTACCATATTCATCCCTGGTGCAAGTGGATTTAATACATTTAAGCTCATTTGAGTAGTAGATAGCTGTAGCTCCTCCTGAGTGATCAGGCTGCAGTTGTGTATGGTTGTGTAACCATGCAAGACAAAAATGTCTGTTAAATTATGTTTGAGCCAGGTTTCAGTGAGAACGGTAAAGGATATGTTAACATTCAGAGAGTTAAGAAGTAAACGGAGGTCATCATAGTGTTTACTCATTGATCTGATAGTGTTATGTTCTTGTTGGCACTGAGCACAGCTTTTGTCTGACTGACAGAATAGTAATAGTAATTATTGTTAGAATTATTTGTGCTGTTTATCAAGAGGTTAACATCAAGATCAATATTTGCATTCATAAGGGTAATGCAGAATGTAGCTAAGTATCAATTAAAAGTAACTAAAGGATAAGCTGTATAAAAAATAAAAGTGAAAAGCAATTTTTAGCAACTACTATCAAAGATTAGTATATGAATTGGCTATTAATTAAAACAAAAAGACTGAGTTAACTAAGTATAAGCTAAACTTAAAAAGATAACACTAGCACCTGATAGAGCATATTGATTAGCACCTGCTCTAGCACCTGATATTGTTGACTAATATAAACTGACAAACAATATGGTAAAAAGAGAGAATATATATATATACTAGAACTAGTACTATACTAGAACAATGAAGTTTGAAGTGGCTTAATTTGAAAACAATTATTATTATTAAAGATTCGCCGGTATTCTCCCGGCCCGGACTTTTTCCAAGTGGTGGCCCGGACTTGGCTCCCTTTTTAGGGAGTGTCTGAGACCGAAGTCTCCCATGGGAGAAGGCACAAGTACCCCCTCATCTTTGGGACAAATTGCCCCTTCTCTGGTCTGCCATCTCCACCCCAAGGGGGATAATGGGAATGACAGTCTTGTGAGCTGTAAGCTCGGGCTCAGGCACCTACCCTACCCTAGAAGGGTTAGGCATGGTGTCGATCTTTTTTGAAAACAATTTTATTATTATTATTATTAAAGATTCGCCGGTATTCTCCCGGCCCGGGCCTTTTCCAAGTGGTGGCCCGGTCTTGGCTCCCTCTTTAGGGAGTGTCTGAGACCTAAGTCTCCCATGGGAGGAGGAACAAGTAGCCCCTCATCTTTGGGACCAACTGTCCCCTTGAAAACAAATAAAACTAATTAATATGATTAATTAACAAAAGTATATAAGAACACTATAATTACTTTATACTAAACAATATATGTATATCCTTTTTTGCTAGACAGTGAGTACACAATACTTTTCAATTAATTAATATTGTTATCAACGTAGGAGATAGAAAAAAGAAAACAAGGAATTGAAGCGAGACACTATATGTTTAGCAATATACTGACTGAGACAACTAGTATAATAATATTACACACAGGTAGGACTTAATATTGAACTGGAACTAATATGAAAGCTCACAAAAGGCAGAAAAAAGTTAAGTATGCAAGGATCTATCTAATAAATGAGAGAGAAATGAATACAGAGATTTAAATTAAAAATTTATAGTTGGAAGTAAGAAAAGGAAAAATAACAAAAGTGCAAAATAGTGTTGATAACAATTATTGGAGGTATGTTGTGAAAAATTACATTTATCTGGATGTAACTCATAATGTACATAGCAGTAAATGATAACAAAGATAATTATTATTTATCAAAGTTACATAGACAAGTAGGAATTTGGGACACCTAGGTCGCAAAAATGTCCCCCTTCGATACCTACCACTGTCATATCTACAAGTTGCTCTAGACCTATTAATTACAAATGAAATATGTATCACCAGGAATTCTGGTAAATATATAAGTTTGTGGACTGTATATTAAAATTAATAAATGATTATATATATATACACATTTATATAACAGAAGGAGAATATATCTTAATATCACTCACCAATTTGACTGGAGATTAATGTGTATCATACTCAAAAACCTCACTCTAACCAAATTTATAAAGATAATGCTGGCCAGAATTATAACACAAATTTAGATAGCTTATCTGAGGTTCCTGGAGCTGTCTTGTCCAGTCGTCTGATATCTCAAGCTATGCAGGAATGTACATCCAACAATTTCGGCTCCTATTTGCGAGGTGTCAGCCCAATTTAACCTCTAGAGCGACGAAAATTCTTCCGATTATTCATTAATGTTTCTTGTCCAATTCAAACAACAATGGCGAGTCTCCTCAGCGCATGCGCAGGGTTTCCCATTTTTGATAACATAATTTTTATTAAATACAATGTATTACACTAATTTACATAAAAAATACACTGTATTTTTTCCGGAAAATACATTATTTTCCACATATGTGAATATATAATAATGTAAGTTGGAAGCTTACTGAATAAACAGTGTAATAATAACGGTAATTAATAAATTTGGAAAAAATAACACAGTAAAATATGATGTTTAAAATTACAAGTAAAACATTAAATATAAACAATATAGAAGTTGGTGGCCTGCACTTAGGAGTTAGGTTGCCAGGTATAGTTAGTTATATAACAGTAAATAACTGTACAAAGAGATTTTTTGAGTGGTAGCACAAAATTAAGTCACTTAATCAATAGCGCGAGAAATATGTGACAGCGAGGTAGCTGGTACTATCTGGTAAATGATAGTACGGGGGCTAGCACGATAATTGAGTAGCAACATACACTACATGTAGTATGACGATTAGGACACTGTAAGATTTGCATCTCCAAGGAAGCTGGACAGTTTATTTTCATTTGTGATTGTATACACACAGCCTACATTTGTTTTCCTCACTAAAATTTTTGCATCCCGTGTGAAGCACTGGTGGATTTTGTCCTTATTCTCCCGTTTTAGTTTTCTTATTCTGAACAAGAGGTTCTGACGTTTTCTTGTCAGACACTCGTTTATGTATACGACTGTTTTTGCTCTAACTGATGAACTGATCAGATCTCTTTTCCTGACAAGGGTGTGAAATCTAAGGATAACTCTGGTTACTACCTTAGTTCCCTAGTAAGCGTGTTTTCTTTATATCATTCACAGGTACATTAACATTTAGTTGTTTTTTTTATGATTTGAATAGTAGTATCTTTACAGTTGATTTGTTTTATTTCAGTGGTAAAGAGTGAACTGCTAATTATTACTGCGTCACAGTAAACAGGTGATATCACAATATACAGAACAATAAAAAAAATAGTGAATTTTCGAGGGTTTTCGTGATTTCTCACATTATCAAGGAACTGTAATAATAAAAGATCAACAGAAGGCATATAAGGGCGAGATTACGCTTCACAGTCAACATGCAACACCTTATCTGCCCATTAATGATGATGCGGGTGAAATGGTGCGAATCTGTCAAGCATAGCTTACATTATACTCAAATTTTATATATCTTAAATTCTTTCCAGACTTTATTAATTATAAATTAATATAATTTGTATAATCTTAAGTATTATTCATATTAATTTCAAAACTATTTTTTATGAACCTTGATTCTATTATTCTCAAAATCATGGACCTGCTTGATACACCTTTCTCGGTATTTTGAAAATCAATTGGATGGTTAAATTTCTCACACGAATAAGTAGGACATTAGACTCTTGTCCAGTTCTAATGCTATATTTATGTTGTACTTTTAGTTCAAAGCTTTTTCCAGTTTGACCATAATGAACTATATCACATTTTTTACAAGGAATCTTGTAGAAGCAGCAGTCAGCATTTCTCGGGGATTTTTAATTAAAGGTTTTTACTGTATCAAGATTTTTAAATACAATTTTGATTTTAAAATTTTTAGGTAGAGAAGATATATCAAGAAAGTTTTCATGATAAGGAAGAATCAACATATTCTTGCTTGAATAAGATTGTTTTTACAATTTTTTTTAATTGTAAATAGTATTTCTAGCACCATGACTGATTTAAATTATTACAATATAGTTAGTTTTGATGGTACTTCTTTGTTTACAAAAGTTTCAGTTGATGATTTATTAAGTTTCCTACCTGAAGAACTTGTTAATTATTCTTTACCATTGTCAGTGCCTACAATCATTGAACTTATTAAACTCTGTATTGTTAATGTAAAATTTGTACTTGGAGAGTTATACATTCAGAAGTTTGGTATGGCAATAGGAAAACCTCTATCATCTGTTTTTATTAATTTGTTCATGGAATATTTGGAAACAAGACTGAATAACAAAATCTTTCCCAATTGAGTTCAGTGGTACAGATATGTTGATGAAGTTTTATCTTACGCCTAAGAATATAGGTACAAACTATTTCCTTGTTAAATTAAATAGCCTTGTTCATTCCATAAATTTTACTGTTGAGTTTGAACAAAATAACTCATTGCCTTTTCTAGATGTATTAATTATGTAAATAAACCATTATTTTAAATTTAAAATTTACAGAAAACCATCAATAACTGTTCACATCATGACAGAGTTAAACTTTCTGTATCCTCATTAATGTTTTTGAGAGCTTTGTGTATTTGCAGCTCAGAGTTCATAGATAAAGAAATTTTGAAGATTTATGAAATATCTAATAATCTAAAATACCCAAAACAGTTTAAAAATCTTTTAAAACTGTTAGAAATATTTTTACAATACAAAAAAGGACAAACAATCTTATTCAACCTAGAATATGTTGCTTCTCCCCAACCATGAAAAGTTTCTTGATATACCTTCTCTACTTAAGAATTTTAAAATCAAAAGTGTATTTAAAAATCTTGATATAATAAAAAAACTTTTGATTAAAAATTCAATAAAAACTGCTGACGGCTGTGTCTACAAGATTCCTTGTAAAAATTGTGATGAAGTTTATTACGGTCAAACTGGGAAAAGCCTTGAACAAAGATTGCAATAACACATTAGAAGTGGACAAGAGTCTAATGCTTTGTTTATTCTTCTAGGATATTTTATACATCCAATTGATTTTCAAAATTCCGAGAAAGTTGTATCAAGAAGATTCATGGTTGAGAAAAATATGTAGAATCAAGCTTCATAAAAAATAGTTTTGAATTAATATGAATATTAATTTAAGATTATACAAATTAGATTCATTTATAATTAATAAAATTTGGGAAATATATTTATACAGAGAAAGATAGCAGTCAGCAGGACTCAATACTGCTACTGAGAAGGACAAGATTCCCAGGCAGTTCTCTTATCCGCTCAGCCACAAATGCCACAAAAGCTGGGCAGCCTGGTACACAAGCCATGTTTCTCTCCAGCCCGGGCACGTCAGTGAGCCTCAAGCATGGATTCAAGCTATTTCAGTCTCCTCCTGTATGTTCCGACCTCACAAGCGATTTTTCATATCAGTGCACCACGCAGAAACAAGCGGGTATATACAGAGAAAGATCGCGGCCAGCAGGACTCGATACTGCTACTGAGACGGTCAAGATTCCCAGGCAGCTGCTGACTGTGGTCTTTCTCTGTATATTCCTGCTTGTTTTTTGTGTGGTACATTGATATAAAAATCGCTTGTGACGTCAGAACATAAAAGAGGAGATTGAAATAGCTTGAATCCATGCTTGAGGCTCACACCGAAGGAGGGTAACCCAAATAGAAACAAAACACTTTCATATAATTCACCACTTTCACCATCAATCATACATAATCACTGTCTTTGCAGAGTCCCTCCAAAATGCCAATATCCCAAACCCTCTCCTTTAAATTGCAGGCATTGTACTTCTTATTTCCAGGACACAAGTCCGGCTAACCAGTTTCCCTGCATACCTTTTTCAAAATATTACCCTGCTCACACTCCAACAGCTCGTCAGGTCCCAGGAAACAGTCGTCTCCATTCACTCTTATCTAACATGCTCCCGCACTCTTGCAGGAAGTCCAAGCCCCTCGCCCACAAAACCTCCTTTATCCCCTCCCTTTGCCTAATATTTGCACCACACATTGCCCTTAGACAGGACATCTCCACTACCTACAGCCGCCTCCTCGCCGCAGCATTTACAACCCAAGCTTCATACCACTATACTTTCGTACATTCTTTTCTTTGCCTCATAGATAAATTATTTTTTGTCTCCACAGATACCTAAATGCACCATTCACCTTTTTTCCTTCATCAGTTGTGTGGTTAACCTCATCCTTCATAAACCCATCTGCTGACAAGTTAACTCCCAAATGTATGAAAACTTTCACTTCTTCCATACTCCTCCTCCCCAACTTGATATCCATTTTTTCTTTTTCTAAAGCATTTAACACCCTCATTACCTTACTCTTATCTATGTTCACTTTCAACTTTGTACCTTTACACACACTCCCAAACTCGTCCACTAACCCCTGCAATTTTTCTTTAGAATCTCCCATAAGCACAGTACCATCAGCAAAAAGAAACTGTATCAACTCCCATTTCGTATTTGATTCCCCAAAATTTAATTCCACCCCTCTAACAAACACCCTGGTATTTACTTATTTTACAACCCATCTATAAATATATTAAACAACCATGGTGATATTACACATCCCTGTCTAAGACCTACTTTTACTGGAAAGTAATCTCCCTCTCATCTACACACCTTAACCTGAGCCTCACTATCCTCATAAAAACTCTTTACAGCATTTAATAACTTACTACCTATTCCATACACTTGCAACGTCTGCCACATTGCTCCCCTATCCACTCTATATGCTTTCTCGAAATCCATAAATGCAATGAAAACTTCTCTACCTTTATCTAAATACTGTTCACATATGTGCTTCAATGTAAACACTTGAACTACACATCCTTTACCACTCTAAAGCCTCCTTGCTCATCTGCAATCCTGCTCTCTGTCTTACCTCTAATTCTTTCAATAATAACCCTACCATACACTTACCTGGTATACTCAGTAAACTTATTCCTCTATAATTTTTACAATCTCTTTTGTCCCCCTTCCTTTATATAAAGAAACTATACATGCTTTCTGCCAATCCCTAGGTACCTTCCCCTCTTTCATACATAAATTAAACAAAAATAACAACCACTCCAACACTATATTCCCCCTGCTTTTAACGTTTCTGTCACGATTTCGTCAGTTTTAGCTGCTTCACCCCCTTTCATTATACGTAATGCCTCACGCTCCTCCCCCACACTCACATCCTTCTCTCCTTCACTCCTAAAAGATGTTATTCCCCCCTGACCAATGCATGAAATTACCGCCTCCCTTTCTTCATCGATATTTAAAAGTTCCTCAAAATATTCCTGCCATCTACCGAATCCCTCCAGTTCCCCATCTGTTGACTCCCCAACTCTGTCTTTAACTGACAAATGCAATGAATCTCTAGGCTTTCTTAACCTCTTTATCTCCCTCCAACAAAGAATTCTTATTTTCAGCAAAATCTCTTGACAGTGCCTTTCCCACTCTATCATTTGTTCTTCTTTTTTACTTTCTCACCACTCTCTTCACCTTTCTTTTACTCTCCATATACTCTTCCCTTCTTATATCACTTCTGCTTTGTAAAAACCTGTCATAAGCTTCCTTTTTCTCTTTTGTCACCCCTTTTACTTCATCATTCCATCAATCACCCCTCTCTCCTGCACCCACCCTCCTATAGCCACAAACTTCATCTCTCTTTAATTTCATCTCTCTTTAACCCCCTTCTCACTACCCATACTTTCACTAGCCCACCTTTCTGCCAATAGTTGCTTGTATCTCACCCTAACTTCCTCCTCCCATAGTTTATAAACTTTCACCTCTCTCTTACTTGCTGCTGTCATTTTCCTAATGTCCCATCTACTTCTTACTCTAACTGTAGCTACAACTAAATAATGATGTGGTGTATGCATTACCCCTTTATAAACATGTACATCCTGGAGCCTACCCATTAGCCTTTTATCCACCAATACATAATCTAACAAACTGCTTTCATTACATGCTATATTATACCTTGTATACTTATTTATCCTCTTTTTCATAAAATATGTATTATTACCAAACTTCTTTCTACACATAGTTCAGTTAAGGGCTCCCTATTTTCATTTACTCCTGGCACCCCAAATTTACCTTCTACTCCCTCCACAACATTTTTACCCACGAGCATTTAGATCCCCAACCACAAGTACTGTCTCACTTGGTTCAAAACTCCCCACGCACTCATTCAACATTTCCCAAAATCTCTCACTCTCCTCTACACTTCTTTCTTCTCCAGGTGCATAAACACTTGCTATAACCCACTTTTCACATCCAACCCTTATTTTACTTCACATAATTCTTGAATCTATTCATTTATAATCCTTCTTTTCCTGTCATAAATTACCCTTCAACACTATTGCTACTCCTTCCTTAGCTCTATTAAAAATCCCTGACCTAATATCATTTATTTCTCTCAACTGAAACTCTCCTACCCCCTTCAGCTTTGTTTCACTTAAAGCCAGGACATCCAGCTTCTTTTCATTCATAACATCCACAATCATCTCTTTCTTATCATTCGCACAACATTCACGCACATTCATAGATTCTACTTAAACAGTTTTGTTCTTTTTCTTTGTAGTAAGTTATACTGGAAAAGGGGTTACTAGAACATTGTTCCCGGCATTTCAGTCGACTTTTACAACACGCATGGCTTACGGAGGAAAGCTTCTTATTCCACTTCCCCATGGATAATACACACACACACACACACACACACACACACACACACACACACACACACACACACACACACACACACACACACACACACACACACACACACACACACACACACACATATATATATATATATATATATATATATATATATATATATATATATATATATATATATATATATATATATATATGTCGTGCCGAATAGGCAGAACTTGCGATCTTGGCTTAAATAGCAACGCTCATCTTGCCATATAGGACAAGCGAAAATTTGTGTATGCAATAATTTCGCCAAAATCATTCTGAACCTAACGAAAAAATATATTTCACTGTCTTTGTTTAGTATTAAATTATTGTAAACAAATCTAAAATATATTTAGTTGGGTTAGGCTAAAATAAATTGCTCTTGTTATAATGAGGTTAGGTAAGTTTTCTAAGTTCCTTTTGGTGCAAAATTATAAATTTTTACATCAAGAATAATGAAAAATATATATCTTTAAACTTATAAGAGAAAATTTTAGAAAGGACTTAATTTTAAATGAGTTCTTGCTAATTGACCAGTTTTACATATTCGACACGACATATATATATATATATATATATATATATATATATATATATATATATATATATATATATATATATGCAGAACTTGCGATCTTGGCTTAAATAGCAACGCTCATCTTGCCATATAGGACAAGTGAAAATTTGTGTATGCAATAATATCGCCAAAATCATTCTGAACCTAACGAAAAAAATATGTTTGATTGTGTTTGTTTAATATTAAATTATTGTAAACGTATTTAAAATATATTTAATTGGGTTAGGTTAAAATAAATTGTCCTTGCTTAAATAGGGTTAGGTAAGTTTTCTAAGATACTTTTGGTGCAAAATTAAAAATTTTTACATTAACATTAATGAAAAAAATATATCTTTAAACGTATAAGAGAAAATTTCAGAAAGGACTTAATTTTAAATGAGTTCTTGCTAATTGACCAGTTTTACATATTCGGCACGACATATATATATATATATATATATATATATATATATATATATATATATATATATATATATATATATATATTATATATATATATATATATATATATATATATACATATATATATATATATATATATATATATATATATATATATATATATATATATATATATATATATATATTTATATATATATATATATATATATATATATATATATATATATATATATATATATATATATATATATATATATATATATATATATATATGTCGTGCCGAATAGGCAGAACTTGCGATCTTGGCTTAAATATCAACGTT
>NC_091312.1:8347391-8349891 GCF_038502225.1 Cherax quadricarinatus | reverse complement strand
TGTGGAAGATGGCCAATGTGGTTCCTATATTCAAATCAGGGGATAAGTCCACTCCTTCAAATTACCGTCCAATAAGCCTGACATCTATAGTTGGCAAATTACTAGAATCAATTATAGCTGACATTATTAGAAGTCACCTTGAAGAGCATAACTTGATAAATGAATCTCAGCATGGGTTTACGAGAGGTCGTTCCTGCCTGACAAACTTACTGACGTTCTTCAGTGGAACATTTGAGCCAGTAGACAGTGATAAAGAATATGATATTGTTTATTTGGATTTTAGTAAAGCATTCGATAGAGTACCTCACAAGAGACTCTTAAGAAAAGTGGCAGCTCATGGTACAGGAGGTAAAGTTCTAGCATGGATAGAGGCATGGCTTACTAATAGAAAGCAGAGAGTTTCCATTAATGGGTTCAAATCAGAATGGGGCTTAGTTACTAGTGGCGTTCCACAAGGATCAGTTTTAGGCCCTCTCTTGTTCATAATTTACATTAATGACCTTGATGAAGGGATTACGAGTGACATGAGCAAGTTTGCTGATGATACAAAGATAGGCCGTACGATTCATTCTGAGGAGGATAGCAATGAACTGCAGTAGGATTTAGACAAATTAATGTCTTGGTCTGAAAAATGGCAGATGAAGTTCAATGTAGATAAGTGTAAGGTACTGGTCCTTGGTAATGAAAATAACCCTCGAAGCTATAAACTAGGTGAAGTAGAGCTTCATCATACAGAGTGTGAAAAGGACTTGGGAGTCATGGTAAGCAGAAACCTGAAGCCAAGGCAGCAGTGCCTAAGTGTGCACAACAAGGCAAACAGATTACTTGGATTTATCTCAAGAAGTATAAGTAACAGAAGCCCAAAAGTTATTTTACAGCTCTATACATCACTGGTGAGGCCTCATTTAGATTATGCTGCTCAGTTTTGGTCTCCTTACTACAGGATGGTTATAGACTCATTGGAGAATATACAGAGAAGAATGACTAAAATGATTTACTGTGTAAGGAATCTCCCGTATGAAGATAGACTTAAAGCCTTAAATCTTCACTCTCTGGAGAGACGTATAATGAGAGGAGATATCATTGAGGTGTATAAGTGGATGACGGGCATAAACAAAGGAGATACTAATAAGGTATTGAGGGTGTCGAACCAGGTAAGAACCAGAAATAATGGATTTAAGTTGGATAAATTTAGATTTAGAAAGGACATAGGTAAGTACTGGTTTTCTAACAGAGTTGTGGATTGTAATAAAGTTGGTAGAATTACCGACAATATGTAAAGTAAAAGGACACAAGTGCAACTGAACATTAAAATGGTATAAAATACCGACAGGTTGTTAGGTAAGACACATATGCAACAGTTAGGTATCTTTATTATGAAACGTTTCGCCTACACAGTAGGCTTCTTCAGTCGAGTACAGAAAAGTTGATAGAAGCAGAAGATACTTGAAGACGATGTAATCAGACTGATTACATCGTCTTCAAGTATCTTCTGCTTCTATCAACTTTTCTGTACTTGACTGAAGAAGCCTACTGTGTAGGCGAAACGTTTCATAATAAAGATACCTAACTGTTGCATATGTGTCTTACCTAACAACCTGTCGGTATTTTATACCATTTTAATGTTCAATTTGTCAGACACTGCAACACAAGGGTATCTTGGTACAGACCTGCAATCAACTTCGACAACTTCCACTAGTGAGGGAAATAAATGGTATAAAATACCGACACAATGGAAATATAAACACAAATGCAGTATAATGTGATCCTTTATTGACAACGTTTCACCCACACAGTGGGCTTTCTCAAGTCACACACGGATCTACCTGGGGTTGGAAGGTACGAGAGTATTTATAGTCATGTTGAGGTCAGGTGGAGAATGCTGCAGCTGATGATCTACCGGGTGGGGTTATAGAGTCTTGGGTAGCTTGGCAGGGGTATTGGACAAGTTTTGAGTAGACCTTCTGCAGTGTTCTATGTTCTTATGTGGGATAGCGATGAAGAAGTTTCTTGGCGAGTGGTTCAGCTATGTTATAGAAGCCATTGTTCTGGTTGAAATTGTTGGTTATAGAGATGAGCGATGATTCTAGGATTCTTCTGTATTGAGTGTTGTCTTCTGTGGCTATAAGTCTTGAGTTTCTGTAGTTAACTAAATGGTTGTGTGAATTGCGATGTTGTACACAGGCGTTCCTTGTATCGTCAGTCCTGCTTGCATATTGGTGTTCTGAAATACGTGTTTGGAGGTCTCTTGATGTTTCGCCCACATATAATTTGTTGCAGTCATTACAAGGGATTATGTATACCCCTGCAGAGGATGGAGGCTTGTCCTGTCTACTACTGGTGATGTCCTTGATGGTCGTGGTTGTGGAGGTAGATACTTGGAATGATGTTTTGGCAAAGATGTTGGAAACATGTTTGCAATGGAGTTGGTTGGGAGGACTATGTATCTCTTCTCGGCAGTGTCTTCTCTGGGTGTGTTGAAGATGTTTAATGCCCGCCG
>NC_091312.1:8332035-8347291 GCF_038502225.1 Cherax quadricarinatus | reverse complement strand
GTAATGTGGAGTATTTGCATAGTGGTGAAGCTCCATAAATAAAGTGTTAGTGCCTTAGTAGACGCGAACTGAATAACAGGTGGACGCATATGAGACGGACGGGTGTCGAACTGAGAGAGACGTGTGTGCAGTCACTACTGGTTAATAATAATAATCATAATATCTTTATTTCTACATGTACAAGGTATACAGGCCTAGCTGACATCAGTGACATACTACTATATAGAAAGCCGCTTGTTATGCTGAGCATTTCGGGCAAATTAGGTCAGTTTTGTCCCAGGATGCGACCCACACAAGTCGACCAACACCCAGGCACCCATTTTATACTGATGGGTGAACAAGGACAATAAGTGTCTTACGGAAACACGTCCTAATGTTTTCCAGCCGTACCGGGAATTCGATCTCCGGACCTCAGTGTGTGAGCTGAGTGCGCTACCCATCGAGCTACGGGACACCAAAGTAAGGTAATGGACCAAGCATGCTCTTGCGAACATTTGGCAATTTCTTTATAATTCTCAGGCTATAAACTGGTTTTTGTTTTGGGGTAATATTTTCTCTCACGTGGGCCATGGTATGGTCCTGGTCCTGTTGTTTGAGTGGGGCCGGTGTGTTCAGGTAAGATATTGAAATTACTGCGCAATTAACAAGAGTCTAGGAGACGAGAGGTTATGGCGACCCGCTGGTGCCTAACGTAATGGTCATTTTTTCTTTTATGCCCTAGCCTTAATTAACTAGGAGAGGTGTACAAGTACTTTTTTTGTAAGATGTGAAATGTGTTCTAGGCAGGTTTTGTGTTATATATATATTGTATATGTTGTATATATGGTAATTAGTCGTAAAGTACTGACCACTTGTTTAACGCTTTTGTGGAGTTACAAGTGTAGCCCAGGGTGGTGTATTTTTTAATATTTTGTAAGTGTCCCCTAGACACGGCTTTTACTCCCTTAGGCTAAAACTTATTTTTGTAACATATGGTATACCGAACATCTTCCCTAACTTTTTTGTTGCCTGACCATTAGTTACAAGCGAGAAGGGATGGATTTAAGGGGACCTGCACTCTCCATGATTACATTCTTACTTCTACTAGTGAGCTCCGCCTCTCCTGTCGTCAAGATTATCTGCGCCTCACCTTTCACAGTACATAAATCTCCATACTGTTGCTTCAGCTTCACAGTGTTCCAGACTATGGAGAAAAACTCTTATTCAGGCAGCTGAGGGACTGACCACCCCAAAAATACATCTTCAAGGGCGATGGACTGATTGCATTGTCTTTACATTTCTACTGCTTTTGATGCTTCTTCTGTACTCTACTGAAGAAGCTTAACTGTTGCACATGTGTCTTACTTATCTGCGATGAGGCACTTGGAGCAGGGAGAGAGTGGACCTAATACCGACTAGCGAAGAGGTGGGGCCAGGAGCTATGAATCGGCCCCTGCAACCACATATTGGTGAGTATACACATATAGGTGAGTACACACATATAGGTGAGTACACACACATATAGGTGAGTACACACATATAGGGGAGTACACACATATAGGTGGGTACACACATATAGGTGGGTACACACATATAGGAGAGTACACACACATATAGGTGAGTACACACATATAGGAGAGTACACACATATAGGAGAGTACACACATATAGGAGAGTACACACATATAGGTGAGTACACACATATAGGAGAGTACACACATATAGGTGAGTACACACATATAGGAGAGTACACACACATATTGGTGAGTACACACATATAGGAGAGTACACACATATAGGAGAGTACACACATATAGGAGAGTACACACATATAGGTGAGTACACACATATAGGAGAGTACACACATATAGGTGAGTACACACACATATAGGTGAGTACACACATATAGGAGAGTACACACATATAGGTGAGTACACACACATATTGGTGAGTACACACATATAGGTGAGTACACACACATATAGGTGAGTACACACATATAGGAGAGTACACACATATAGGAGAGTACACAGACAGATACACACCCACACACTATCGACAAGTGTCTTTGACAATCATTAACTAACACAAGCCAATTAATGATATTGTTTATAATTATCTCAAAGACACTAACTCATTTAATATTTAACCTCCCTTTGTTATTTAATATCCATTGTGCAATAAACATTTAAAACAATACCGGCTCCTCACTCTGGAAAACATATAAACACCAGTATGAAAATTATATATTTTGGTGCTTTTGTATGATAGAATTTTCAAACATAAAAGAACTTAGCCATAACCCACAATGTTTTATTATAGAATATTTACTTATATATTTATTTTTTATTGCCAAATTGTACACAAAGCGATTTTTTAATGAGTTATTTCATGTAAACATAAATTATATTATTAATTTGATTTTGTAATGTCAGTTGTGACACAACTAAAACATGTTACAGCATGTATTTGCACATATAAATTCAAAGGAAATATTTACTGGTTAATTGGAGAGATAACGAGATCCAAAGACAAGAAGCAGAGACCAATATATAATGTTGAAGATTACCACCGCCAGGGGCACCACCACCACCCGGGCGGTCTTCAGGAGGTTTACACTGGATCCTGAGGGAGAGGTATTGACCACTTTGTCTTTTGGTGTCACTCTGATGACTTGCGTGACGTTATCCGGCAGGTGATGTGCCTTCACGTGGAAGAGGATGATGGAGAATAAGAGGAAGATACAGTAGAAGAACCAAACATCTATCATTTTCACGTAGGCAGTACTAGGAAGGGCATCAGAGGTATTATTGAAGAGTGTATATAACACCAGCAGCGTCGTCAAGCTTAGTGTAAGGCGATCCTTCATGTAAAACAAGACAGAAGAAATATCAGAATAAACAAACATCTACAATCTACCAAAGAAGGTAAATTATTTTAAAAAATATAGTATCCCAGATATTCCTCTCTCTCTCTCTCTCTTGATGTCATGAGAATACTTTCGTATTAAGTTGGGACTACTTTTTGAAATTGAGCAAGCATTTATTTACACATGAGTCTCACCCCTTGGTCCTTGGTGTTGAGGAAGAGCGTGGCGTAACCTATAGCGAGAAGCAGAGAAGTGGGAAGGAAAATGCTCACCACAATCATCGTCCATCGTCGCTCTAATCTGTACTCCACCTGCAAGATCAACTTCACTCAGTAAAGAATCAATAGTGTGATATAAAATATTCTGTTTCAGTGATCATGCGATAGTCCCTTTTATGGTGTGCATACTAACGGCAATTATCAGATTTCGTCAAATGAAAATTTGTTTAATTTGGTTACGTTACTGAAAAAGAAACTGAAACATCCTACACATCAGAAGACCAAGGATCTGTTCTGAAACGTCCTAAATCATATAATCACCTGCATATTTTCCCATAGTAGAGAACAATAAATAAATAAACAAAAGTTACTCACTAACAAAACAGCATAACGAGTGTGATTGCTGCCTTGGCGAGTGAGAGTTACTGAACAATCCTTGACAATATACGAAGCAAGCATCCTCTCTTCCAGATACTCCGCCTTCGCCTGCTTCCTGGAGAAGGTAACCAAATCCTCTCCAACTGTCAGCTGCAGCTGCAAGTTACATCTCTGGGTGTCGAACGGGTAGTAGAATACGTCGAAGGTGCAAGCAAAGCTTCCACTGAAAGAAACAGGGACCTGCTGATGTATATATATATATATATATATATATATATATATATATATATATATATATATATATATATATATATATATATATATATATATATATATATATATATATATATATATATATATATATATATATATATATATATATATATATATATATATATATATATATATACACATACACACACACACATACACAAATACACACACACACACACACACATAGGAGATTCCAGAACACACACACACACACACACACACACACACACACACACACACACACACACACACACACACACACACACACACACACACACACACACACACATATATATATATATATATATATATATATATATATATATAAACAGGTCGGTCGTCTACCACCGAGGCAGGGTGACCCTAAAAAGAAAGAAAATCCCCAAAAGGAAAATACTTTCATCATCATTCAACACTTTCACCTCACTCACACATAATCACTGTTTTTGCAGAGGTGCCCAAATACAAAAGTTTAGAAGCATATACGTATAAAGATACACAACATATCCCTCCAAACTGCCAGTATCCCAAACCCCTCCTTTAGAGTGCAGGCACTGTACTTCCCATTTCCAGGGCTCAAGACCGACTATATGAAAATAACCGGTTTCCTTGAATCCCTTCACTAAATATTACCCTGCTCACACTCCAACATTCGTCTCCATTCACTCCTATCTAACACGCTCACGCACGCTTGCTGGAAGTCCAAGCCCCTCGCCCACAAAACCTCCTCTACCCTCTCCCTCCAATCTTTTCGAGGACGACCCCTACCCCGCCTTCCTTCCCCTACAGATTTATACGCTTTTCATGTCATTCTACTTTGATCCATTCTCTCTAAATGACCAAACCACCTCAACAACCCCTCTTCAGTTCTCTGACTAATACTTTTATTACTCCACACCTTCTCCTAATTTCCACACTCCGAATTTTCTGCATAATATTCACACATTGCCCTTAGACAGGACATCTCCACTGTCTCCAACCGCCTCCTCGCTACAGCATTTACAACCCAAGCTTCACACCCATATAAGAGTGTTGGTACTACTATACTTTCATACATTCCCTTCTTGCCTCCATAGATAACATTTTTTGTCTCCACATATACCTCAACGCACCACTCGCCTTTTTTCCTTCATGAATTCTATGATTAACCTCATCCTTCATAAATCCATCTGCTGACACGTCAACTCCCAAATATCTGAAAACATTCACTTCTTCCATACTCCTCCTCCCCAATTTGATATCCAATTTATCTTTATATAAATCATTTGACACCCTCATCACCTTACTCTTTTCTATGTTTACTTTCAACTTTCTACCTTTACACACTCTCCCAAACTCGTCTACTAACCTTTGCAATTTTTCTTTAGAATCTCCCATAAGCACAGTATCATCAGCAAAAAGTCACTGTGTCAATTCCCATTTTGTATTTGATTCCCCCTAATTTAATCCCACCCCTCTCCCGAACACCCTAGCATTTACTTCTTTTACAACACCATCTATACATATATTAAACAACCATGGTGACATTACATATCTCTGTCTAAGACCTACTTTTACCGGGAAGTAGTCTCCCTCTCTTTTACACACCCTAACCTGAGCCTCACTATCCTCATAAAAACTCTTTACAGCATTTAATAACTTACCACCTATACCATATACTTGCAACATCTGCCACATTGCTCCCCTATCCACTCTATCATGTCTTTTCTAAATCCTTAAATGCAATAAAAACTTCCCTACCTTTATCTAAATACTGTTCACATATATGCTTCAATGTAAACACTTGATCTACACATCCCCTACTCGCTCTAAAACCCCCTTGCTCATCCGCAATCCTACATTCTGTCTTGCCTCTAATTCTTTCAATAATAACCCTACTGTACACTTTTCCTGGTATACTCAGTAAACTTATTCCTCTATAATTTTTACAATCTCTTTTGTCCCCTTCACTTTATATAAAGGGACTATACATGCTCTCTGCCAATCCCTAGGTACCTCCCCCTCTTTCATATGTTTATTAAACAAAAATACCAACCACTCCAACACTATATATCCCCCTGCTTTTAACATTTCTGTCATGATCCCATCAGTTCCAGCTGCTTTACCCCCTTTCATTCTACATAATGCCTCACGCACCTTCCCCACAGTCACATCCTGCTCTTCTTGACTCCTACAAGATGGTATACCTCCCTGGCCAGTGCATGAAATTACTGCCTCCCTTTCTTCGTCGACATTTAAAAGTTCCTCAAAATATTCTCGCCATCTACCCAATACCTCCGTCTCCCCATCTACTAACTCCCCTACTCTGTTTTAACTGACATATCCATTCGTTCCCTAGGCTTTCTTAACTTGTTTAACTCGCTCCAAATTTTTTTCTTATTTTCATTCAAATTTCTTGACAGTGTCTCTCCCACTCTATCATCTGCTCTCCTCTTGCACTCTCTCACCACTCTCTTCACTTTTCTTTTACTCTTCATATACTCTACTCTTCGTGTAACACTTCTGCTTTGTAAAAACCTCTCATAAGCTACCTTTTTCTCTTTTATCGCACCCTTTACTTCATCATTCCACCAATCACTCGTCTTTCCTCCTGCCCCCACCCTCCTATAACCACAAACTTCTGCCCCACATTCTAATACTGCATTTTTAAAACTATTCCAACCCTCTTCAACCTCCCCACTGCTCATACTTGCACCAGCCCACCTTTCTGCCAATATTTGCTTATATTTCACCCGAACTTTCTCCTCCCTTAGTTTATACACTTTCACCTCCCTCTTACTTGTTGTTGTTATTTTCCTCTTGTCACGTCTACCTCTTTAACTGTAGCTACAACTAAATAATGATCCGATATATCAGTTGCCCCTCTATATATATATATCTATATATATATATATATATATATATATATATATATATATATATATATATATATATATATATATATCTATATATATATATATATATATATATACAAAATCAGTCAGTAATAACAGTCATAATTCTAAAGCATATACATATACTGCATACAATTAACTTTGAAGGAGACTTTGGAAATAGAGTAACATTCCTTATTTTCAAGTTTCTAGTGAACACACCTGAAGTGCTGTTGTTGCACGATCGAAGCTGAAGAACCCACGTACACAGTATCTGTGGATAACAACTGTCAAATTGTGATGTAAAAAATGAAGTTGTTAAAAAGCTTTAACGAGTTTTGTTGATTAATATTTTTATACATCAGATTTACAAGCTAATAATAAGGAGTTAGATATGAGGTATTAAAAGATAATTAATCTAAGAATATACAGTGTTTGTTGTCACAGTTGCTGCTTGCTAAAGACAGTAATTTTGGGAAAAGCTGCAGAAGTTGATGAAGGATTTTAAAAGGGTGCTCCCAAGAAAAAAAAATGAAAATGTGAAAGGAAAAGAGCAGAGTGAAGAGTGTAAACTGAACTCTAAAGAAAATAAACATATGATCGGATTTTAAGGATAAAGCATGGCTTGGAAGACGACCCATAGAACAATGACGAAAAAGTAACGGGATTGTTGAGGACTCTGAAAAGAAGGAAACGTATTTGTGTATGAAGACTAATATATTGGATTATAGTGGAGACTGAGTTATTACCTGGCTGTGATGCATAACTTTTTAGGAGGACGGAAGTGCAAATGTTCTGTATAAGATCGATGTGTAATATTAATATTGTGTATAGACTTGAGGAGTGAAAATAATAAATGACAGTGAATTAGAATAAGAGTGATAAGTAATGAATAAACGACGGGCTGCTTAGATGATTTGATTATGTAGATATACTTATGCCAGAGGGGGTGATAAAGGTATGGCAGTTCTGTATATACCTTGCCCAAAATTTACCGAGAGAAATTAGCTCACTCTCCGGAAAGGTTAGGTAAGATTCGTCAGGAAAGAGGACTAGTGTTTCCTGACGCGGGTCTTAGTCATATGATGACCCACTACTGGAGCTTTTGGTCACCTGATCGAGACCTACCGCTGGCTCACCGATCCATCCCTTCAAAAATAAAATGAGTTTATGGTGACCCGCAGAAGACTATGTTAATGTTAAAAATCTCCTTGTTTAATAGAGCACTGCACCTCAGTCAACCTCGTAAGTTCACGGGTTGAAAGTCACAGGTTGAAAGTCACGGGTTGAAAGTCACGGTTTAAGTTACCTGTTAATTCTATATAGAAGGACCAGTCTCAAAATGTGAATATAAAATAAAAGATTGATAAGTTGCTGTTGTAGAGAACTATGGATATGTCCTAATGTAGGCTTCCTTTAACTCTTCGTCTGATGTAGGCTTCCTTTAACTCTTCGCTTCTTTAACTCTTCATCTGATGTAGGCTTCCTTTAACTCTTCATCTGATGTAGGCTTCCTTTAACTCTTCATCTGATGTAGGCTTCCTTTAACTCTTCGTCTAATGTAGGCTTCCTTTAACTCTTCGTCTGATGTAGGCTTCCTTTAACTCTTCGTCTGATGTAGGCTTCCTTTAACTCTTCGTCTAATGTAGGCTTCCTTTAACTCTTCGTCTGATGTAGGCTTCCTTTAACTCTTCGTCTAATGTAGGCTTCCTTTAACTCTTCGTCTAATGTAGGCTTCCTTTAACTCTTCATCTAATGTAGGCTTCCTTTAACTCTTCGTCTGATGTAGGCTTCCTTTAACTCTTCGTCTAATGTAGGCTTCCTTTAACTCTTCGTCTGATGTAGGCTTCCTTTAACTCTTCGTCTGATGTAGGCTTCCTTTAACTCTTCGTCTGATGTAGGCTTCCTTTAACTCTTCGTCTAATGTAGGCTTCCTTTAACTCTTCGTCTAATGTAGGCTTCCTTATCTCTTCGTCTAATGTAGGCTTCCTTTAACTCTTCGTCTAATGTAGGCTTCCTTTAACTCTTCGTCTAATGTAGGCTTCCTTTAACTCTTCGTCTAATGTAGGCTTCCTTTAACTCTTCATCTAATATAGGCTTCCTTTAACTCTTCGTCTAATGTAGGCTTCCTTTAACTCTTCATCTAATGTAGGCTTCCTTTAACTCTTCGTCTAATGTAGGCTTCCTTTAACTCTTCGTCTAATGTAGGCTTCCTTTAACTCTTCATCTAATGTAGGCTTCCTTTAACTCTTCATCTAATGTAGGCTTCCTTTAACTCTTCATCTAATGTAGGCTTCCTTTAACTCTTCGTCTAATGTAGGCTTCCTTTAACTCTTCATCTAATGTAGGCTTCCTTTAACTCTTCGTCTAATGTAGGCTTCCTTTAACTCTTCGTTTAATGTAGGCTTCCTTTAACTCTTCGTCTAATGTAGGCTTCCTTTAACTCTTCGTCTAATGTAGGCTTCCTTTAACTCTTCGTTTAATGTAGGCTTCCTTTAACTCTTCGTCTAATGTAGGCTTCCTTTAACTCTTCGTCTAATATAGGCTTCCTTTAACTCTTCGTCTAATGTAGGCTTCCTTTAACTCTTCGTCTAATGTAGGCTTCCTTTAACTCTTCGTCTCATGTAGGCTTCCTTTAATTCTTCATCTAATGTAGGCTTCCTTTAACTCTTCGGCTAATGTAGGCTTCCTTTAACTCTTCATCTAATGTAGGCTTCCTTTAACTCTTCGTCTAATGTAGGCTTCCTTAACTCTTCGTCTAATGTAGGCTTCCTTTAACTCTTCGTCTAATGTAGGCTTCCTTTAACTCTTCGTCTAATGTAGACTTCCTTTAACTCTTCGTTTGATGTAGGCTTCCTTTAACTCTTCGTCTAATGTAGGCTTCCTTTAACTCTTCGTTTAATGTAGGCTTCCTTTAACTCTTTGTCTAATGTAGGCTTCCTTTAACTCTTCGTCTAATGTAGGCTTCCTTTAACTCTTCGTCTAATGTAGGCTTCCTATAACTCTTCATCTAATGTAGGCTTCCTTTAACTCTTCGTCTAATGTAGGCTTCCTTTAACTCTTCGTCTAATGTAGGCTTCCTTTAACTCTTCGTCTAATGTAGGCTTCCTTTAACTCTTCGTCTAATGTAGGCTTCCTTTAACTCTTCGTCTAATGTAGGCTTCCTTTATGTAGGCTTCCTTTAACTCTTCGTCTAATGTAGGCTTCCTTTAACTCTTCGTCTAATGTAGGCTTCCTTTAACTAATGTCTTCGTTCTAATGTAGGCTTCCTTTAACTCTTTGTCTAATGTAGGCTTCCTTTAACTCTTCGTCTAATGTAGGCTTCCTTTAACTCTTCTAATGTGTAGGCTTCTAACTCTTGCTTCCTTTAACTCTTCGTCTAATGTAGGCTTCCTTTAACTCTTCTAATGTAGGCTTCCTTTAAGGCTTCCTTTAACTCTTCGTCTAATGTAGGCTTCTTTAATCTAATGTAGGCTTCCTTTAACTCTTCGTTTAATGTAGGCTTCCTTTAACTCTTTGTCTAATGTAGGCTTCCTTTAACTCTTCGTCTAATGTAGGCTTCCTTTAACTCTTCATCTAATGAAGGCTTCCTTTAACTCTTCATCTAATGTAGGCTTCCTTTAACTCTTCGTCTAATGTAGGCTTCCTTTAACTCTTCGTCTAATGTAGGCTTCCTTTAACTCTTCTTCTAATGTAGGCTTCCTTTAACTCTTCGTCTAATGTAGGCTTCCTTTAACTCTTCGTCTAATGTAGGCTTCCTTTAACTCTTCGTCTAATTTAGGCTTCCTTTACCTCTTTGTCTAATGTAGGCTTCCTTTAACTCTTCGTCTAATGTAGGCTTCCTTTAACTCTTCGTCTAATGTAGGCTTCCTTTGACTCTTCGTTTAATGTAGGCTTCCTTTAACTCTTCGTGTAATGTAGGCTTCCTTTAACTCTTCGTGTGCTACCTCATAATTAGTGAACTTGGCTCTGTGATCGTAAGTTAAAGGAACAACTGTCACAAACATCCTGGGATATGGAAGATTGTCACAATTATCGGAAGGACAATTAATATCTACAACTTCCCACGAGGAAGAACTGGCTTTTTGCATTTACCTCACCTATAAATTATCTTTTAAAATTAAGATTTTTCGCAAAGCTGTTTAACTTTTAAATATTCGAGACTCTAGAGCAGCGGTTCATAACCTGGTGGTCGTGACCCCCTGGGGGGTCGTATGGGGTTTCTCGGGGGTCACAAAGGGTTCGGGAGAATATAATTTATTGCCATATATTTGAATTAGCCAGTTGGGCTTTTACCAGTTTGGTTTACTGTAGCAGACCACATGCGGTGGTCTGCTACAGTATACACATCAACCACAACCAATTCCTCAGTGGGGGATGTCCGTACGTAGCTTTTGCCCCGTGACTCCCAACTCGGGTTCCTGTTTGCACTATGTCTGCCAAGAGGCCAATGGAGCCTTTCTCAAGATGGGTTTCACAAGCATCATTCAGAACTCTGTGATCAAGCCGCAATGTATCGTTTGCACCAAAGTTGTGAGTCACGAGAGTATGAAGCCAAACAAATTGAAGGTCCATTTTGAGTCTTGACACAGCCATCTGATGGACAAAATCTTGGTCTTTTTCAAGCGAAAAGAAGCTTCTCTGAAAGCCAGTCGTATCGATTCCACTGGTCACTTCACTCGTCAGAATGAAGCAGCGTTGGAGACTTCATACAGAATTGCTCTAAAAATCGTGCAGACAAAGAAGCCTCATACCACTGGCGAGACCTGATTAAGCCTTGCGCTCTGGAAGCAACGAAGGTGGCTCTTGGAGAACAGTAGGTAAACTAATTGAGGGCAATTTCCCTTTCGAATGATACAGTCAGAAGTCTGATCTCGGACATGAATGAGGATATTCTGCTGCAGGTAGTGGCTGCTGTGAGGAGCAGTCAAGTGTATTCATTGCAGCTGGACGAGTCAACGGATGTTGATTCATGTTCCCAACTTTTTGTTTATGCTCGTTACCTCGACAAGGAAGTTATGAAGGAGGAGTACTTGTTCTCTGAACCATTGGCCACAACCACTTGTGGAGAAGATATTTTCAAAATCCTTGAAGCCTTTCTCCTTAAACAGGAGCTAGGCTGGGAAGCACTTGTCGGAGTGTGTACAGATGGGGCTCCTTCTATTACAGGCTGCAAATCCGGCTTCAAAGCCTTCTTGAAGAACGTCGCTCCGCATGTCTCCTTCACTCACTGTATTATTCATATGCATGCTCTGGCGATGAAGACTCTCCCACCTGGACTTCAAGAAGTGCTCATAGGGGTAGTAAATACTGTGAACCATATCCGAGGGAATACAACGACTTCAAGGATTTTTAAAGTGCTTTGTGAATGTATAAAAGGCATTCAGCATGAAGTTATAAATAAAGACAATAGAACAGGTCAGCAAACAAAGGGGGACAGCAGAGGGCAGCAAGGGACTAGCTCCCTTAAGGTTTACTATACTAATAGCAGGAGTGTTAGAAATAAGATAGATGAGCTAAGATTAATTGCAAGTGCAGGAAACATAGATATTATTGCTATAACAGAGACCTGGCTCAATCTGAAAGATAGAGAGATGCCCTCTGAATGTCACATACAAGGCTATAAATTATTCCACACTGACAGGGTCAACAGGAAAGGTGGTGGAGTAGCGATGTATGTCAGAGACAATTTAAATTGTTGTGTTATACAAGATATTAAATTAGAAGCGTCAGCCACTGAATCTGTTTGGTTACAGCTTCCCGAGGGCCGAGAAAAACTAATTTTGGGTGTGATTTACAGGGCCCCAAATCTTGATAGGGAGTGCAGTAAACTTCTATGGGACGAAATTCGTAAGGCATCTACATACGAAAATGTTGTGCTAATGGGAGATTTCAACTATAGACAGATTGACTGGAGCAATTTGACAGGAAATTTAGAGTCGGGTGACTTTCTTGATACGATCCAGGATTGTTTTTTAAAACAGTTTGTGACAGAGCCAACTAGGGGAAATAACCTCCTTGACTTGGTTCTTGCCAGTAGGGAAACACTAATTAATAATCTTGAGGTTAATGATGAGCTTGGGGAGAGTGATCACAAATCACTCAGTTTTAACATATCATGGAATTCCCCTAATAATGGCAATCAAGTCTCCGTCCCTGACTTTCGCTTGGCTGATTTCATAGGACTGAAAAATTACTTAGGTGGGCTGAACTGGAATGACCTGACTAGGGGTCAGGTAGGTGGTGATGGTTGCCGATATGATGCTTTCCAGGGCATAGTTCTAGCTGCTCAGTCAAATTATGTTCCAAATAGGGAAATCAGATCAAACAAAAATGATCCTAAATGGATGAACAATAGATTAAAATATCTGATTGGTCAAAAGAGAGGCATATATAGGCAAATCAAAAGAGGAGAGGGGCAATTAAGAAATCGATATATTCAGTTAAAGAGAGAAATAAAAAAGGGAATTAGAAAAGCAAAAAGAGATTATGAGGTTAAAGTTGCAAGAGAATCGAAGACTAACCCAAAAGGATTCTTTCAGGTATACAGAAGTAAGATCAGGGACAAGATAGGCCCACTCAAAAGTTCCTCGGGTCAGCTCACTGACAGTGATAAGGAAATGTGTAGAATTTTTAACACATACTTCCTCTCAGTTTTTACACAGGAGGATACCAGCGATATTCCAGTAATGATAAATTATGTAGAACAGGACGATAATAAACTGTGCACTATTAGGGTCACAAGTGACATGGTCCTTAGGCAAATAGATAAATTAAAACCTAACAAATCCCCAGGCCCTGATGAACTGTATGCAAGGGTTCTAAAGGAATGTAAAGAGGAGCTTAGCACACCTTTGGCTAATCTTTTCAACATATCACTACAAACTGGCATGGTGCCAGATAAGTGGAAAATGGCAAATGTGATACCTATTTTCAAAACAGGTGACAGGTCCTTAGCTTCGAACTATAGACCAATAAGCCTAACCTCCATAGTGGGAAAATTTATGGAATCAATAATTGCCGAGGCAGTTCGTAGCCACCTTGAAAAGCATAAATTAATCAACGAATCTCAGCATGGTTTTACAAAGGGGCGTTCCTGCCTTACGAATTTATTAACTTTTTTCACTAAGGTATTTGAGGAGGTAGATCATGGTAATGAATATGATATTGTGTATATGGACTTCAGTAAGGCTTTTGACAGGGTCCCACATCAGAGACTATTGAGGAAAATTAAAGCACATGGAATAGGAGGAGAAATTTTTTCCTGGATAGAGGCATGGTTGACAAATAGGCAGCAGAGAGTTTGCATAAATGGGGAGAAGTCAGAGTGGGGAGGCGTCACGAGCGGTGTTCCACAGGGGTCAGTGTTGGGCCCCCTGCTGTTCACAATCTACATAAACGACATAGATGAGGGCATAAAGAGCGACATCGGCAAGTTTGCCGATGACACCAAAATAGGCCGTCGAATTCATTCTGACGAGGACATTCGAGCACTCCAGGAGGATTTGAATAGACTGATGCAGTGGTCGGAGAAGTGGCAGATGCAGTTTAATATAGACAAATGCAAAGTTCTAAATGTTGGACAGGACAATAACCATGCCACATATAAACTAAATAATGTAGATCTTAATATTACGGATTGCGAAAAAGATTTAGGAGTTCTGGTTAGCAGTAATCTGAAACCAAGACAACAGTGCATAAGTGTTCGCAATAAAGCTAATAGAATCCTTGGCTTCATATCAAGAAGCATAAATAATAGGAGTCCTCAGGTTGTTCTTCAACTCTATACATCCTTGGTTAGGCCTCATTTAGATTATGCTGCACAGTTTTGGTCACCGTATTACAGAATGGATATAAATTCTCTGGAAAATGTACAAAGGAGGATGACAAAGATGATCCCATGTATCAGAAACCTTCCCTATGAGGATAGACTAAGGGCCCTGAAACTGCACTCTCTAGAAAGACGTAGAATTAGGGGGGATATGATTGAGGTTTATAAGTGGAAGACAGGAATAAATAAAGGGGATGTAAATAGTGTGCTGAAAATATCTAGCCTAGACAGGACTCGCAGCAATGGTTTTAAGTTGGAAAAATTCAGATTCAGGAGGGATATAGGAAAGTACTGGTTTGGTAATAGAGTTGTGGATGAGTGGAACAAACTCCCAAGTACCGTTATAGAGGCCAGAACGTTGTGTAGCTTTAAAAATAGGTTGGATAAATACATGAGTAGATGTGGGTGGGTGTGAGTTGGACCTGACAGCTTGTGCTAACAGGTCGGTTGCCGTGTTCCTCCCTTAAGTCAATGTGACCTGACCTGACTAGGTTGGGTGCATTGGCTTAAGCCGGTAGGGACTTGGACCTGCCTCGCATGGGCCAGTAGGCCTTCTGCAGTGTTCCTTCGTTCTTATGTTCTTATGTTCTTATGTGAAGAAATGGGTACCGACTTCTCTGTTCTCCTGTTTCACACAGAGGTGCGTTGGCTCTCACGTGGCAATATTCTAAATCGCCTGCTACAACTTCGAGAGGAAATGACAATGCTGTTGGAACGAGGTCGTACGGCAAAGGAGAATCTTCAGAATTTCTTCAAATTCGTGAGGATTCTCAGCTGAAAGTCGACTTTACTGAACAAGAGCTCCCAACATTTTGGGCAAAAGCGCAGGACGACT
>NC_091312.1:8284535-8327035 GCF_038502225.1 Cherax quadricarinatus | reverse complement strand
TCACAAGGAGATTGACTGGGAAAACCTGGAGCCCCATGGGGGTTCCGAAACATGGAGAGCCAAGATGATGGATGTAGTACTGGAAAACCTCATGCATCAACATGTTAGAGACACTACCAGAGAGAGAGGAGAAGATGAACCAGCAAGTCTGGACCTTGTATTCACCTTGAGTAGTTCAGACATCGAGGATATCTTGTATGAAAGGCTCCTGGGAGCTAGTGATCATGTGGTTCTGTGCTTCGACTACATAGTTGAGCTCCAAGTGGAGAGAGTAGCAGGAATAGGGTGGGAAAAACCAAACTACAAAAGGGGGAACTACTCAGGCATGAGGAACTTCCTTCAAAACATTCAGTGGGAGAGGGAACTGACAGGAAAACCAGTACAAGAAATGATGGACTATGTGGCAACAAAATGCAAGGAGGCAGAGGAGAGGTTTGTTCCCAAGGGAAACAGAAATAATGGGAAGAACAGAACGAGTCCTTGGTTCACCCAAAGGTGTAGGGAGGCAAAAACTAGGTGTACTAGAGAATGGAAAAGGTACAGAAGACAGAGAACTCAGGAAAATAAAGAGATTAGCCGAAGAGCCAGAAATGAATATGCACAGATAAGAAGGGAGGCTCAGCGACAATATGAAAATGACATAGCATCGAAAGTCAAGACTGACCCGAAGCTATTGTACAGCCACATCAGGAGGAAAACAACAGTCAAGGACCAGGTAATCAGACTGAGGAAGGGTGATGGGGAATTCACAAGAAACGACCGAGAGGTATGTCAGGAGCTCAACACGAGATTTAAAGAAGTATTTACAGTGGAAACCAGTAGGACTCCAGGAAATCAGAACAGGGGGGTACACCAGCAAGTGCTGGATGAGGTACATATAACCAAGGAGGAAGTGAAGAAGCTGCTATGCGAACTTGACACCTCAAAGGCGGTGGGACCAGACAACATCTCTCCGTGGGTCCTTAAAGAGGGAGCAGAGATATTGTGTGTGCCATTAACAAAGATCTTCAACACATCATTTGAAACTGGGCAACTCCCTGAGGTATGGAAGATGGCAAATGTAGTCCCAATTTTTAAAAAGGGAGACAGACATGAGGCACTAAACTACAGACCTGTATCACTAACGTGTATAGTATGCAAGGTCATGGAGAAGATCATCAGGAGGAGAGTGGTGGAGCACCTGGAAAGAAACAAGTGTATAATTGACAACCAGCATGGTTTCAGGGAAGGAAAATCCTGTGTCACAAACCTACTAGAGTTTTATGACAAGGTGACAGAAGTAAGACAAGAGAGAGAGGGGTGGATCGACTGCATTTTTTTGGACTGCAAAAAGGCCTTCGACACAGTTCCTCACAAGAGGTTACTGAAAAAGCTAGAAGATCAGGCACACATAACAGGAAAGGCACTGCAATGGATCAGAGAATACCTGACAGGGAGGCAACAACGAGTCATGGTACGTGACGAGGTGTCAGAGTGGGCGCTTGTGACAAGCGGGGTTCCACAGGGGTCAGTCCTAGGACCTGTGCTGTTCTTGGTATATGTGAACGACATAACGGAAGGGATAGACTCAGAAGTGTCCTTGTTTGCAGATGAGGTGAAGTTAATGAGAAGAATCAAATCGGATGAGGATCAGGCAGGACTACAAAGAGACCTGGACAGGCTACAAGCCTGGTCCAGAAACTGGCTCCTTGAGTTTAACCCTGCCAAATGCAAAGTCATGAAGATTGGGGAAGGGCAAAGAAGACCGCAGACACAGTATAGTTTAGATGGCCAAAGACTGCAAACCTCACTCAAGGAAAAAGATCTGGGGGTGAGTATAACACCGAGCATATCTCCTGAGGCGCACATAAATCAGATAACTGCTGCAGCATACGGGCGCCTGGCAAACCTACGGATAGCGTTCCGATACCTCAATAAGGAGTCGTTCAAGACACTGTATACCATTTACGTCAGGCCCATACTGGAGTATGCAGCACCAGTTTGGAATCCACACCTAGTCAAGCACGTCAAGAAATTAGAGAAAGTGCAAAGGTTTGCAACAAGACTAGTCCCAGAGCTACGGGGATTGTCGTACGAAGAAAGGTTGAGGGAAATCGGCCTGACGACACTGGAGGCCAGGAGGGTCAGGGGAGACATGATAACGACATATAAAATACTGCGCAGAATAGACACGGTGGACAAAGACAGGATGTTCCAGAGATGGGACACATACACAAGAGGTCACAATTGGAAGTTGAAGACTCAGATGAATCAAAGGGATGTTAGGAAGTATTTCTTCAGTCATAGAGTAGTCAAGTTGTGGAATAGTCTAGAAAGTGAAGTAGTGGAGGCGGGAACCATACATAGTTTTAAGGCGAGGTATGATAAAGCTCATGGAGCAGGGAGAGAGAGGACCTAGTAGCAATCAGTGAAGAGGCGGGGCCAGGAGCTATGACTCGACCCCTGCAACCACAAATAGGTGAGCACAAATAGGTGAGTACACACACACACAGACACACCCTCCCCCACCGACATCTCACTCCTTCACCTGATCCCTCCCCTCCCTCTTTCACCCTCCCCCTCCCCACCTCTCCCTCCTTCCCCTCTCCCTCTCCCACTCACCCACTTGCTTCTCCCTCCTTCCCACCCCCACTCCCCACTACTCTCCCACATAGCCACAGTTCCTCCTCTGCCTCCCCCCCACCACACTCTGACATACACAATACTAACCTAACATACAGAATTACATAGGTTTCCCACTCTGAGGCAATCAGGATAAAACAAAAATGGGTTGCCAGAGAGCAACAAGAAAAACCAAGGGACAGGAGGAGGAAACTGCAAAGGAAGATTGGGCAGCAGAGCTCACAAAAAGGGAACATGAATGGGAAAAGAAACTAGAAGAACTTAGCATGAGAATGGAAGAGAGGATAGACATGGAAAGCAGGAAGTGGGAGGTGCAAGTCAAAGCAGCAGAGGCCAGGATACAGAGTTTAGAAGAGGAACTGAAAAATCTGAAACAGCCTAAAGAACTAAAGAACATTTTGGGATTGACAACAGAGACTGCTACCTCAGTCACAAATAAGGGGACTGTAGGGAAAGAAGGAGCAAAACTGCATGTAGAAGCTCAATCAGTGGAGACTGTAGTAAATGAAAGAGCTAAGCTATATGTGGAGGCCCTAACAGACCACAGCAGAGCCCAGGGAAAGCCGAGAAGGGAAAATGACAGGCCACTGAGCCCAAGTACATTAGCTAGTGAAACTGAAGAAAGGAAAGCTGAAATGGAGGAAATCAAATTGAATGAGGGGATACACAGGGATATGCAATGGGAGAATGAAAGGGTGAGGTCAGTCTTTGTGTATGGGCTCCAGGAAGTTGAAGGGGAAACATATGAAGCAAGAAAACAAGGGGAAAAAAAGCAATTGAAAGCATCATGAAAGCAATAGGAGAAGACGACATGACCCAGCTGGAAAATTTTCGGAGAATAGGGGGGTTTGTAAAAAAAAGAACCCGGCCAGTGAAAGTGACCTTCAAGGCAGAATCGACTCAGAACAGGATCCTGCAGGAGAAAGCACGATTAAGGGACATGCCGGCATACAGGAAGGTGTATCTCGACCGCGACAGAACACAAGCAGAAAGGCAGAAACTGAGAGAGATGGTACAAAGGCGAAAGGAGGAAAGAGAGGGGATGGAGAAGACAGACAGGAGATCCCAGACACAGGAAGATCAAATACAGCCTCCCTCACAACTTCCTATAGAAGCCTCCCAACCAGGTCAACCCCAGTGCAACCAAACACTCTAAACCAAAACACCCATGCCACATCCAATGCCCCCACCCACTGCATTACAAACTCCACCCCCACAGCAACCACCCATAGTTCCTTATCAGGTCTCCCACTTCCCCAACCCCAATACACCTCCCAGACCACAATCTTAGAAAAGAAGTTGAAGGTGTGGTATACAAATGCAGATGGAATAACAAATAAGTATAAGGAGTGGCACGAAAGAATCAAGGAGACATCCCAGACACAATAGCACTCACAGAAACAAAACTCACCAGAATAATAACAGATTCAATCTTTCCATCCGGATATCAAATCCTCAGGAAAGACAGAGGGAGGAGATGGAGAGGAGGAGTTGCACTGCTCATTAAAAACCAGTGGGGGTTTGAGAAAATGGAAGGAATGGACGGCACGGGCGAAAGGGACTACTTAGTAGGAACATTCCAGTCTGAGGGACATAAGGTGATAATTGCAGTAACGTACAACCCACCACAGAACTGCAGGAGGCCAAGAGAAGAATACAATGAGAGCAACAGAGCAATGGTCGACACACTAGCCGAGGTGGCCAGGAGAGCACACATGGGGGGAGCAAAGTTACTAGTTATGGGTGATTTCAATCACAAGGAGATTGGGAAAACCTGGAGCCCCATGGGGGTCCCGAAACATGGAGAGCCTAGATGATGGATGTGTTACTGGAAAACCTCATGCATCAACATGTTAGAGATACTACCAGAGAGAGAGGAGAGGATGAACCAGCAAGACTGGACCTTGTATTCACCTTGAGTAGTTCTGACATCGAGGATATCATGTATGAAAGGCCCCTGGGAGCTAGTGATCATGTGGTTCTGTGCTTCGACTACATAGTTGAGCTCCAAGTGGAGAGAGCAGCAGGAATAGGGTGGGAAAAACCAAACTACAAAAGGGGGAACTACTCAGGCTTGAGGAACTTCTTTCAAGACATTCAGTGGGAGAGGGAACTGACAGGAAAACCAGTACAAGAAATGATGGACTATGTCGCAACAAAATGCAAGGAGGCAGAGGAGAGGTTTGTTCCCAAGGGAAACAGAAATAATGGGAAGAACAGAACGAGTCCTTGGTTCACCCAAAGGTGTAGGGAGGCAAAAACTAGGTGTACTAGAGAATGGAAAAGGTACAGAAGACAGAGAACTCAGGAAAATAAAGAGATTAGCCGAAGAGCCAGAAACGAATATGCACAGATAAGAAGGGAGGCTCAGCGGCAATACGAAAATGACATAGCATCGAAAGTCAAGACTGACCCGAAGCTGTTGTACAGCCACATCAGGAGGAAAACAACAGTCAAGGACCAGGTAATCAGACTGAGGAAGGGTGATGGGGAATTCACAAGAAACGACCGGGAGGTATGTCAGGAGCTCAACACGAGATTTAAAGAAGTATTTACAGTGGAAACCAGTAGGACTCCAGGAAATCAGAGCAGGGGGGTGCACCAGCAAGTGCTGGATGAGGTACATATAACCAAGGAGGAGGTGAAGAAGCTGCTATGCGAACTTGACACCTCAAAGGCGGTGGGACCAGACAACATCTCTCCATGGGTCCTTAAAGAGGGAGCAGAGATATTGTGTGTACCATTAACAAAGATCTTCAACACATCATTTGAAACTGGGCAACTCCCCGAGGTATGGAAGATGGCAAATGTAGTCCCAATTTTTAAAAAGGGAGACAGACATGAGGCACTAAACTACAGACCTGTATCACTAACGTGTATAGTATGCAAGGTCATGGAGAAGATCATCAGGAGGAGAGTGGTGGAGCACCTGGAAAGAAACAAGTGTATAATTGACAACCAGCATGGTTTCAGGGAGGGAAAATCCTGTGTCACAAACCTACTAGAGTTTTATGACAAGGTGACAGAAGTAAGACAAGAGAGAGAGGGGTGGATCGACTGCATTTTTTTGGACTGCAAGAAGGCCTTCGACACAGTTCCTCACAAGAGGTTACTGCAAAAGCTAGAGGATCAGGCACATATAACAGGAAAGGGACTGCAATGGATCAGAGAATACCTGACAGGGAGGCAACAACGATTCATGGTACGTGACGAGGTGTCAGAGTGGGTGCCTGTGACAAGCGGGGTTCCATAGGGGTCAGTCCTAGGACCTGTGCTGTTCTTGGTATATGTGAATGACATAACGGAAGGGATAGACTCAGAAGTGTCCTTGTTTGCGGATGATGTGAAGTTAATGAGAAGAATCAAATTGGATGAGGATCAGGCAGGACTACAAAGAGACCTGGACAGGCTACAAGCCTGGTCCAGCAACTGGCTCCTTGAGTTTAACCCTGCCAAATGCAAAGTCATGAAGATTGGGGAAGGGCAAAGAAGACCGCAGACACAATATAGTTTAGATGGCCAAAGTCTGCAAACCTCACTAAAGGAAAAAGAACTGGGGGTGAGTATAACACCGAGCATATCTCCTGAGGCGCACATCAATCAGATAACTGCTGCAGCATACGGGCGCCTGGCAAACCTACGGATAGCATTCCGATACCTCAGTAAGGATTCCTTCAAGACTCTGTATACCATTTACGTCAGGCCCATACTGGAGTATGCAGCACCAGTTTGGAATCCACACCTAGTCAAGCACGTCAAGAAATTAGAGAAAGTGCAAAGGTTTGCAACAAGACTAGTCCCAGAGCTACGGGGATTGTCCTACGAAGAAAGGTTGAGGGAAATCGGCCTGACGACACTGGAGGCCAGGAGGGTCAGGGGAGACATGATAACGACATATAAAATACTGTGCGGAATAGACGAGGTGGATAAAGACGGGATGTTCCAGAGATGGGACACAGACACAAGAGGTCACAATTGGAAGTTGAGGACTCAGATGAATCAAAGGGATGTTAGGAAGTATTTCTTCAGTCATAGAGTAGTCAAGCCGTGGAATAGCCTAGAAAGTGAAGTAGTGGAGGCGGGAACCATATATAGTTTTAGGGCGAGGTATGATAAAGCTCATGGAGCAGGGAGAGAGAGGACCTAGTAGCAGTGAAGAGGCAGGGCCAGGAGCTATGAATCGACCCCTGCAACCACAAATAGGTGAGTACACACAAAACCTGGAGCCACATGGGAGTCCCGAAACATACAGAGCCAAGATGATGGCTGTGGTACTAGAAAACCTCATGCACCAACATGTTAGGGACACTACCAGAGAGAGAGGGGAGGATGAACCAGCAACACTGGACCTCGTTTTCACCCTAAGTAGCTCGAACATTGAGGACATCGCATATGAAAGGCTCCTTGGAGCTAGTGATCAAGTGATTCTGAGCTTTGAATACACAGTAGAGAGGAAAACAGGAGTAGGATGGGAAAAGCCAAATTACAAAAGGGGGAACTACACAGGTATGAGGAACTTCCTGCAGGAGGTTCAGTGGGAAAAAGAATTGGTAGGAAAGTCAGTAACCGAAATGATGGACTAAGTAATAACAAAATGCAAGGAGGCAGAGGAAAGGCTTGTTCCCAAAGGCAACAGAAATAATGGGAAGACCAGAACGAACCCTTGTAGGGAGGCAAAAACTAAGTTCACTAGAGAACGGAAAAGTACAGAAGAGCCAAAAACGGCTATGCACAGATAAAGAGGGAGGCCCAGCTACAGTACGAAAACGACATAGCATCAAGAGTCAAGTCTGACCCGAAGCTGTTGTATAGCCACATCAAGAGGAAGACAACAGTTAAGGACCAGGTAATCAGGCTGAAGAAAGAGAGGAGTTAACAAGAAACGACCAAGAAGAATGCGAGAAGCTCACCGTGAGATTTAAGGAAGTATTTACAGTGGAGACAGAAAGAACTCTGAGAAGTCAGAACAGAGGGGTACACCAGCAAGGGATATACCAACAAGTGTTGGATGAAATACACACAAGTGAGGTGGAGATGAAGAAGCTGCTAAGTGATCTTGATACCTCAAAGGTGGTGGGACCAGACATCTCTCAGTAGGTCCTTAGAGAGGGAGCAGAGATACTATGTGTGTCACTAACCACAATTTTCAACACATCCATTGAAACTGGGCAACTACCAGAGGTATAGAAGACGGCAAATGTAGTCCCCATTTTTAAGAAAGGAGGCAGAGAAGAGGCACTAAACTATAGACCAGTGTCACTGACGTGTATAGTATGCTAAGTCATAGAGACGATTATCGGAAGAAGAGTGGTGGAGCACCTAGAACGGAATAGGCTTATAAATGGCAACCAGCACAGATTCATGGAAGGCAAATCCTGTGTCACAAACCTACTGGAGTTTCACGACAAGGTAACTACAGTAAGACACGAGAGAAACGGGTGGGTAGATTGCATTTTCACGGACTGCAAGAAGGCCTTTGACACAGTTCCTCACAATCCAGAGGATCAGGCGCGTATAACAGGAAGGGCACTGCAATGGATCAGAGTATACCTGACAGGGAGGCAACAACGAGTCATGGTACGTGACGATGTGTCAGAGTGGGCGCCTGTGACGAGCGGGGTTCCACAGGGGGCAGTCCTAGTACCAGTACTATTTTTGATATATGTGAATGACATGACGGAAGGGATAGACTCAGAAATGTCCCTGTTTGCAGATGATGTGAAGCTGGTGAGGAGAATTAAATCGGATAAGGATCAGACAGGACTGCAAAGAGACCTGGACAGGCTGGAAGCTTAGTCCAGCAACTGGCTCTTCGAGATTAACACCGCCATATGCAAAATCATGAAGATCGGGGAAGGACAAAGAATAGCGCAGACGGAGTATAGGCTAGGTGGCCAAAGACTGCAAACCTCGCTCAAGGCGAAAGATCCAGGGGTGAATATAACACCGAGCACGTCTCCGGAAGCACACATCAACCAGATAACTCCTGCAGCATATGGGCGCCTGGCAAACCTGAGAATAGCGTTCCGATACCTTAGGGACCGTTCAAGACACTGTACATCGCGTACGTCAGGCCCATACTGGAGTATACAGCACCTTTTTGGAACCCACACTTGATCAAGCACATCAAGAAGTTAGAGAAATTGCAAAGGTTTGCGACAAGGTTAGTACCAGAGCTAAGGGGAATGTCCTACGAAGAAAGGTTAAGAGAAATCGGACTGACAACACTGGAGGACAGGAGGGTTAGGGGAGACATGATAACGACATACAAAATACTGCATGGAATAGACAAGGTGAACAGAGACAGGATGTTCCAGAGAGGGGACACAGAAACAAGGGGTCACAATTGGAAGTTGAAGACCCAGATGAGTCAAAGGTATGTTAGGAAGTATTTCTTCAGTCATAGAGTAGTCAGGAAGTGGAATAGCATAGCAGTGAGGTAGTGGAGGCAGGAACTATACAGAGCTTTAAGATGAGGTACGATAAAGCTCATGGAGCATGGAGAGAGGGGTCCTAGTAGCACTCAGTGAAGAGGCGGGGCCAAGAGCTGAGTCTCGACCCCTGCAACCACAATTAGGCGAGTACAACTAGGTGAGTACACACACACACACACACACACACACATACACACACACATACACACACACATACACACACACACACATACACACACACATACACACACACACACACACACACACACACACACACACACACACACACACACACACACACACACATATATACATGTATATATATATATATATATATATATATATATATATATATATATATATATATATATATATATATATATATACACACACACATATATATATATATATATATATATATATATATATATATATATATATATATATATATATATATATATATATATATATATATATATATATATATATATATATACAAGATTGATGAAAACTTACCCATATTTGCATCGTTGAAATCCACTTCGAGCGGTGAATTAGTCATTTTGAGGAAAAGTTCTTCTTTAATCAATCTTATATTACCATCATGGACGTTTAGAAATCTAATAACTGGCCTCCAAATACTTTTCTCGTCTGAAGGAGAAAGTCGATTCATTTCCATTGCATTCTTCAGGTTAAGGTACCTGAGCCTTGCATCTTTCCAAGTTACCACGATATTAATTTCCAAATCGATGAATCTTTTCACGTCATTGATGCTGAGAAACCGTAGGATCTGGACAAGTGATTCTAATTCCAGAGCGTTGGTGCTATTTAAATTATCTGGAGGACTCACCGACCGATAACTGTTGGGCAGTTTAACCAGAGAACAGTCTTCTTCGTCAGAGAAATCAGGACAGTTGTCTACAGCATTACACCTCTGTTCCTTGGGAATACAATCACCATTAGTGCAAGTAAATTCTGAACTATCACAGGTAGAGAGAGACAAGAAGATCATCGTATTTTCACGGTAATCACAAAGCTCTGCACCAATTGTCCAACTGTATTTACCAAGTGGATATGATTTTACAGATGGTAATGACACAGTTGCTAAACTTTCATTCGTTACGATATTTTTAAGTACCCAAATTTTCGGCTTAGACATGTATATCATAAATCCATAATATCCGTGAAAATATGGTTTTCCATTGACGTAGCCAAGAATTTCGTAAAAGGTTTCCCTTTCCCGTTTTAGACATAAACCTCTCAACCGAAGAGTGCGGTTTAGGTTCTTGATGCATGGTACGCAGGTCTCGTAGTCTAATGAACACTTTGCATCATTGATAAGTCCATTATCTCGGTTCATATAGGCACAATTCTCAGTCGTGTTTCCGTTGGGCTGTCTATGATTAAACTGTACCTCTTTAACTGTTTCATTGTTAGAAATCTTCCGCCATACTCCTTCCTCGCCTTCATCTGTTAATCCGACCCAGAGGATAAGACCTGATGTGCACACGTCTGTAAACAGTAAAGACTTGTTGAACAGTTGTGTGTTTTCATCACGTGATGATGGACCAAACATGTCACTGCCGAGTCGCTGACACAGAATAAGAGATTCTTTGTGATTTCGATTCTCAGGGAAGATAACAAAGTCATTTGTTTTCTGGCATATTATGGAGAGCTTTTCTTGCGAGACAGTTGCGCCAAATACTTCAACTTCATCCGTATCTGAGGAGAAGACATTCCCACTACCAAGCTTTATGCACTTTGCTATCTCCTCTACTTCAGTCTGATTCAAACTCCTGTTCCAGATGTTGACCTGAGCGATATGGCCGCGGAATACTTGATGCTTTTCAAAGCCACCTCCTAACGTGTCTTGGTCTTGACCCAGGATAAGGGTAGAATTGAGGGGAAGCAATACTTCCTCCGTTCTCAGTGGCCCTTGTATGAACTCAACGCCATCAACGAAGGCTCGGTAATGTCCCAAAGTGAAGATGTGACAATAATGAATCCACTGATGGAGCAACAGGGCTGTCTTGAAATTCGGAAACCCTTGCTGGAGGAATTCATTGTAATAGATATCAAACACTTCGCCTTTTCGATCTGGAGATTTTGAAAATGATTAATTAGAAAAACATTCTGGATATTTTCGTCAACATACATACTTTAGGAAAATTATTTATATTACACTATATTTGCACAATAGTAAGTCTAAACACAAAAGCGTAGTACACGCTGGCCAGTTGGAAAAACGAATTTATATGGTTAATATAAAAAAAAAAGATACTCTTCAGCAGACGAAATAGCATTCAATGGATTAAGCTAATAAAAAGGTAGTTTAAACCTTGGTAACAGATACCGACAAACTGGTTTAGAAAAACGCGAGCAAACACTAGGACGTTTTCTAATATGTCCTAGTATTTGATTATGTGTCTTTCCTAACTACAAAGTTCGTTCACCTGACCAAAGTCATATGACGTGAAGGGCTGGACTTACTGTCATTCAGACTGATGATTAACATCTCATGAGTGAAACTCAAAACTCTGCGAACATTTACATAATTTCTGACATAAACCTAACCGGCTTGATTAGAAGCTATTGATAGCATATTCATGTACTCCGCCCCAGGCCTAGACTTGTGGAATTCGATATTCATCACAGTATATGCTAAGCTTATTTCAATAACTGTTTTTGAGATCAAAATATTCTCGACTGGTGAGGTGTAGGTGATATTAAGCCTTAATAACTATCGTGTAATCGATAGATCGACAGGCTATAAACTGCTGAAAATCAGTCCTATACCTTTAAATGGAAATGGAGCCATTGATGCGTATATCCTCACAGCGCAAAGGTAGCAGACAAGCAATTGTAAAAAAAGGTATGGACCAATAACATTAACATCACTTATTTATCTTTGAAAGACTGCTACGTAGTAAGACTGTTTATCATGACCTCACAGCTATTACACAACTTAGGGCAACATGGATTTAGAGCTGGCCACCGCCACCTCCTGCAGTTGCTGAACTACAAACAACATGGTCTTGCAAACAGTGGACGACAAAGCTAGATGTATGTCCGTCTCTGTACGATCCATAGCTCCAATTCCGTGTACCTCAATGCACGCGACTAAAACAGCGCAGTTTTTGTCATATGCTAATAATATTAGCACTGAAGATTTGAAGGAAATCAGAAGAAGCATTCACAAATCATAATATGAAAACTAGTATTCAAATTTCTTCAAAATAGTAAATTAGGATGTACACAAATCCCAAATATAATTCAAACCTTTAAAAAATACCAGTATCTTAAAATGCACAAGAACATTAAACTTGAAGTTGGATTATCAAATTATCAGTATGGAAAGGTTGAAGGTAATCAGATGCGACACTTAAACAATATCGCATGAACAGCAGAATTTCAACTTTTCTTACACAAACCATAATCAAATTTTTACTGTTTACATCACGCAAGCATTAAAAATTTGAAGCTGATCGAATAAGACGTTCTCGAGTAATAACAAAAATTTAAAAAAAAAGCAAACGAAAATGTTGCTGAGAATGTTCAGAAAAAAAATAGGGAAGTCTCGCCTCATCAAACTTAAAACCACAATAAAATCGCAGATTTTAATATTTTCCAGTTTTCTTTTCTCATTTACATTCCATTTAAGTTTCCCTACAATCCTGTAAGAACAATATTTGATTCTGATTTAAAACAAATCCTGTTTGATAAAACTGGCAAAAAATGGCAAATTAGAATCCACACAGTTCAAGATTAATACAAACATATTTCCTAATAAGATACACCAGCATTTAGGGTTTGAAGCTGATCAGAAGAGGCATTCTCAAGTTACTCTATGGGCAATTATAAAAATTTAATAAAATTTAGAAATTGAAATTTAGAGAGCAGCGTTTTGTCATCAGTAAATTTGTCTGTACACAAATGAAACTTAAAGTGCACGATCTTGTTCTTAAGTTGCATCAGCCATTAAATATTGAAGCCGTTCAGAAGAGGCAAACTGAAAATTATTTAACGAGAATAAAAACATTCGTGATTTTACACAAAATGACCAAATCTGCATCTACACATTTGAATTTGACTCTCAGTCCGTGTCGAATTGTTAGGTACCTCTTTCCATACGTTTGAAGTTACGCCACTGAGGATTTTGGAAGTTATCCGAGTCATTCCAGGATACTGGGAATGGGTTTAATAACTTTTAGTCAATGAGCATGTGTTAACATCAATTCTTTCGAGAATTTGGTCCTCGTTACCATGCGTTGTTGCCGATGTTGCAATACAAAGTGTTAACTCTTTTTTTTTTTTTTTCAGCGTGATTAATGGTAAATATGAACGGATACATGACGGCTAATTATTATTATAAAAACCAAGCGCTAAACCCACTAGGGTCATATAGCCCATAACGGCTGATACAGCTGTGACAAGAAAACAAGTAACAAATATACAGAACTTGCGATCTTGGCTTAAATAGCAACGCTCATCTTGCCATATAGGACAAGTGAAAATTTGTGTATGCAATAATTTCGCCAAAATCATTATGAACCTAACGAAAAAAATATATTTCACTGTGTTTGTTCAGTATTAAATTATTGTAAACATATCTAAAATATATTTAGTTGGGTTAGGCTAAAATAAATTGTTCTTGTTATAATATGGTTAGGTAAGTTTTCTAAGTTCCTTTTGGTGCAAAATTAAAACTTTTTACATCAACATTAATGAAAAAAATATATCTTTAAACGTATAAGAGAAAATTTTAGAAATGACTTAATTTCAATCAATCAAGGACTCACAGGTAAGGACCCACGAGGGGCGAGGGGCAAGTGGGGACAGTGCGAAGAATAGACGGTGAGAGGAATGTCTTGAGTCGAAGAGAGAAGAGTCAGGACTAGACCCAACTGCTAAGCCTGGATAAACAATAACGAAGACGACATAGAAGACAGCAGGAACTCTGCGGGCGTTGACTGCAACTTGCTGGATGGAAGATTGCTGCATCTTGATGTTGATTGGCAGCTGGCAGAAGCTGGAGGCGTGGTCAAGGGAGGCTAGCTTCTTGATTGGTCAGGTGTCATTAAATTGTGAGTCAGGAGTTACTTCATTTCTTCAGTGTGGGAGGCATTCCTTATGTTGTGCAGTTGTTGGAAGGAAACGATGAGTAGTCTTGTAATCTTGGGTCGAAATGCTGGGTCGGCTTGTAACTGGTCAAGGGTCATCTTGAGTGTAGTGAAGGAGCAGTGGGATCCGTTACGATTTGTAAACTTGACTGTTCTGTCGTGTAATTTCTCGTACAAAGTGTCGACATTCATGGTGGGTTCTTGGTCAGGAGTCGTATAAAAAGTTATATCTTTCCAGTGCAGGTATTGATCTCGATGTTGGTCTTCTGTATTAATACGTCGAGTGATGACTGGAGAGGTTTTTTTTGGTGGTTGCAACATTGAAGGTTCTTTCAATGTTGGTGTCTCCGCTAGAGAGTGTGTAGAAGACTGTGGTAGAATCGTGGCTTCTGATTGGTCCATATGAGTAGTGGTGAGTGGAGGTGAAGGAGGTACGCCACCACGACGAGCCAATCGACGAGTAGGAGGCGATCGACGAATAGGAGGCGTAGTGCTGACTTGGATGTTATCAGGTGAACGTTGATTGGAGGATTCAAAAAAGGATGCGTCTTCATTGTCAATTATTAATTTCTTCAAGTCATCTGGCGCTTCAAAACTGACGATCTTCGGGATTATTTTCAAAATTTCAGCTGATGGTGGACTTGCAGGGAAGTTAAATGATGGCATGTTGTTGAGTGCAAGAAGTTCATTGATAGTCGTGTTGATAGTCGTGTTGCAGCATTTTGCATGTGGGCAAACATCATGCAGTAATAGAATTTGGTAGAAATATCATCAGGTGGAGGTTGGGTAGTGAGAGGTGGTGGAGACGACTGTTGAGTAGCTTGTAGAATCTTGGATATTGTAGATTGAATCTTGGCAATTGCAGCGTATGTAGGAGAGGTTCCAGATGACTTCTTTGTTTCTTCCTTTAGTTTCTTAGAAAGGATATCCTTTCGCACTGGACACTTGGCTGCAAGAGTATGGTGATCACTCTTACAGTTGATGCAAGTGGGAGCAGCAGTGGAAGTGCAAGAACGAAAATCGTGTCCTGCAGACCCACAGGTGGAACATATCTTCTTATTCTTCACGTGGCAGTCGGCAGTAGAGTGACTGTACGAGTAACATGTCCAGCAAGGTGTTATGTACGTGAAGCGTTCAGGTTCAATCTGTCGAGGGTTGATGGCCAGGCCATCCGACAGTGCTCTGGTCGCCATGGTAACGTCCAGGAATGTGACCTTGAGCATTGAGGAAGCGTTTGGAATCTTCACTACAGTGTCAATCTTGGCCCAGGTGTTGAGGTCTTCAAGTGATGTGTGACTCTCTGTGACTTGTCAAGACGTTTCATAAACACTGAACGTTTTGCAAGCATGTATGGTGACGTAGAGATGGTAAAGCCTCGGTCTTCTAAGGTCTTCATGGCAGTAGGTGTAAGCACCTTGTCAGCTTCAGTATCATCGAGAAAAGTGACGATGAAAGCTTCCTTCAGTGACGTGATCTTGGAGAACTTTGCGTGCAGACAAGTGTTGAGAGAAGCTGCAAGCTCAAGCTTCGTGGCGTCATCGACGACAGCAGACTTGGGCTTAATTCTCACACGATGAGACATCGTGGAGATGGTAGAGGTTCCCCTCCCCAACGGGGATCGTAGGGATACTGTGCAAGTAAGGAGAGCTGCTATGACCTGCCAGGGCGAGAGTCAACAGCAGAATGGACTTAATTTTAAATGAGTTCTTGCTAATTGACCAATTTTGCATATTCGGATAGAGATAGAAGCAACATATAAATGAGCCGGAAAATACACACAGGAGAGGAACAAAGTTAATCCCCTGTATTAGGAATAACTTTTACAGACTGACTGAAATTTCTGAACCTACACTCTTGAAAACCGTATAATGGGAGTGGGAGGGAATGTTAATGACGTGTGCAAATGGAAGATAGGCATAAAACGCGCAACAATGGTCTGAGCCAGTGGTCGCTGCAACCATGGCCCTCCAAATGCTCATTGGTTCACCCCCCTTCCCCCTTCCATTCCGCTTCCCCTAGCATATTAGTCTTGAGTCACATTATTCAGCCTTGCTCCTCGCTAAAAGAACGCCGCTACTAAACAAGTCTTAACAGATGTGTGTCAGGTGTTTTACCTTGGCGAGGAAACTAACAATAGCAACTCTGGCATAAATAGGATTTTAAACACGGTACTGAAAACATCTAGCCAGAACAAATCGAAACAATATGTTGAGATTGATTGGTTAGTTGGTTAATGGGGTTTAAAGCCTATCGACTATACTAGGGTCATTAAGACTCCACGTAACTATTTCACCACCAGAAAAGATTACTTTAATCTATAAATTAGGGATTAAATTCTAACCATATATAAGCTGAGAGAGATTCACTTTCCCTGTGGTTCACGCTTTGATAAGAACAGTGTTAGACATCTACAACGATCTGCCAAGTATTTTATAATATACTTCGAGCTGGACCTGAATAGCTTGGGTCAGTAGGCCTGCTGCGGTGCCCCTTCCTGTCTTATGAGTGGGTGTGACTTGGTCCTACTTAGCACTGGTCAGTAAGCCTGCTGCAGTGTTCCGTCTTTCTTATGTTTTAATGGATAGAAACTAGATGTGGCCAAGGTACTCACAGATGAAAAGGGCGTTAGCTACGATGTCGCTGACGGCCAGGGAGACGTGTGGCTCCAGCTGAGAGAAGCTGGTGTCTCTCAGGTGGTAACACACACTCACTTCCTCGGAATCCTCATAACCCTTTAACAACATTTAGAATATCAAGAATAAAACTGCGATTATGATAATGTTAAGTACTACTGTTCAACTCTTAATACATTATCACACAGTAATCTGTATGGCTAAACAGGCCATAACATTTGTACAAAAAGTAACCTTACTTAATTATGTTGTACATAATAATAATAATAATAATAATAATAATAATAATAATAATTATTATTATTATTATTATTATTATTATTAGTAGTAGTAGTAGTAGTAGTAGTAGTAGTAGTAGTATTACTGCTCTAACATACTACATAATAATAATAATCATTTATGTTTAGATAATTAAGTTTAATTACGAAAAGCAATAAACAAGTGACAGTTAATTTCCTTGATAGTGTATCTAACATTGTTAATTAGATTACTAGTTATTATAATGTTGCAAATTTACGTATCAATTAGTGTAACGCTGCTAATTATATAATATATAATATTACCAATTAGATACTAGTGTGTGAAGTATTCTGAGTTAGGTTTGAAGGGTAAATAATAATGGAATTTAAACTGCTGTTGCACTTTGTGTCGGCAACTAGGAGGCGAGTGTATTAACATTACCAATGAAGGGAATATGAATTCTGTTGGTTGCACGAATTAGGCTGCTTAATGTTAAAATTGGCGTAGTTTGTTAGGTATGGCTAGATAAAGATAGGTAGGGTTTGGATATTTAAGGATAGGTAGTGATAAGTTTAGATAGGTAAGGATAGTGTTAGGTATGGCTAGGTAAGGATAGGTGGTGTTAATTTTGCATAGGTAAGGATAGGTAGTGTTAGGTATGGTTGGGTAAGGATAGGTAGTGTTAGTTATGGCTAGGTAAGGATAGGTAGTGTTAGGTATGGCTAGGTAAGGATAGGTAGTGTTAGGTATGGTTGGGTAAGGATAGGTAGTGTTAGGTATGGTTGGGTAAGGATAGGTAGTGTTAGGTATGGCTAGGTAAGGATAGGTAGTGTTAGGTATGGTTGGGTAAGGATAGGTAGTGTTAGGTATGGCTAGGTAAGGATAGGTAGTGTTAGGTATGGCTAGGTAAGGATAGGTAGTGTTAGGTATGGCTAGGTAAGGATAGGTAGTGTTATGTATGGCTAAGTAAGGATAGGAAGTGTTAGGTATGGCTAGGTAAGGATAGGTAGTGTTAGGTATGGCTAGGTAAGGATAGGTAGTGTTAGGTATGGCTAGGTAAGGATAGGTAGTGTTAGGTATGGCTAGGTAAGGATAGGTAGTGTTAGGTATGAATAGGTAAGGATAGGTAGTGTTAGGTATGGTTGGGTAAGGATAGGTAGTGTTAGGTATGGTTGGGTAAGGATAGGTAGTGTTAGGTATGGTTGGGTAAGGATAGGTAGTGTTAGGTATGGCTAGGTAAGGATAGGTAGTGTTAGGTATGGCTAGGTAAGGATAGGTAGTGCTAGGTATGGCTAGGTAAGGATAGGTAGTGTTAGGTATGAATAGGTAAGGATAGGTAGTGTTAGGTATGAATAGGTAAGGATAGGTAGTGTTAGGTTTGGATAGGTAAGGATAGGTAGTGTTAGGTTTGGATAGGTAAGGATAGGTAGTGTTAGGTTTGGATAGGTAAGGATAGGTAGTGTTAGGTTTGGATAGGTAAGGATAGGTAGTGTTAGGTTTGGATAGGTAAGGATAGGTAGTGTTAGGTTTGGATAGGTAAGGATAGGTAGTGTTAGGTTTGGATAGGTAAGGATAGGTAGTGTTAGGTTTGGATAGGTAAGGATAGGTAGTGTTAGGTTTGGATAGGTAAGGATAGGTAGTGTTAGGTTTGGCTCGATAACCTACTTTTGAAAACAGTAATAATAAACACAATTTACCTGGTTGTAGTTAATGCTGAAGCTGAGACTGTTGATCACCTTGATCATGTTATATTGATCATGTTATATTGATCATGTTATATTGATCATGTTATATTGATCATGTTATATTGATCATGTTATATTGATCATGTCATATTGATCATGTTATATTGATCATGTTATATTGATCATGTTATATTGATCATGTTATATTGATCATGTTATATTGATCATGTTATATTGATCATGTTATATTGATCATGTCATATTGATCATGTCATATTGATCATGTTATATTGATCATGTTATATTGATCATGTTATATTGATCATGTTATATTGATCATGTCATATTGATCATGTTATATTGATCATGTTATATTGATCATGTTATATTGATCATGTTATATTGATCATGTCATATTGATCATGTCATATTGATCATGTTATATTGATCATGTTATATTGATCATGTTATATTGATCATGTTATATTGATCATGTTATATTGATCATGTTATATTGATCATGTCATATTGATCATGTTATATTGATCATGTTATATTGATCATGTTATATTGATCGTGTTATATTGATCGTGTTATATTGATCGTGTTATATTGATCGTGTTATATTGATCGTGTTATATTGATCATGTTATATTGATCATGTTATATTGATCATGTTATATTGATCATGTTATATTGATCATGTCATATTGATCGTGTTATATTGATCGTGTTATATTGATCGTGTTATATTGATCATGTTATATTGATCATGTTATATTGATCATGTTATATTGATCATGTTATATTGATCATGTCATATTGATCATGTTATATTGATCATGTTATATTGATCATGTTATATTGATCATGTTATATTGATCATGTTATATTGATCATGTTATATTGATCATGTTATATTGATCATGTTATATTGATCATGTTATATTGATCATGTTATATTGATCATGTTATATTGATCATGTCATATTGATCATGTCATATTGATCATGTTATATTGATCATGTTATATTGATCATGTTATATTGATCATGTTATATTGATCATGTTATATTGATCATGTTATATTGATCATGTTATATTGATCATGTTATATTGATCATGTCATATTGATCATGTCATATTGATCATGTTATATTGATCATGTTATATTGATCATGTTATATTGATCATGTTATATTGATCATGTTATATTGATCATGTCATATTGATCATGTTATATTGATCATGTTATATTGATCATGTTATATTGATCATCACGTAAAAACGTTACATTAGACATCACCTTGAGGGAGAGGTTACATTGAACTTCACCTTGAGGGAGAGGTTACAATGAACTTCACCTTGAGGGAGAAGTTACATTGAACTTCACCTTGAGGGAGAGGTTACAATGAACTTCACCTTGAGGGAGAAGTTACATTGAACTTCACCTTGAGGGAGAGGTTACAATGAACTTCACTTTGAGGGAGAAGTTACATTGAACTTCACCTTGAGGGAGAGGTTACAATGAACTTCACCTTGAGGGAGAAGTTACATTGAACTTCACCTTGAGGGAGAGGTTACATTGAACTTCACCTTGAGGGAGAGGTTACAATGAACTTCACCTTGAGGGAGAGGTTACATTGAACTTCACCTTGAGGGAGAGGTTACAATGAACTTCACCTTGAGGGAGAGGTTACATTGAACTTCACCTTGAGGGAGAGGTTACAATGAACTTCACCTTGAGGGAGAGGTTACAATGAACTTCACCTTGAGGGAGAGGTTACATTGAACTTCACCTTGAGGGAGAGGTTACAATGAACTTCACCTTGAGGGAGAGGTTACAATGAACTTCACCTTGAGGGAGAAGTTACGTTGAACTTCACCTTGAGGGAGAGGTTACATTGAAGTTCACCTTGAGGGAGAGGTTACATTGAACTTCACTTTGAGGGAGAGGTTACGTTGAGCTTCACCTTGAGGGAGAGGTTACAATGAACTTCACCTTGAGGGAGAGGTTACATTGAACTTCACCTTGAGGGAGACGTTACAATGAACTTCACCTTGAGGGAGAGGTTACATTGAACTTCACCTTGAGGGAGAGGTTACAATGAACTTCACCTTGAGGGAGAGGTTACATTGAACTTCACCTTGAGGGAGAGGTTACAATGAACTTCACCTTGAGGGAGAGGTTACAATGAACTTCACCTTGAGGGAGAGGTTACATTGAACTTCACCTTGAGGGAGAGGTTACAATGAACTTCACCTTGAGGGAGAGGTTACAATGAACTTCACCTTGAGGGAGAAGTTACGTTGAACTTCACCTTGAGGGAGAGGTTACATTGAAGTTCACCTTGAGGGAGAGGTTACATTGAACTTCACTTTGAGGGAGAGGTTACGTTGAGCTTCACCTTGAGGGAGAGGTTACAATGAACTTCACCTTGAGGGAGAGGTTACATTGAACTTCACCTTGAGGGAGAGGTTACAATGAACTTCACCTTGAGGGAGAAGTTACGTTGAACTTCACCTTGAGGGAGAGGTTACATTGAAGTTCACCTTGAGGGAGAGGTTACATTGAACTTCACCTTGAGGGAGAGGTTACAATGAACTTCACCTTGAGGGAGAAGTTACATTGAACTTCACCTTGAGGGAGAGGTTACAATGAACTTCACCTTGAGGGAGAAGTTACATTGAACTTCACCTTGAGGGAGAGGTTACAATGAACTTCACCTTGAGGGAGAGGTTACATTGAACTTCACCTTGAGGGAGAGGTTACATTGAACTTCACCTTGAGGGAGAGGTTACATTGAACTTCACTTTGAGGGAGAAGTTACATTGAACTTCACCTTGAGGGAGAGGTTACATTGAACTTCACTTTGAGGGAGAGGTTACATTGAACTTCACTTTGAGGGAGAAGTTACATTGAACTTCACCTTGAGGGAGAGGTTACATTGAACTTCACTTTGAGGGAGAAGTTACATTGAACTTCACCTTGAGGGAGAGGTTACATTGAACTTCACTTTGAGGGAGAGGTTACATTGAACTTCACTTTGAGGGAGAAGTTACATTGAACTTCACCTTGAGGGAGAGGTTACATTGAACTTCACTTTGAGGGAGAGGTTACATTGAACTTCACTTTGAGGGAGAAGTTACATTGAACTTCACCTTGAGGGAGAGGTTACATTGAACTTCACTTTGAGGGAGAAGTTACATTGAACTTCACCTTGAGGGAGAGGTTACATTGAACTTCACTTTGAGGGAGAAGTTACATTGAACTTCACTTTGAGGGAGAGGTTACATTGAACTTCACCTTGAGGGAGAGGTTACAATGAACTTCACTTTGAGGGAGAAGTTACATTGAACTTCACCTTGAGGGAGAGGTTACATTGAACTTCACCTTGAGGGAGATGTTACACTGGGCATCACCTTGAAGGAGAGGTTACATTGGACTTCACCTTGAGGGAGAGGTTACAGTGGACTTCGCCTTCAGGAAGAGATTACACTGAACATCACCTTGAGGGAGAGGTTACATTGGTCATCACCTTAAGGGAGAGGTTATATTGGACATCACCTTGAGGAAGATGTTACATTGGTCATCACCTTAAGGGAGAGGTTATATTGGACATCACCTTGAGGAAGATGTTACATTGGTCATCACCTTAAGGGAGAGGTTATATTGGACATCACCTTGAGGAAGATGTTACATTGGTCATCACCTTAAGGGAGAGGTTATATTGGACATCACCTTGAGGAAGATGTTACATTGGTCATCACCTTAAGGGAGAGGTTATATTGGACATCACCTTGAGGAAGATGTTACATTGGTCATCACCTTAAGGGAGAGGTTATATTGGACATCACCGTGAAGGGGAGGTTACATTGGACTTCACTTTGAGGAAGAGGTTACATTGGACTTCACCTTGAGGGAAAGGTTTCACTGGACTTCACCTTGAGGGAAAGGTTTCACTGGACTTCACCTTGAGGGAGACGTTACATTAGACATCACCTTCAGGAAGAGATTACATTGGACATTACCTTGAGGGAGAGGTTACATTGAACATCACCTTGAGAGAGAGGTTATAGCGAAGGAAGACCTCAGTGCTGGGGGGTGTCCACATGTCATCCTGCAGTCCATATACCTTCACCTGTGGGCTCCAACCAACGTTCTCACTATACTCTTGGATTGTCTCCTTACTGTTAGCTGGAAATATTCACGATAATATATATATATATATATATATATATATATATATATATATATATATATATATATATATATATGTATGTATATAAGAGTACTCCCTGCAAATGAATTTCGGCCAAATACAACTGATACGCTATACAACACAGGGATCAGCAACTATGCTGACACAAGAAGAGACTCTAAAAGTAATAAATAATATTGTTTATTCGTGCTGGGAGTGTCTGGGAACAAATTTTTACTCATAGTTTCCATATTATGTATTATATAACTTCAACTGGAATTTATATGACGGCAGATTATTAATGCATCACAGGTATAACTCACGTGTTGGTGGTTCACCCAACACTCGCGGTGTAATGACCACAGAAACTTGTAAAAAAAACATATCTCAAAGAAAATAATGTTCTGAAAGATCGTGGAATCATCAAACATAACTGAATAAATTAATTGTAAGTCTCAAGCATAATTACAAATGGAGATAAACATTGACCCTTATTTAAGACATAAATGCGGTGTTAGGATATTTATTACTGAAACATTTTGTTCGGTAGTGGCTTGATCAAGTGTATTTCTACTGATAAAGCTTCTGGTGGGAGAAATGTCTCTTTAGTAAATGTCCTAATTACCGCATCCGTGCCTAGTTTATATACGTGACGTGTATGGTAAATAAACATTACTGACCAAAATATTAAATTTATGAATAAAAAAAGGCACAATACTGCTGTGACTGGAACAATACACAAATAACCTGCAGACAGGTGACTGAAACTTATTACGACATTCAGTCTGACTTGGACTGATGAAGCCACTGTGTGGCGAAACGTTTCCTCAATAAAGATACCCAAGAGTTGCAAATATGTCTAATTTATCAACGTGTCGGTTCTCCGAACCATTCATCTACAATCCTGTCAGACACTGCAACTTACTGATTGCATCATCTTCATATCTCTACTGCTCCTGCCTACTTTCTGTACTCAACTGAAGAAGCCTACTGTGTAGGCGAAATGTTTTGGATTAAAGATGTCTAACTGTTGCCAATGTGTCTTTCTTAACTGAGACGTGGTTTAATTAAAAAAGTCGGGACATGCCTGCGGAATGTCATATTCAGGGCTTTAAATTGTTCCAAGTAGATAGAAGTATCGGGAAGGGGGGTGGGGTGGCATTGTATGTCCGAGATCGCTTGAACTGTTGCATAAAAACGGGTATTAAGTCTGAAGTAACACATACAGAGTCTGTTTGGATAGAATTTTCAGAGGGGCATGAAAAACTGATTTTAGGAGTGATATACCGTCCCCCAAACTTAGATAGGGACCAAGGGAGACTACTATGGGAGGAAATTGTTAAGGCCACAAGGCACGATAATGTAGTAATTCTAGGAGACTTTAACTTTAGTCATATTGATTGGAATTTCTTGACTGGGAATTTAGAATCATACGACTTCTTAGAAGTAGTTCAGGATTGTTTTTTTGAATCAGTTTGTGACAGAACCTACAAGGGGTAATAACCTGCTTGACTTAGTTATGGCAAACAATGAATCCCTTGTTAATAATTTAGAAATTTCAGAGGAACTCGGTGCTAGCGACCACAAATCAATTACATTTAGCATTGAATGGAAGTACGATAGTAGCGATAACTCAGTAACAGTCCCAGATTTTCGCTTAGCAGATTACGATGGGCTTAGAGAACACTTATCATCTGTTGACTGGGGTAACGAAGAGAGCTATCAATATGACAGTTTTCTGAACACTATGCATGCTGCTCAAAGAACGTTTATCCCATATAAAGAAATTAGATCAAATAGAAATGACCCAAAATGGATGAATAATAGGCTCAAATATCTACTAGGGCATAAGAAAGGAATTTATAGGCGTATCAAAAGAGGTGAGGGTCATCTTATGAATCAGTATATTGACATTAAGAGGGACATTAAAAAGGGGATAAGAAAAGCTAAAAGGGACTATGAAATTAAAGTTGCTAGGGATTCTAAAACTAAACCAAAAAGTTTTTTCCAGGTCTATAGAACAAAAGTTAGAGATAAGATAGGTCCCCTTAAAAATAACTATGGGCACCTTACTGACAAAGAGAATGAAATGTGCTCGATTTTAAATAATTATTTTCTCTCAGTTTTTACACAGGAAGACACTAACAATATTCCAGTAATTAATTTTTATAGTGGGCTAGAAGAAGATAAATTATGTAACATCACAGTCACTAGCGAAATGGTTGTGAAGCAGATAGACAGACTGAAGCAAAATAAGTCGCCGGGTCTTGATGAGGTTTTTTCAAGGGTTCTTAAGGAATGCAAAATGGAACTCTGTGAACCATTAACTAATATTTTTAATTTATCTCTTCAAACAGGTGTAGTGTCTGATATGTGGAAGATGGCTAATGTAATTCCTATTTTTAAAACAGGGGACAAGTCGTTACCGTCAAATTACCGCCCAATAAGCCTGACCTCAATTGTAGGCAAATTACTAGAGTCAATTATAGATGAGATTATAAGAAGCCATCTCGATAAGCATAGCTTGATTAATGATACTCAGCATGGATTCACAAGAGGCCGGTCTTGTCTAACTAATTTATTAACTTTCTGCAGTAAAGCTTTTGAGGCTGTTGACCATGATAAATAATTTTATATTATTTACTTAGATTTTAGTAAGGCTTTTGATAGAGTTCCGCACCATAGACTGTTAAAGAAAGTGGCAGCTCATGGCATTGGGGGAAAAGTGCTCTCGTGGATCGAGTCATGGCTCACTGACAGGAAGCAGAAAGTGTCCATAAATGGGGTTAAATCCGAGTGGGGATCTGTAACAAGTGGCGTTCCACAGGGATCAGTCTTGGGCCCGTTGTTGTTTGTAATATATATCAATGATCTTGATGAAGGAATTACTAGTGATATGAGCAAATTCGCCGATGACACAAAGATAGGTAGGATAATTGATTCAAGCGTAGATGTTATGGAACTTCAGGAGGATTTAAACAAGCTCTATTCTTGTTAGGTAAGACACATATGCAACAGTTAGGTATCTTTATTTTGAAACGTTTCGCCTACACAGTAGGCTTCTTCAGTCGAGTACAGAAAAGTTGATAGAACCAGAAGAGACTTGAAGACGATGTAATCAGTCCATCACCCTTAAAGTTTTGAGGTGGTCAGTCCCTCAGTCTAGAGAAGAGCATTGTTCCATAGTATGAAACAATATGGAGATGAAGTGACAGGATGGAGCCTTATATAGCGCCAAGAGGTGAGACGTAGGTCACTAGAAGAGGTAAGAACTCAGATGTTGGGAGGTCAGGTCCCTCTCAAATCCAGCCGTTCTCACTAGTAGAGGTTGTCGAAGTTGATTGCAGGTCTGTACCAAGATACCCTTGTGTTGCAGTGTCTGACAGATTGAACATTAAAATGGTATAAAATACCGACAGGTTGTTAGGTAAGACACATATGCAACAGTTAGGTATCTTTATTTTGAAACGTTTCGCCTACACAGTAGGCTTCTTCAGTCGAGTACAGACCTGCAATCAACTTCGACAACCTCTACTAGTGAGAACGGCTGGATTTGAGAGGGACCTGACCTCCCAACATCTGAGTTCTTACCTCTTCTAGTGACCTACGTCTCACCTCTTGGCGCTATATAAGGCTCCATCCTGTCACTTCATCTCCATATTGTTTCATACTATGGAACAATGCTCTTCTCCAGACTGAGGGACTGACCACCTCAAAACTTTAAGGGTGATGGACTGATTACATCGTCTTCAAGTCTCTTCTGGTTCTATCAACTTTTCTGTACTCGACTGAAGAAGCCTACTGTGTAGGCGAAACGTTTCAAAATAAAGATACCTAACTGTTGCATATGTGTCTTACCTAACAACCTGTCGGTATTTTATACCATTTTAATGTTCAAGCTCTATTCTTGGTCAGAAAAGTGGCAGATGCAGTTCATTGTAGATAAATGCAAGGTTCTGAAGCTTGGGAGTGCCCATAACCCTAGTAATTATAAGTTAAATGATGTAGAACTTAGCCATACAGATTGCGAAAAGGACTTGGGGGTTATGGTGAGCAACAACCTTAAACCAAGACAGCAATGCCTAAGCGTACGTAATAAGGCAAATAGATTACTGGGATTTATATCAAGAAGTGTAAGCAACAGAAGTCCAGAGGTCATACTGCAGCTTTATACATCATTAGTAAGGCCTCACCTAGATTATGCAGCTCAGTTCTGGTCTCCATATTACAGAATGGACATAAATTCGTTAGAAAACATTCAGCGTAGGATGACTAAAATAATACATAACATTAGAAATCTTCCTTATGAAGAAAGATTTAAGACTCTTAAGTTACATTCACTTGTTAGACGAAGAATGAGGGGAGACCTGATCGAAGTGTATAAGTGGAAGATAGGTATTAATAAAGGGGATATTAATAAGGTCTTGAGGATGTCTCTCCAAGAGAGAACCCGCAGTAATGGATTTAAATTAGATAAGTTTAGATTTAGAAAGGACATAGGAAAGTATTGGTTTGGAAATAGGGTAGTTTATGAGTGGAACAGTCTACCTAGTTGGGTTATTGAGGCTGGGACTTTGGGTAGTTTCAAATTTAGGTTGGAAATTAGAGGGAGGGGTTGGATTTGGGTGGGACTTTCACATCAGAGCTTATTTCTTGGGTGGCATTGAAAATTGGGTTGGGCAAATGTTTTGTTAGTGGGATGAATTGTAAAGGACCTGCCTAGTATGGGCCAACAGGCCTCCTGCAGTGTTCCTCCTTTCTTATGTTCTTATGTTCTTACCAACCTGTCGATATTGTATACAATTTTTGATATTCAATCTTCACTCTCTGGAGAAACGTAGAATGAAGGGAGATATCAACCAAGTGTATAAGTGGATGATGTGAATAAACGAAGGAGATATTAATAAAATACTGAAGATATCGAACGAAGTAAGAACCAGAAATAATGGATTTAAGTTAGATAAATTTAGATTTAGAAAGGACATAGGTAAGTACTGATTTTCGAACAGAGTTATGGATGTGTGGAACAATCTTCCGAGTAGGGCGATCGAGGCTAGGACCTAGGGTTGCTTTAAAAAGAGATTGGACAAATATATGAGTGGGAGTGCCGGGTTTGATTGGTGACGTGGGTACAGGAGTAAATTCTTGGGTAGCTTTGGGTAGTGGTAGTTTTGATAAGGACTTGTCTTGTATGGGCCAGTAGGCCTTCTGCAGTGTTCCTCCCTTCTTACATTCTTATGTCATAAGCAGAAGGAAAGTCAAAGAAAATGTAGGAAAGAAGAGGAGGTAAAGGGGAGATAAAGATCAGGTCAAGTCATGAGTGTTCTGAAGTTTGAAGCATTTGACAATGTAATGAGACAAGCCAAGACAGTACGCTGTGGTCAGTGGTTACGTGAGGTCATCCTGTCCTAAGCTGTCTGGGAATTAGCGTGGTGTGTTACCAAGCACCATGGCTTTCTGTAGTGCTTTAGAATCTCAGGCTAAAGTGTTGAAGAAGGTGGTTCTACTTTTTAAGGAGGAAAATAGGAGGCTGAAGCTTTGCCTAGATGGGTTTGGGAGTGAGTGTGAGATGATTGGAGCTGGTAAGGAGGAAAAGGTTACCAGCATTGAGTTGGAGAGTGGCAGCTGCTTTGAGTGGCAAGTGGCTCACAATTCAGGAAGAAGGAAGATAAGGAAGGTTATAGAGAAGAAGTGAAGGTAGGAAATCGATTCACTGTTCTCCAAGAGGAGTGTACTTCATTGGTTAGTGAGGTTAAAGATACCATTGACTCCTCTGCTTATCAAGCTAAGAATATACTAACTGTAAGAGATTCTCAGGTAAGATATATGGACCGTGCTTTTTGTAACAGAGATAAGAAGGTCAGACAGAAAGTGTGCCTCCCAGGGGCTGGTGTTGGTGACATAGTCAGCAGGTTGGATAATATTATGCCATGCAATGGGAACAAGCCCATTATCTAAGTGCTGGTAGAAATGACATCAGGAAGGGCAGGAGACAGGAGCTGCTGGATAAGTTCAGGTCAGCCATAGATGTAGTCAGGTCTAAGGAAGGGATCCCAATCATATGTAGCATCTTGTCTAGAAGGGAAGTAGGCAATGAATGGATGTCTAGGGCAATTGGAATAAATTGCTGGCTAGACAGGTACTGCATGGAACTTGCAATCCCATTCATTGATAACTGGGACAAATTCTACGACAAATGCTATATGTTTGCAAAGAATGGGGTTCATCTGTCTAAGGCTGGAGTGGTTGCATTAGCCAATTCGATTGAGTGGGTCATTGATGACTTACCTAGGACTTTAAACTGATAGATTATAGAGATATGGATGTTTGTGGGAAACAATCAGGCTGCAGTACTAGCGTTGAAAAGAGCAGCTATTACCAGGATACCCCAAGGATATGTTTAAAAAGACAATATTCGAAATAAAGTTGCTAGTAAAGGCAAAGCAATTGTTCAACAAACAAAGAGAGACAGTAGAGAGCAACGAGTGACTAGCTCCCTTAAGGTTTACTATACAAATAGTAAGAGTCTAAGAAATAAGATAGATGAGCTAAGATTAGTTGCAAGTGCAGGTAATATAGACATTTTTGCTATAACGGAGACCTGGTTCAACTTGAAAGATACAGAAATGCCTTCTGATTGCAACATTCAGGGTTATAAACTATTCCACACTGATAGGGTCAACAGGAAGGATGGTGGAGTGGCGATGTATGTCAGAAATATTTTAAATTGTTGTGTTAGACAAGATATAAGATTAGAAACATCGGACACAGAATCTTTTTTGGCTACAGTTTTTCGAGGGTCGTGAAAAATTGATTTTGGGTGTGATTTATAGGCAATGCAATAATCTGCTATGGGACGTATTCATAAGGCGTCTAGATATGACAATGTTGTGTTAATGGGAGATTTTAACTTTAGACAAATTGATTGGAACACTGTGATAGGAAATCTTGAGTCTAGTGACTTTCTTGATACGGTTCAGGATTGCTTTTTAAAACAGTTTGGGACAAAACCAACAAGAGGAAACAACCTGCTTCACTTGGTTCTTGCTAACAAAGAATCACTAATTAATAATCTTGAGGTTAATGATGAGCTTGGCGAAAGCTATCACAAATCACTTAGTTTCAATATATCATGGAATTACCCAGATAACTGCAATCAAGTCTCTGTCCCAGACTTCTGTTTGGCCGGCTTCATGAGACTGAGAAATTACCTGGGTGGGCTAAAATTGGGATGTCCTGACTATGGGTCAGGGAGGTGATCTTGGTTGCCAATATGACGTATTTCAGAGCACAGTTCTAGCTGCCCAGGCAACCTTCGTTCTGAGTAGGGAAATTAGATCTAACAAAAATTATCCCAAATGATTAAACAATAGATTAAAATATCTCATTGGTCAAAAGAGAGGCATATATAGGCTTATCAAAAGAAATCATTATAATTATTATATTCATTTAAAGAGAGATATAAAAAAAACAGTAATAAGAAAAGCAAAAAGGGATTGTGAGTCTAAAGTCACTAGGGATTCAAAGACTAACCCAGAAGGGTTCCTTCAGGTATACAGAAGTAAGATTAGGGACAAGATAGGCCTACTTAAGAGTAACTCAGGTCTGATCACTGACAGTGATAAGGAAATGTGTGAACTTTTCAACACTTACTTCCTCTCAGTTTTTACTCAGGAAGATACTAGCGAAATTCCAGAGATAATAAATTATTTAGAACAGGACGATAATAAACTATGCACAAATGGGGTAACTAGTGACATGATCCTCAGAGAAACAGAGAAATTACAAACTAACAAATCCCTAGTCCCCGATGAACTGTGTGCAAACTGGCATAGTGCCAGACAAGTGGAAAATGGCAAACTGTGTACAAACTGGCATAGTGCCAGACAAGTGGAAAATGGCGAATGTAATACCTATTTACAAGGCAGGTGACGGGTCCTTAGCTTCGAACTATAAACCAGTAAGCCTTACCTCCATAGTGGGAAAATTTATGGAATCAATAACTGCCGAGGCAATTTGTAGCCACCTTGAAAGACATAAATTGATTAATGAATCTCAGCACGGTTTTACAAAGGGGCGTTCCTGTCTTACAAATTTACTAACTTTTTTCACTAAGGTATTTGAGGAAGTAGATCATGGTATTGAATATGATATTGTGTATATGGACTTCAGTAAGGCTTTCGATAGAGTTCCACATCAGAGGCTATTGAAGGAAACTTAAGGCACACGGAATAGGAGAAATTTTTTCCTGGATAGAGGCATGATTGACAAATAGGCAGAAGAGAGTTTGTATAAATGGGGAGAAATCAGAATGGGGCACGTCACAAGCGGTGTTCTATAGGGGTCAGTGTTGGGCTCCTTGTTGTTCACAATTTACATAAATGACATAGATGAGGGAATAAATAGCGACATAAGCAAATTTGCCGATGACACCAAAATAGGCCGTCCAATTCATTCTAATGAGAACATTAGAGCACTCCAGGATGTTCTGAATAGACTGATGCAGTGGTCGGAGAAGTGGCAGATGCAGTTTAATATAGACAAATTCAAAGTTCTGAACGTTGGACAGGAAAATAACCATGCCATATATAAACTAAATAATGTAGATCTTAATATTACTGATTGCGGAAAGGATTTAAGAGTTCTGGTTAGCGGTAATCTGAAACCAAGACAACAGTGCATAAGTGTTCGCAATAAAGCTAACAGAATCCTTGACTTCATATCAAGAAGCATAAATAACAGGAGTCCTCAGGCTGTTCTTCAACTCTATTTATCCTTGGTTAGGCCTCATTTAGATTATGCTGCACAGTTTTGGTCACCGTATTGCAGAATGAATATAAATGCCATGGAAAACGTACAAAGGAGGATGACAAAGTTGATCCCATGTATCAGAAACCTTCCCTATGAGGATAGACTGAGGGCTCTGAATCTGCACTCTCTAGAAAGGCGTAGAATTAGGGGGAATATGATTGAGGTGTATAAATGGAAGACAGGAATAAATAAAAGGGATGCAAATAACGTGCTGAAAATATCTAGCCTAGACAGGACTCGTAGCAATGGTTTTAAGTTGGATAAATTCAGATTCAGGAAGGATATAGGAAAGCACTGGTTTGATAATAGAGTTGTGGATGAGTGGAACAAACTCCCAAGTACAGTTATAGAGGCTAAAACGTTGTGTGGTTTTAAAGGTAGGTTAGATAAATACATGAATGGGTGTGGGTGGGTGTGAGTTGGACCTGATTAGCTTGTACTACTAGGTCAGTTGCCGTGTTCCTTGGGTGAATGTGACCTGACCTGACTAGGTTGGGGCAATGGCTTAAGCCAGTAGGAGACTTGGACCTGCCTCGCATGGGCCAGTAGGCCTGCCGCAGTGTTCCTTCTTTCTTATGTTCTTATGCTCTTATGAATGTGATCTTACCTGACTTAAGCCGGTAGAAAAATTGGACCTGCCTCGCATGGGCCAGTAGGCCTGCTACTGTGTTCCTTCTTTCTTATGTTCTTAAATTCTTAAGACTAAGATTCATATTAGGAAACTTGTGTATAAGGGATGCTTCAAGAAGATCATTTAATAGGATGAATGTGATCTCTAACAGTCAAGTCTAACTCTTCTTAAATGCTTTCTAAGTCTGTCAGAAAGAGCGGACAAGAGGAGCAGGAAATGCAATAGACTTTGGAAGCATCAGTAGCAGGAGAAACCCTCCAGGGAGGTTCCTTGACGCTGGCGAGGGGCTTTTGTGTAGGGAATTGAATCCGTACTCCAGTTCCCTGAATTGTCTGAATTCCTTCCATCCCCCCCCCCCTCCAGGCGCCGTATAATCCGTAAGCGCTTAGCGCTCCCCCATGATAATAATAGCAGGAGGAGAGGTACGAACTAGGTTACTACGAAGTTTGGCGAAAAGTATGTTTGATGGCTAAGGAAAATTCACAATTACTTAGAAGTGCCACATAAACCCCCTGGTACTCCAGACTCAACTAACTTCCATAATAATCATACATCCTATAAAAATTATACCTACTACATTCATCCTAAACTTCGAACATTGAAATACACTGATGGCAAACTACGCCTAGCCTATAGAAAATATAGTACCCCCGGAAATGCTGAAGCTCTTTCAAACTACCCTTGCTGCTGCCAGGGAGCGTATGACAGCTTCGGCAGACTGGGAAGAATTTGTCAATGATCTCAATGCTTACACCCCACTTAGCCGGACATGGAGGGATATAAATAGAATTAAGGGTAACAGAACTGGTCAGATCGCGCACCCTCATCCCTTGCATAAGGCGAATGAGTTAGTCAGCGCTTGGGCTGCTACATCTAGCTATGGCAGTCTTCCCAGTACCACACAGGCGAAATTAACGGACAAATATGATGCAAGGGAAAGATTTATTTGTTTTATGCTCAGCAAGAAAGATGACTGTAACATTCCTTCACAAACTTTGAGCTCGAAGCAGCACTAACTAAGGGAAACTCCACGTCGCCTGGGGAGGACGGTATTACTTACAACATACTCAAATTGCTATGTCGAGTACCAGGTAATCCTTTACTTGAATTAGCTATGTAACTGGGGAGCTCCCTAAATCTTGGACAAACAGCCTCATCATTCCCATTCCAAACCCCGTCAACAAAATGCATTTCGCCCAGTATCTCTTGCTAGCTGCTTGTGTAAAATATTTGAAAAATATGAATCTAAATCGTCTCACTCACAGAATTAATTTCTATCTCCTCATTTGTATGGTTTCATACGTAACTACTTTTCTCACTCTGCACACTGACAATTTCTGCACTACCTTTCTTGACCTTAAAATTAAATCTGTTTTAGATGTCGCCAACCGACATGTAATCATTAGTGAACTTGCCAGAATGGATGTACGAGGATTCTCCGCTGGATTAAAGGCTATCTGCTCAACAGAAAGTCTTATATGTTGTTCTAGGGGCATAGAAGTGTAACTAAAGACTTTGAATTAGAAACCCCACTGTAACTCATTACAATTCTGACCAGATGTAAACATGTAAATAGTTCATTACCTTTGTAACTTGTTCATGATTGTGACCAGATATAAACATGTAAATGGTTCATTACCTCTGTAACTTGCTCAGCTATCAAAATTTTGCGGCCCAATCCCTGGACCCATTATGTACCCCTGTAATCTCTTGACAACCGCCCACAATAAAGATATTAAACAATCTGTCTAAGGAACGGATAGAGTTGTTAAGATTTGGGGAACTGGAAATATGAGGAAGGCAAAGAACAGGAGATTTCACAGGAGTAGAAAGTTTGATAAAGAAGAAAGTCCGTTTAGAATGTTATAAGGAAGAGTTTATGAAATCGAAATAGTAGCCAGGGCTGAGAGAGGAAATTTCCGAGTAAAGAAACTGAAGGTTACAAATGCGAAGGGCACGGAGAAAGAAATACTTCTTGACTGAGGGAGCATGGTAAGAGAAGAAGTGAATGTACATGCCAATGTGCACTGACTTTCGATAAACAGATACTTAAGTATTGAATCCACACCTGTCCGACTTTTTTGGGCTATCCTAGGTTCTCTACACATATGTTGCTATGTATGATAATCTGTGTAACTATATTTGTGTATACCTGAATTAACTTACTTAAGAAAATGCAGAATTGTGCAACAAGGCTTGTTCCGGAGCTAAGAGTGGCATGAGCTACCAGGAGAGGTTAACGGAAGTGCAACTAACGACACTATAGAACTGAAGAACCAGGGACAACATGATGACAGCACACAGAATACTAAAGGGAATTGATAAGGTAGACAGAGGGTAGGCTGTTTGAGAGACGAGAAATGGGAACTCGGAGACACCTTTGAAGTTAAAATCACAGATGAGCCACAAGGATGTTAGTATTGATCTGGTTGAGGATGTGGTGTAGGTAGGCATCATACATAGTTTTAAAAGCAGATACAATAGAGCCCACGAGGCTAAGAGTGAGCGAATCCGAAGAGTGACAAGTTAAGAGCCGGGGCCAGGATCTCAGAATCGACCCATGTAACCACAAACAGGTGAGTACAAAATAGGTGTGTATACACACTCCACACCAACAATAAGTTTTTTCACGGTAAATTGAGAATACAGTTCCTCCGCCAGTTTTCCTTTGACAGTGATGTGTGATATGAGATTACTACAGGAGAATGCTTGGTGTTCACAGAAGCCACCACACTGAATTTATTACACAACGTTCATCTTAAATTCTATTCACCTGTCCCACGTTCGATTACCCTCTCAGGCCACTGAAAACATACTAAATATGCCACGATAGGCACTAATAATAATAATAATATTATAATAATAATAATAATAATAATAATAATAATAATAATACACTCGGATATGTATGTGGAAATTTGTTATATAATTTCTTAAAAGTAGAACAAACAAATGAATAATATAATAATTACGTATTAAAATGCGATGCTATTTGGACTTTCCGAGAAATTTCGAGTGAGGGGGGAGGCAGAACAGCTGCCACGGAGGGGACGCCATACTGAATTTAATGTGTGATGTGGTCTTAACTGTGCACTGCAATCAGGGGTTCTCGGAGGCCAGTAGAGTGTTTCGGACATTAACATGTTTTAATATCCCCTGCTGAAGAACTGGGACAGGAAATTTACGAAACCACCATAATATGGTGGTGAAAATTGGAAAATTAATAAATGTAGGCATCACTCACACAGGGAAGTGTGCCATAGTCTTTGCATTTAGATCACTAGCTGGCCAGTGTAGGGTCTAGGTGTTAGGCAGGTGTTGTGTTGTCATCCATCTACAATAATTCAATGGTAAATGGTAATACAAAGTTCTTTTTTAATAACACTAATAATTTATGTATAATAATTATATTCTGTGTTTCCAGCAAGCCTAATCCTATACAGTCTACACATCTTCAATGTACCAGAGTAGCTGGCTTTAATTTTATAATTATTAATTTATTGTCAGGTCTAGTTTTTTGTGAGAGTGATGAAGAAGTGGGCAGTCGAAGGAGTAGCAGTTCAGTGACATACTGTAACTTAAGTCCCACTTACCTCACCCAAATTATTTGCAGGTAATAATTCAGGTAATGCCCTGTAAACCCACTGCAGGTGATTTGCTCTAATAATAATAATAATAATAATAATAATAATAATAATTTTCAAAATAAGCCTTTGGTCCTACCAAACTCAGATATGTAATCAGTAAAAATTTAATTTAATTTAATGATTTGACTGAAAGTAATGGATTGCTGGGTTCATATATAATTGATATTACTTAATTAATTAATAGTATTTGGTGGATTACAGTTGCCACAGTTAATTGAATTTGCATGCCCAGTGGGGCTCGAATTGTATTTCTTATGCATTTGTAATGTTAATGGATTTGTGTAACTATAAATTAACTGCTAAGCTCAGTGAGACTGGGATTGTAATTGATATAATTGTTAATTTGCTAAGCCCAGTTAGGGATAGGAATGATAATTGTCTTCTTCCTGATTATAATAATAATTTTAATTATTTTGCTAAGCCAGGAAATATTTGGCTAGGATATTTGGTGCATATTATAGTAATTAAAATTAATTTTCTTGGGCCAGGAAATATTTGGCTAGGATATTTGGTGCATATTATAGTAATTAAAATTAATTTTCTTGGGCCAGGAAATATTTGGCTAGGATATTTGGTGCATATTATAGTAATTAAAACTAATTTTCTTGGGCCAGGAAATATTTGGCTAGGATATTTGGTGCATATTATAGTAATTAAAATTAATTTTCTTGGGCCAGGAAATATTTGGCTAGGATATTTGGTGCATATTATAGTAATTAAAATTAATTTTCTTGGGCCAGGAAATATTTGGCTAGGATATTTGGTGCATATTATAGTAATTAAAATTAATTTTCTTGGGCCAGGAAATATTTGGCTAGGATATTTGGTGCATATTATAGTAATTAAAATTAATTTTCTTGGGCCAGGAAATATTTGGCTAGGATATTTGGTGCATATTGTAATAATTATACCAGTGTCGTATTGTACAATTTGCATAACCAGTTTTCATTAACTGAGTCTAATACATTAAGGAGCGATGAATGAAGGTAATGTAATTAATGCAGATGGTAAATCCATGGGAATTAAGGCTACAAAGGCCTCATTAAGTGCAAAAAAGTTTATGTGACCAGAGCTTATAATAAATGTCTGGAACTGGTGGCAGAAGAAACTGTGAATAAGGTTAATTTAGAATTATATTTGGAATCATTAGAAAATAGGTGTGTGTCATATAAATTGTATTACACAGAATACGGAGATGATCTGCTGGTGAATTGTGCAGATGATAATGAGAGGGAATTATTAAATAATCAATATTATGAACTGGAAGAGAAAATACTATCATGTGAAAGTGAGGTATTAAATAAATTAAAATGTGTAAATACTGCAGCTGAACAATCTAGTACTGTAAATGCCAGAACTTTGTCCAAACTCCCAGAGTTATGTCTACCAATATTTAATCCAGGAGACAACTGAGAGGAATTCTTGCCAGTATTTAAGACTGCTGTACATGTGAGGAACGACCTAGCAGATGTCACAGAATTATTCTATCTGAAAGGGCAGGTTAGAAGGGTTCCAAAATATTGACTCTAGTTATTTGGAAGCCATTGACTTGTTAGAGGTGACCTATGGTAATAGGGAGCAAAGTAGGTTAGATGTAGTAAATACTGTGATTAATTTAAGAACTCCAAAACAAAATTACCACAATTTGCAACAATTTAGGGTCAAATTAGAAAGCACTCTTAAGTCCTTGAGTAATAGATTCGATTTGGGTGAATCAGACTGGATATTAAATGCTGTCTTACAAAATAAATTGACCAGCAAAATTATAAAGTGGTTGTCTAATAAATACCACAAAGGTTATTTTGCTCTGTAGGAAATAAGATTAGCTCTACAGGAATTAATTGTTCAATTACAGACAAGCCAACCAAATAATTCTAAGAATGTAACACATGATGTATCTGTCAGGTCTCACAAATGGAAAAAATATCTTATGTTAATAATCATCATAATTCTTCCCATAAAAAGGGTTGCATAGGCACATATCAAGTGGCAGGAGCCAAAAATAATGGTTCTCCACATCAAATTAAGAGGAATAAGTACCTTAATAAGAGAGGCTTAGTTAATAATGGGCAAGTGAAGCAAAAGAGGGATTGTCTTCTTTGCAAGGTACTTATTTCTTCAAGAATTATAATGCTTATGATTCATGGGATGTTAGGGTGGAAAGATTAGAAGAACTTGTCAGATGCATCAAATGTCTAGACAGTCATAATATAAAAGGATTGTTATACCAAACTGAATAATTGCTATCAATGACACAAGGGAAGGCATCATGTAGTAATGTGTAAGGGTTTTCATAATGATACTAATGATAATAATAATAATGATAATGATAATGTTGATGAATGTGGTGATTGTAAAACTTCAGGATAAAAGGCGTAAATCAAAAAATGTAACTGCATTACTGGACCAAGGTTCTCAATACACATTCATAAACCGTAGTAGTCATAATGACATGAAAGTGAGAATGTTGGATCCAACAAATTTAAAATTATCAGGTTTTCTGTCAAATAAAAGTGCCCAGTTGTACGACATTGTGTATGTAAATGTCGGCTTGGACAATGAGAGAAAACATATCAATGCAGTTATAGCTGATAGACTCCCACAGAAAATCTCCACAATAGGGCTTAGTGAAGCTACTGAGAAGCTTTCACAAAATAGTGTAGAATTGGCACCTTCATGTATAAATGATGACTCAGCGGGGCCAATAAGTCTTCTAATAGGGAGTGATTATTATGCTACATTTGTAAAACATATGGCAAGGAAATGTGGTGTCACTCTTCTAAAACAGCAGAGGCTATGTAATGTGTGGTAAGCTTCCTCGCTCTAATAATTAATAACTAAATGGAACAGTAAATATTCGTTATTGGTATAATCTAATAATAGTGTTAATAAATGGACAGAGGGATGAAACTAAATTGTTGTTAAAAGGGAAATTTGTAAAAGGTTCAATAATAGATAAATTAGGGCTGTATTTAGATGATGATGTAATTAGGTGTAGAGATAGGTAACAAGATGAATTGTGTGAATATGTAATGTATCCTATCTTTATACCAAAGCTCATTCTCTGATAATTTTTATTACAAATGTGTGTAAAAATTGTAAAGCAAGGTGGAGTACAAAAATCATTTTAATTAAGATGTTTATCAACAACCATCCCCCGGCCGCAGCGTGGAAATTTTTTACATAATTTCCTAGATGTAGAACATATAAATGAATAATATAATAATTGCGTATTAAAATGTGATGCTATTTGAACCCTTCGAAAAATTTCGAGTGAGGGGGAAGGCGGAACAGCTGCTAAGTGATGCCAGGGAGGGAATGCTATATTGAATTTAATGTGTAAAGACTGGTCTTAATTGTGCAGTGTAATCAGGCATTCTCGGAAGCCATTTGGAGTGTTTCGGCCTGAATTTGTAATAGGAACCCGTGTTAATGTCCCCTGCTGAAGAATTGGGACAGGAAATTTACGAAACCACCATAACAGGGTGATGAGAATGAAAAATTAATAAATGTAGACATCATTCACACAGGGAAGTGTACCATAGTCTTTGCATTTAGATCACTAGCTGGCCAGTGTAGGGTCTAGGTGTTAGGCAGGTGTTGTGTTGTGACACCTCTACAATAATTCAATGGTAAATGGTAATACAAAGTTATTTTTTAAAAACACTAATAATTTATGTATAATAATTATATTCTGTGTTCCCAGCAAGCCTAATCCTATATAGTCTACACAACTTCAGTGTACCAGAGTAGTTGGTTTTAATTTTATAATTATTAATTTATTGTCAGGCCTAGTTTATTTGCAGGTAATAATTAAGGTAATGCCCTGTAAACCCCCTGCAGGTGATTTACTCACATAATAATAATAAAAAAAAATTCAACAATGTATATGTATCTCTGGGTGTATACTCTATGACGTGCTTTACAGTCGGTCAAACAAGTAAGTAAATAAGTTTATTCAGGTATACACAAATACAGTTACATAGATAATCATACATAGCAGCATATGTGTAGAGAACCTGGAATAACTCAAAAAAGTCAGACAGAGTGACTTACTTCCATTGGGGTCCTGAGCTGTCAGTGAAAAAATCATTTTATGCATTGATAAATACATCTTTCAGCAATGAAACAAACTTAGTAACCTTATCAAATTTCTTAATATGAAGGAAATATAAGTTAGAATAATCCTACCCATTTTAGTTCGGCCTAAATTCTGTTGGTATAACTTAAAATCAATAAAATTTATTTTGTGAATTTTAGACAAATTTTTGTAGTTATTGCAATAATAAATTTGCACTCTGTTTTAAAGATCGCTGCTTTATAAGCATGATATACACCGTGAGGTAAGTATTTATCAGTGTTTAAACACCCAGACGTATGTATGTATCACTCATTGTCTCGTGTATATACCGACAAGTGTATTTAAAACACATTTTGCAGATAGTATCTTTTTTTCATATCGATAATCGTATTTCTCCACAAAGGAGGTGATCAAGCCGACTTGAATAACTATAGACCAATTTCTAACTTACCAATACTCTCTAAAATCTTTGAAAAATTAATTCATAGACGGATCTATTAATACCTCATCTCAAACAACATACTAAACCCCTGTCAGTTTGGATTCAGGAATAATAAAAGCACAAATGATGCTATTATACACATGCTAGAGCTAATATATACCGCTCTCGAGAAGAAAGAAGTCCCACTGGGAATTTTCATTGACTTACGTGAAGCTTTTGATACAGTAGACTATGAATTGCTACACATTAAATTAACACACTATGGTATAAGAGGCCACTCCCTAAAGTCATACTTAGTAACAGAAGCCAATACGTGTACGCAAATGGTGCAAACTCTTCCACACAACCAATCACAGTAGGAGTCCCACAGGGAAGTGTCCTGGGACCACACCTCTTTCTCATCTACATCAATGACCTACCGAATGCATCACAGCTACTCAAACCCCATATTATTTGCAGATGACACTACATACGTCTTCTCACACCCAAACCCAGCTATACTCGCCAACACTGTCAATGCTGAATTGCAGAAAATATCTACCTGGATGATGACGAATAAACTTACCCTAAATACTGACGAAACCTATTTCATTCAGTTTGGGACCAGAGCTGCAAATGTTCCACTTAACATAACACTAAATGGATCGCCCATCACAAGACTCACAGAGGGAAAATTCCTAGGAATCCACCTAGACAGTAGCCTCAAATTCCAGACACGTATACAACAAATTTCCAAGAAAATTTCTAAGACAGTAGGCAAACTATCAAAGATACGGTACTATGTTCCACTATCAGCTCTCCTTGCGCTGTGTCACTCACTCATCTACCCTTATCTCACATATGGAATTTGTGCATGGGGATCAACAACATCAAATCACCTGAGGCCTCTAATAACACAGCAAAAGGCTGCAATCAGAATGATAACAAATTCCCACTCGCGACAACATACTCCACCTCTATTCAAAAGTCTTAATTTGCTCACCATTAAGAACATCCACACTTATTCATGTGTCTACTACATACATAGAACAATACACGCAAACATAAACCCTCCACTCAAACTTCTCACCAACCTTAACAAGACACATGACCATAACACAAGACTCAGATTTCTTTTTGATGTATTCCGTGTCCGTATCACACTGTGTAAAAACTCTATGCACATAAAGGGCCCCAAAATCTGGAATTCATTGCCAGAACATACTAAAGTAACCAGGCCTGAAAGTCAATTTAAGACTCTTCTAAAAAAACCACTTACTTGCCCAGGACTAAATAATCAACACTCAATATTTAACATTACCAATAATTCTCCCAATTACTTAAATCTTAAAACTTCAAGACAACATACAGTAAATTGATCGTCTTTTGATATACATTTGCAATGTGACAAATTTGTACAACTATAATGTTTTAGTATCGATATGTTCAAATTTCATTGTTTCAAATACTCATTTGTACTTCATATTGTAAATTGTTTACTGTAATTTTAAGTTAATTTTAAGTAAATTTTAAGCCTTCTCATAATACTCTGCATACAAGGGCCTTTTGGCATTTTCACCCAACTACTATAATCCATTGTACAGCTATGTATCATGTCCAAATAAATAAACTATGTAAACTATCTAAGTATAATCTCAATGTATATATACCAATGTAATATGCTGAAACGAAAATCTGCAGCACATAAAATTTGCCTTGACACTCGAATTATCATATCAAAAGCATTGTTATTATTACTACGTTTCAGTAATAAAGTAATGAGAACAATTTTCCATAAAGGTCTATTCAAATTACACTTATTAAAAGGCAGTTTCAGGGATGCTGGAAAAATCTAGCTTTCAAGGATCTATTTTTTAAGAAGTGAAACACGAACTGTCATAGTTGTAAGATTGTGAATTGGCAACCCTTCAAGGGAGATGATGAGAAAGATAATTGAATCGAAAATTAATCTA